>NC_064438.1:605000-905000 GCF_023343835.1 Lagopus muta | reverse complement strand
GAGGGGGCAGTTCTAATTGCTGCACGAGTTCAAACTTTGTGCTTTCTCTGTTCCTGTGCCACTAGGCTTTAGCTTGGCCCAGAAGCCATTTGGAGCAACGTATGTCTGGAGCAGCATTATCAGCGCACTTCAAACTCAAGTGGAAGTGAAAAAGCGCCGTCAGAACCTGAAGTGCTATCATGACTGTTTCATTGGTTCGGATGCAGTGGATGTCGTGTTTGCCCATCTTCTACAGAACAAGTATTTTGGGGATGTTGATATTTCCCGTGCAAAAGTAGTGCGAGTGTGTCAAGCGCTAATGGACTACAAAGTGTTTGAGGCTGTCTCGAGGAGGGTCTTTGGAAAAGACAAACGCTCCGTGTTTGAGGACAGTAGCAGTAGCCTCTACAGATTCACAAATGTCTCAAGCCAAGCGGATCTTGATAAAGATTACCAGCAGTGTACGCCACAAAGGTTGGTACATGATGGACTGGGGAGATAAAAAATCTTACAATAGGGAAATGCCATTTTATTTTTTGTGGGGGAGAGGGAAACAAAAGGGACAGTGTAATTATAGCACCTGGGTGTGGAGTTGGGGCCGTAACTTCGTGTGGGTTTTTGTAGTGCAGGATAGGTGGGAAACAAGTTTGAAGTTTGGCCTGCATGGTTATTTGTTTTCTGCCTGTTCCACATCCCCTTCAGGGACAGGGGAGCGTGTGGAAGTGGAGTGCCTTGCAGATGCTTATCTACTGGGATCTAAATGAGTTTGAGCAGCTGGCATTCACGTGCATCAAATAGGCTGTACACATGAGAAAACCTTGGGTACTGCTTGCCTACCTGTGGCTTAAGCCACTAATCAATCCAGTCTTCTAAAGAAAAGAGAAATAGCATTGCTTGCTGCTTTCACTGTCTTAGCTTGAGTGGACTTCAAATTTGACTTTCTGCAATGTTTTCAGCTGTTTCTTTATGTACATGTGACTTGTTTGTAGGCTAAATAGCAGGCTACAGTGCTTATTGCGTGCCATCACAGAGCCAGAGGGAAGTGTAATGGCGAGGGCTTGTTTCACTGCCTTTTCAGGAGTGGGTAAAGAAAACCTTTGAACCGGCTAAACCATTGTAAAACAGAACATGCTACCAAGTGGGTAACTTGGCCAGATAACTTGCCTCTGACAGTTTTTGTGTCAAACATTGATCTCTGCATGTATTCTGACATTCTTACAAGGACTTCTCTTCAGGCAGTTGTTGCATTAGTTCTGATAAAATACACTTTAAAATCATAAACAATATTGGCTTGGCCAAAAAAATAAAAGCGTGATTTGTGTTTGAGAGGAGCAAACATTAAACGACTGAAGCGTGTCAACCCCCCGACAGAAAGCTCTAGAAGCAGAGATTAAGAACAGATAGTCTCTCTGTCCTGCTCTCCCTCCCACACTTCTTCAGCTCTTGTTCTGTGCTGAAGAAAACTGCCCCAAGTCTGTGTGTGGTTTTTCTGTACATCAGAAATTCTAGATAAACTACTTCAGTGAGCAAAACTGAAAATGGATTGATCACAGTGTATCTTTAAGCGAGACCTTGGAACATAGCTGACAAGTAGTTGTGAAGCAAGGTGATTCACTTTGTTTGAGTAGAGTGAAGGTGTTTTTCTTCCGGGCTGGGCACAGGTTGACTGCATTCCTTCATTCCTTTTTTTTTTTCCTTTCATTTCTGAGAAGAACAGATCTGTTGATGTGAATGGTTTGTCACATAAATGGCAAAAAATAATTGACATCAAAAGGACTTTTGTAGTGCCTAAAACAAAGAAGCTGTACAAACTAAAATTGGATATGCTTAGACGAATAGAAACTTCTGTCTGGAGTTGTTGCATTGCTTTTCCTTTTGGTTAGCATATGAGATCAGTGACGAGGAGAACTAGCTAACACCTAGAAATGGGGAACAGGTTTCTGACAACTTCTCTTAGCTGATGGCATCAGCTGCCTCGCTCCAGGAGAAGTGTTGCTAAGGAACAGCCACCTTCCAATTTCTCCAAGAGCAGCTCTTACCTTTTGATCTCATTTCACTGTTAGGAATGACGTATTAAAACTTTGGACTCTTTCTGAGTGGTTGGGGAGTACTGTATGTGTTACTTTCACACAACTTTCATATAGTCTTTCATATAGTTTTCCCTTCCTAACCTATCTGTACTCTGGTAATTGATGTAGCTTGCTAATGCAATCTTTGACAAGATCTAAGGGAGGAACTGTGTACTTGTGTGCAATGGTTGCACATAGTGTTTTTTAAGATACTGCTTGCTTTAACAGGGGAAGTGCTTGTGAGAATCTTGAATCTTAATCTCAGGTGGTTATTCATCCAAGTATGTTGTGTTCAGTTACTCTTATGCGTGGATAAGAACATACACATCTTTTTTTTCTTCTCAGGCATCAGAAGAACATGCTGTACAACACTACTCCTCTCAAAGCAGAAAGCTTGGAGGATCTCTGGGAAAACCTGAGTTTAAAGCCTGCAAATACCCCTCAAGTAAACATCTCAGAAAGTTTGTCTCGTCGAGGTAAGGCAAAAAGTACCTCACTTCTTCAGGTGGGAGAAGGAAGCTTTTAAGAATAGGGCTGGAAGGACTGATGGCTGACAGAATGGAGATGGAGTTGAACTGACTCTCCCAGTGTTCTGTTTTGAACACTGTTTCATAACAAGGACAAACTACCTGTTTTGCAGGCTAAATTTATCAGATAGGATCCAAATAGTGCAGTTAAAATTGCTGTTGAACTTTATGGGGAAGAATACACAACTATGTAGAGCCTCACTGAACTTAGGAACAGTCACCTGCAGGATACCTGTGCCTGATTAATCACTGCCAGTAGTCTGTTGTTTGCTAGAACTCTTTCCTAGCCTTTCAACAGTGCATCTGCTCACTTACAGTGCTGTAGGGGGCTGACAACTCACATCTTTTCAGACTGAACTATAAACTAGTATAGCTTTTTTTTGGCTAAAGATGCTTGAGGCATCATAGAAACGTGCAGGGAGCAATAGGAACACTGGAGTGAGGTTGTGGAAGCTGTGGTAAGGTTAGAGTGTCCCTGCTACACTGCTATCCGTTACCTAGAACAAAGACTGCTTGCAAGTTAGAGTGCAAAGAATGTAAGGCACTTCAGGCTTATCCAAAGAGTGGTTCTCCTACATTGCAGTTAACTAAACAAATGGCTAATTCTTTCCTTTAGCAGTGATAAAATGCACTCACAAGCGATAAGAGATACACTTTACCAGGATAGATTTACAGTAGCAGAAAAAAACTAATCTCTTAGATTTGGGTTGGTGGGAGGGAGGGGAGTTGCCATTTTCCTAATCTTTATCGCTCTTGCCCTGTGTGTTTTGTGTATTCCACCCTTTCCAGTTATTAATGAGGTCTGGCGAGAACAAACCATTGCTCGTCTGCTGCAGCTTGTAGACCTTCCACTCCTTGACTCCTTGCTTGAGCACCAGGAAGTCAAGCCTCAGCTTCCACAACCAAAGAAGGACTCTGGATATGTCATCACGAGCAACTACTTGGACAGAGAGATTCTCAAGGCTTTCAGTGACTCACAGTAAGTCTTCATTGCTTACCTCCCAGGACAGAAAGTTTTTCAAAGTTGCATACATATGTCAGTCACAGTCAATCTTAAGTAGAAAAGTAATAGTCTCCAGTACTGTAGGCAAGTGTGCCTGTTCACATCCTTTCTACCTGTTAAACTGGATCCAGTAGTAAAGAGCAGTTGCTAAATTGAATTGGAAGCAAATTCTGCTGCATGCTGGAAGAAGTTTTTAAGACTGTTATAGGATTTGATAGAGGGAGATGTGTTTAATGTACTGGGGGGGGGGAAAGAAACAGTTTTACAGTTTTTCCTTTTTTAAAAAAATAAATAAATAAAACAACAAACAGGATGAGTGAGAGGATTAGCATTTTAGCCTTTTTAAAATAGTGAAAGAAAGCTGATCCTGAAACTGTATAAATACATTTAGAAGTACAGGCTGAAAAACCTTGCCTCTTGGAATCAGATCAAGGCTCAGGTTTCTGTTTATCTAGCAGTAATTTTGTCCTTGTCTATAACAGTAGAGGACGTCACTAACTTTAGGTTTAACTGCTTCTGACTGTTATCATTTAATCAAGATGAGTAATTAGTAACCTGCCCAGCTAAACAAAGGGACGTGTGGCTGTGATGCGAGTGGGGCAGAAGTGTTATTTTTGCCAATCCGTAATGAATTCAAGTACTTGCCCATGTGGTGCCTACTCACTGCTGTGGTGGAGCCCAACCACCTCCACAGGCACCAGTAAGTAATACTGCAGAGTTGAACCACTTTGTCTTTTAGGACAGATGAATGGCTCTCATCAGCAATAGATTGCTTGGAATATCTTCCTGATCATATGGTGGTAGACATCAGCAGGAACTTGCCCGATCAACTGGATAAAGCTGATACATGGAAACTACTGCTGTTTGAAAATATTGGTAGATACTATGGCCAGAAAAAGGAGCCGCTGTTGAGCCACGCACCTGAAATTCATTCAGGAATTGCAGAACTACTAGGTGAGCACAGATTGACTTACTGAGCTTATGCGAGGTGGGTAGGTACTAACAAGCTGAGCATCTCATGTCAGCCAAGCACAAAGCTTGCCTTCTGCAGAGCTTTTTTTTAATCTGTTCATAAAGAAGATATTCCCACAACACAAAACACTTTGCACTTATATTCTGTTGTTCCTATCTATGTAGTAAAGAAAAGGTGAGTGCAATTTAAAATAGATACAGCTAAAATGGATGGAGTTTAAACTGTAATCGAGCTTAACTGGAAGTGCACCAACTTAAATACTGGGCTAAAAGTTTGGGGGTGGGCTGTTCTCTAGATTGTGTGCCTGTGAGAACTTTGTGAGAATGGGTTTTTTTTTCATTCTTTTGTTTAGAGAAGTGAACTCTTCAGTGTCCAATTCAGGTGTTTTGTCTGTTGCTGTATTTTATTTTTACATATACCGTTACTTTCTTCCAGTGAATGGGAAGATGGAACAATCTCTAGAAGCTATTCAACTCTATTTAAAACTTCTAGACAGTCAAATCAGGGAGGAGTTCAGAAGATTACTGTATTTTATGGCTGTTGCTGCCCATAACACCGAGCTCAAACTACAGAAGGAGGTAAATGTGCGTACTTAACTGTTATCAGTTGCTTTACATTTACTGAAATCTAGATATCCCAGAAAATAGGTCAGAAAGCACGTGGCTACAAGGAAAGAGTATTCTAGAAGAGCAAAGCCTTCCCATTTTTTTCCATGTTATTCTTCAGAGTGACAACAGGATGGTTGTGAAAAGAACTTTCTCTAAAGCTATTATCAACAATAAATCCTTATCCAGAGGGAAAACGGACCTTCTGATCTTGTTCCTTGTGGACCACCAAAAAGATGTCTTAAAGGTAAGAGCTAGACAGCGACCAGACTTTTATTTCATATGCTTGTGCAGAATTGCTTTCTCTAACCTGCTGTTTGTCTTCATTCAAGATCCCAGGGACACTGCATAAAATGGTCAGCAATAAATTAGTGGCTTTGCAGGAAGGCCAAGATCCTAGTAAGATAACAGGTGAGTGTTATCTTACAATTTCTTATCACATATACAGATGCAAAATAAAAGGGACTGAGCCGAGTTAAAAATACTTGCTGTAACAATGACTAGACAAATTTCCTTCTTAAGGAAGGTGGGTCTGTGGAATCTGGAAGGTGGTTGACTGGTGTTTCATGTTTCCTCCTAGGTTACACATTTTGCCAAAAGCTTGATGAAAGAGAGTATCGTTTGAATACAGAGAAGACCACAAAAGATGAGCTATTATCTCTGCTGAAAGCTATTGATGAAGATTCAAAGCTCTCTGACAAAGAGAAAAAGAGACTGCTAGGTCAGTTTCATAGTAGTAATCCAAGTATTTTTATGCAGTATTTTGGAGACAGAGTTAGTAATATGTGCGTGTGACTTTTAAATTGCTTTCTACATTGCAGTATTGAAAACACTAATATATTTGTAAATCATTTGTATTCATATGTCTAATAAAGTTATTTTATGGAAATTGATGGGATTTATGCAAGTAAATTATTACTGAAGCCAGTGGTACCCAGGTTTGGCCTGTGCTTCATCGGTTCTTTGCTCATTCTTAGCTGCTGTAGGGCCCAAACACTCCTTTTATTGTTCTCCTCACTTGAAGCTGCTTAGATTGACTACTTCTATTGAAGTGTTAAAATGGGAAACACCTTTTCAGGGCTGGGATCTCTTCTTTTCTGGCTAGTGAACTGTAAGCTGACCAGGTTTGGTCCTGTTGGAAATATCCAAATAATTTTCCAGGACGGTATCTCTGATAAAGCAGATTTTATTTGCAATTGCAATGGCAGGCCTCCTGCAAGCAGGAGAACATGCAGAGAACAGCCTTACATCTTTTATGCCCTATTACTTGATGCTTCTCTCTTTCTCCCCTGGTTCCTCATTGGCTGAGCACTTCAGGTTCACGATCTTCCAGATGCTCAACTGAACATACAGATACTGGATAAACAAATTGTTGCTAGCTAAGTGCATATTGCTAATTAGTTAACTTCTCACAGTTGCTCATCCAACACTTGGTCATTGTTTCTGGACATCTGCTCGTCCTTGCATAGAGATAAGCTTGGAAGGAGAACAGAGGGGACTATCTTCATGCCTACCTGCTGCATCCTAGGCAATCCAGCCTTGTGTAGAGTGCCTGGCTTCTTTGATGTCTGTTAAGTCTGTTTGGATAAGAGCCCCTCAGCAAAAGAAAAACAGAATAGCCCTACAGTATGCTTTCTATATATAATAGAAATCTATAATACTATACCTATACTGATTGATTTAAAAAACGATTGCAGTTTTGCAAGCGAGAATTAATCACGTAATTCAGCAACTCTACTTCTGAAGCATGTTAGTAACATATGGCATTTCTACTTCTTCACATCAGCTAAGGCCAAGTTACAAAATACAAATGCATTGTGCTCTACGTCTTTGGATCAATTCCCCCTTCTCAGTATCTAATGCAGAAACAACATTCCATTCCTACAGTCCCCTGCTCCCCTTTGCTGGCCTTGTGGCTAAACTGTCTTGTGCTGATGTGTGACCCACAGGTCTGTGGAACAGAGCTGCAGTAACGTTTGCTTTACCTTCCCCTGCTTTTCTTCAAGCTTGCCACCTCTTCCCACTCTGTGTGTATATGACAAATCATTAGCTGTTTTAGACTAAAATGGCACCATGCTGAGGAAGTGCCATGGAAGATGTCTGACATCTTTTCCCCAGCTGAATCCCACTCTGTGCCCTGCTGACTTAGCTGGGCTGTAACAACACTGCATTTTTCATCAGTCCGGCTCCAGTTGCCACAGCCCTAACTTCTCTGGTCTTCCTTCCTGCAGCACCTTGCTTCTTGTTACCCGCGCCAATTAGGAAAGAGCTGGAACAAATGAAAGGCCTTCGGATTTCCTTGTATGTAGGCCCATCGCACGCTGGCACCAGTGCCAGTTTCAAGTGTGAGGACACGCACGGCGTCCTTAGAGGCCCGCTCCTCCTCGGCTGTGGCCATCCTCGCGCCGGTGCTGGGCGCTGCCTCGCTTACTGCCGCGCGAACCCTTGGCGGCTCGCGCCGCTCTGGGCACGCGGCCGGAGCAGGCGGCAGCTCAGCGCGGGGCGGGGCGCGGGGCCGCCGGCTCGGGGCGGCCGCAGGGCGAACGCTTGCAGGAGGCCCGGCCCTCCCCTACGCCGTGGCGGCGGCGCTGCGGGGTCGGCGTGCGACGGTAAGGCGGCGGGGCGGGGAGCGCGGGGCGGGGCCGGGGGCGCCGAACGGGGCGGGAAAACGGGGCCGCTAAACGGGGCCGCTGGGCCGGGGGTAGGGAAGGCGTGGCGGCGGGCCGGGGCTGCGGAGGCGATCTGTGGCGTCGCGGGCCGCGCTTAGCGCTCCTGCTGTTAGAGGAAGCTGCTGAGAACCGGGCTGCGCCGTGGCCGCCGGTGGCGTGGGACGGAAGCCGTGCCGCTGGAACAGGCGCTGCGGGCCTCGTTTATGCGGGCGAACGATGGCAGCGGATGGACTGCTGCGGAGCGAGCGGCTGAGCCAACAAGTGCGCCCGCCCGGCTCCGCGCTGCCGGCCCGCAGCCCGCCTGCTGCCCGCCGCTGGGACGCGGCGCGGGTTGTCCGCTCGGGGGGTTTTTTGGCAGTCTCAGTAAAGCCGCTGGCTTCTGGGCTGGAAGGCGCTTTATAAGGCGTGCCCTGCGTGGAGGAAGCCGCGGCCCGGCGGCACGGCTGGCGGCCTGCCCAAGGGCTGCGGGCCGGCGGGGCTCCCGCAGCTCCCAGCCTCGCCTCGTTGTGAAGGGCGGGGAAGGCGGCGCCGGGAGGGCTGTGCCGAGCTCTGAAGCGTGGGTCGGGGAGTCGAGTCATCGCCGTGCTCCATCTTCATTTCGTGCCTTGTGGGAGAGAGCGGGAAGAGTGGCTGAGGCCAGCGGAATGAAACTGAAAGCACCTGTGAAAATGCTTTGATTCGAGCGTTTCTCTGCTCCCTTTCACCTGTCACGTATTAAGTTTTTTGCTTCAGCTGTTGCTGTTGTCTTCCTGTAATGGCTTCTTTATTGCCAGATCTTGCTGCTGGAGCGTTGGCAGTAGCAGACCTTCTGTTGTGTAGGTTGGAGATCCAGCCCCGTTTGTGCTGTGCTGGTTTGGATAGCTGATGCTGTACCCAGAGGGAAGCACAGCGTGCTTTAGAGAAAGGCTGGCGATGGGACCGCAGCTCTGCACTCACTGGCGCTGCCCCGTGCTGCCTGAGATGCTCTGTGAGTGCAGAGAGGATTGGGAGCTCACAGCTGGGACATCAGTGCTTGTGTGCAAGCAGAGTGCCAGAGCAGAGGGCTGCTATGTGCCTCTAACAGTACCTGCGCTGATGCCTTAGATTTCTTGCGTAGATTTATCCTATGCTTTTTGTGCTCTACTTTCTTGTCTAAAATAAAAATCATGCATCGCTGTAGACAAGTGTTGCTGTGTGTCGTTGCCAGATGATGATCCTGAGTCATTGCTGTAGAAGGAAAACATTTTTTAAATGCCAAGTCTTCTGGCTGTCTTGTAGAATCAGAATGGTGCACTCATTGAAGCACTGATGGAGTAGGGTTAGTTCTTACAGCTGTTGTATGGAGAAAAAAACGTCTGTGCGTTTTATATTCCTGTGTGATTGCTTGTTTATGTCTGTGTTGCGTCCTCTTGGATGCAGTCCTTGACACTGCTAAGTGTTTTTCTTCTAGAAGCTACGAGGTGCCTTTGGAAGCTGCATCTGTTGTTGAGAGCTTCTTTCTTTCGTATTTGGAAAGTGGTGGTTGCTGGAGAAGTAGGCAGTTGGTGACAGAGGAAGGTGGTGCTTTCCCAGGAGCTTCCTTTTTTTGGAAGGCTTTTCCTGACTCTCTACTCCAGAGAGCTCATATGCTGTCAAACAGCCTTCCTAAAATCAAAGTCAGAATGGTAGCCTCCTGTATAATACTGAGTTTTCAGAGGTAAGACGTGCAGATTATTTCTGACTGTAAACCAAGTGAAGGTAACATGCTTTTCCAGTGTTCAGTTTTTCAGTGCATTGTGGACTATGCTGCAAGTGCTTGTGATGTAATATAGACATTATTTAGCATCTACTATGCCTGTGCTTTAATTGCTGTTACTGTTATTTACTATTTATTTATTTATTTATTTTTTTAAGAAATCTTTCTTGTATCGCCAGCATGCATCACCATGACTCTTGCACGGAATGAAATTGCAGGAGAATGATTTGATATTTGCCCCGAGTCCTTCTTCAGCTTCTTAATTCACATGGGTAGCGTGGAGTGAGGGCGTTTCAGTTCTGATCGGTTGGAACAGATCACAGTTCAGGAGGATGTTGAGTTCAGAATGCTTCACTGTGTGTATGATAGATAAATACCTCATTTGGCATAATCAATTGGCCAAACATGTTTGTAATACTCTTAGGAGATGTTTTTCACTGCTCGTTCAGTATCTTTTTCTGTCACATCTTTATGCAGTAGGTGAGGCAGGGGAAGAGTTCCAGATTTTTCAGAACTCGCTTGCAATACAGATCAAGTGAACGGTAGCTGTGTTGAAAGCATCTCTTTCTGTGTGAGATGGGAAGTGAGTCACTTAGTCCAGGTCCCCTGCCATTATGGGAATGACATCATGTAATTCCTCATAAGATTTCCTTTATTCTCAATTTTTTTCTCAGTCAAGAGAACTGAAGATGTTTTCTCACTCAGCCACATTATAAATCGTTATATGTTATAAAATGCTTATTCATTCCCTTTTTAATCTTTCTTTTTCTTTTTTTTTTTCTGAGAGGAAACAACTGAAAATGTCTCAGAATCCCCACAAGCCGCATTCAAGCGAAGAAAAGTTGAGTGCCTTGGAGGATGATCAAGAGAGCTTGGACAACTCGGAGCAGTCTATCAGGAAGAGAATACAACAAAGTGTTCCAGGTTCACGTGGAGATGATACACCAAAGTGTAAGCACAACTGCCCTTCATTTAAAAAAAAAAAAGTACAATTCTGTGTCTTCTGCAGTGGAGATGGTGATGGGGTTTTATAGTACTCTCTGTAGGTTTGTTTTGCAATTAAATATTACACAACTCCTGATCGCTTGCTTTGAAGCTGCTTTTAACGAGTGCTTTTTCCTCCATTTTGTTTTAGCACTGAGTTGTTCACAATAACCACATTGTTCTGAGCCACATATGTCTGAGATCTTTCTGTGTCTGCACTCACAGAAAGGATAAGCCCTACTCCAGTATACTGTAGCCAAACTGATGCCTGCTGTTTGCATGATCAGCCAAACCTTCTGGGTTGTTGCAGCCTCTTTTTCTGCCAGAGGGCAGGGAAGGCCATCATCAACAAAATCATGCCCTGTCATTTTATTCCCCTCTTATCCAGACACACACAGGTGGAAAGTTGCACTTTTAATCCTAATGCTACTTCTGCTGACAAGGAGATTTCAGGACTGTCATACTGCAGGTTTATTCCTAGGGCATGTTTTTCTTTGTCATTCTGCTTTTAACATCAGAAACTAGATGCAAGATCTCTAATTACTTCTGGCAAATCTATAGATAAGATAAAGGGGAAGTTTATTTGGTTCCAGAGATTGAGATCAAAGAGATGGAATTGCTCACATAACTAGCCCCAGATTTCTGTCTGGAGAGTCCCAGGATGTAACGTTTTATTTGTTGCATTATTTTTTTATTGCAACAGTGTTCATTATTACTGGAGTTCAGTGTTTTGCTTAGAGTCATGTTGCACACGGGAGATGTACCCTACGGAGGAAGACTGTGGACATGTGAAAGTGAAATGCATTGCCTTGTCTTGCCTTCCATTGTACCACAAGAAAGTCATTGGTCTCAAGCGCTTTTCTTTCGGGAGGAAGCAGATATAATATGAGAATGAAGTAACATGATTTAAGAGCATTCTTTGGTAAATGAAAGAGTCTCTTAGCTTTGAGTGTGTCTACTGAGTGAAGTCATCTGGCAGCTGGACAGGAGAGCACTCATTCAGCTGCAAGCTCGCTGTGCTGCTGGTAATTCTCTGGATATCAGTCCTTGCTGTGTTCCCAGAGTCACTGTGCAAGATATACCTCCAGGCAGAAGGAAATCTGGGTTTGAGAGTGCTGCATGAAAAGAGTGAGATGGTAATGAAAAATTAGAACACTGCATGTATTCTTGGAACTATGCTGTATGTACTTGGAACAGCTTTGAAAGGCAGACAAGTGAAGGGCAGTTAGTTTTAAAGGACCTTTTCTATGTTACTAGTTTAAGTCCAATCAAACTGGATCTTCAAATGAGGCAGCCATGCTGGTTTTTCTGAAACATCTCAGTAAACCCAGCCTGGTTGGTTTCTTTCATGTTAGGAATTAATACATTGCTCCTGTGCTTGTACTGCAGTTGAAGTGAATGAATTACAGAGAGAGGAAGCAATTCAACTATAGCAATTCTGTAGAGGTGTTTCCCTCCTGTTCAGCTGTATGTTTTCTGGAGCAGCAGAGATAAACCTTGCTATTCTTGCCTGCCTCACCCAAGGACACCAGTACTGTAGCCTTCTCCTTTGTCAGTGTCACTGTCTCTCTTTTGACTTCACAGGCTATTCTACAGTTGGCCACTTCCTTTGTCTCCTACCTCATGGAAGCTGACCTGTTTTTTTCAGGTGTGATGCTTCCTTCTGCTCACTTGTGTCCTCCAGGGCCCAGTTTGAAGCTGCTTGTCCATCCTTATCCCAATGCCTGCTGTAGGATCTTTTGTCACTTGGGGGGGGGGGGAAAAGGAGTCTGGAGAAGTGCCAGTCGCACTGAAAGTAGAGGGAATAATTATTGCTTAACATCAGTGGTGGCTTGTTTGCTGGGTGGTTTAGAAATAAAGTCACTTGAAAAGCATGAAATGGAAATGACAATGTCTACACAGTAATTAGAGGAATAGTGCAGTGGCAATGCTAGTCTTATCATCTCTTCTCATCATCTAGTGTAGAGGGAAAGATGCAGTTAAGCAATTCAAAATAAATATTTTGGGGCTTTTTGTTTGTTTCTTCAGATGTTGTTATCAGCAGGCTCTTCTCTGCAGATTTCCCTAGCTAATTGTCTGACACTTTAATGTGTGTTGTAGCTAGCCCTCCTCGGCCCGTGTCAGTGGAAGAGTTAATGGAAACAGCTAAGGGAGTAACCAACATGGCACTAGTACACGAGATTGTTGTTAATAGAGACTTCCAGATCAAACCAGCTGAGTTACCAGAACACAGGTAAGATTGCTACCAAGTAGATATATTAAATCAATTCTCATTTGTGTAACTTTGGAATAACTCTAGTGGATGAAATAAAGGCTCTGGCTAGTTCTGCCCAACAGTGCCTGCTAGGGAAGATTTAGGAAGAAGCATAAGAAGGTAAGCATGCAGTTCTGTTTCCTCAGGAATGTGTGAATGTGGAAAGTGAAACTCCTCAGTAATTGCTGGGGCATGTTTTGTGGAAATTGCAGTATGGTTTCTGCCAGTGTCCCCTTATCCTGGGAGCCTGAAGCTGCAGACTTTGGAATATGCAAGTCTAGCTGCAGGTGCAGGTAATGCTCTTAGCATCACTTAAGCTTTCCCTGCAGGTGGGAATAAGATGAAACTGATCATTTTAGCTTTGCTTTTTTTTTTTAAATCCAATGTCTGTTTCTCCAGGGATACACATCTATGTATTTTGAAGAGACTTCTGTATTTTATTAGATTAGGCCTTATTCCTTTTTAGTCTGGAGTCTTTCCTCCTGTCTGACCTGCAGTAGTCCTGTCCCCCACTAAGAGAGGCAGAACAGAAGTGGCTTTCATGTCTGGTCCCAGACTGCCCAGTGCAGCAAACCCAGTCCTATTGACAGATGCTTTGTCTGCTGTTCTGCTGTGTTTGGGTTTTTTTGTTTGCTTTGTTTTTCTCCCCATACAGAGAGATGTGGCTGACAGTGTGTTTCTTGGGTTAATTTGTGAAAGTGAGGGTGTTTTTACTGGGAGAGACTTGGACCACTGGAACAGCATTGTCTGAGTGTCCTAGCTACTCCACTTTTGAGAGACTCTCGTATTTCAGAGTTCAGGCACCGATTTGCTCTGTGCTCTCAGCACCATCACAGACTCGGGCACTGTTATCCAGTCACTGTTTGTCACATTTCATACAGGTTGTGTACAATTCATGCATGGTCCCATGAGCTAGCACCTCTCTCTATGATGGAAGTGTTTGGAAAGCATACCTAAGGCATGCAGAGCTCCCTGTTTTGTGTTGTCTTCTGTCTCAGCATCTTTTGGGGGGATTCCTGACAGGTGTCTTCTGCTTGTATGTGATGGCTGACGATGAATGCTTGATGTAAAATGTCACAGTTAAAGCAGTGCTTTTCAATTCAGTGTCTGCTTTTGTTCCTTGTTCCTTCTTATGGTTTTCTCACTTGAAAAAGTGCAACGATGGTGCGTAAGTTTTCTGGTATGCCTCAATACCATGAAATACCATGAAATTTATCTCAAGATTTTTCAGGGGAGAAGAATTTTAAACAAATTTTCTTCTTTCCGTGTGTTCTTCTCTCCACCTCCCTTAAAAAAGAGGGGTGAGAGGGAGAGAACCAACCCAGTCCTTCAGTAACTTGGTTGCTTTTCTCACAGATTCTGAACAGTGGCTGCAGTTGTTCAGCACAGTGTCAGATTTGCATCGCTTCACCAGATCAAAGGAACAGATATATTGCAGAGATCATCTTACCAAGAGTGCCTCAGCGTAGTGATCTGCCAGGACTGCTCCTAGTACAAGATCCCTCTGTTCAGTGAAAGTTTTGGCTGAAGAGGCACTCTGGAATCTTCCCTGGAATAATGGCTTTTTTGTGTTTATGTATAATTTGAGTCTCCCACAGCTTGAATGTTTTTGTAGGGAAGTGGTTTGAGGAGAAAGCAGTTGGAATTTGTTTGTTGTTTATAGGAACTGAACAGAGGCTTTAACTCGGGGTAATGGCCGTATTTATGTGTTGAAGTGCAAAAGCTTTCATGTCACACAAGTTGCTTCATTTCTGTTATGTTTCCTTAATGAATTTTCCTTAGTCAAAGGAATGCTAATACTGTCCTTCTGAAGATGAGGAATAATTTTTATCTGTTTTTATTAGTATTCCAGCGCTATACTTCAGAGGTACTTTCAAGGATTTTAATTGGTAGCCTTCTTTGCTTGTGTCTAACCATTTATTAGGGTATGAGCCATGCCAAATTTTGTGCCTAGTTTATCATGCCTGAGTGACAAAATGATAGTTTTCTTCTCTGTCAGTCCTCAGATAGTCACCATTACATTATCTTCACATTACTGCATGCTGTTCTTCGGGAGCTGCAGGTACCTGCATGTGGTGGTGCAGACACTAATACAGTTATTTTGAACTGGTCTTACTTACCCACAGCTTGGAAAAAAAAGTAAGAGAGATTGTGCACAAAGTTTTCTGGGATTGTCTGGAAGCTCAGCTGAAGGAAGAGCCACCGACATACGACCACGCAATTAAACTGTTGGGAGAAATTAAAGAGGTAAGGTCACATGCTACCAAAGTAAATCATTGAGTTTTTATAGATGGGTTGATGGGAATGGGCAAAAGGAGTTAGAAGCTTGGTTGTTCATAAAGGAGGCTCTTGATTGTTTTCACTACTGTCTGATTTTCTCTGCACATAATTAAGTTGTGTGAGCTGAGGAGAGCGACTTGAATGTGCAAACAAATGGGAAAGCATGTAAAATGAATCAAGGTGGGTTTCATACTTCCAGGTTTCCTCCACGTTATGACAGTGACGTTGGGTATGGAATCACTGAGATGTCCCAGCATTGAGTGGACAGAGCCAGGTGCAATAGTCTGAAGTGTGATCAGTACTACAAAGCACTTACCACTTAGTGACTTTGTGTCACAAAGAGTGAGGGGAGACATTTGAATTTGGAGCTGACAAATGACTTTGTGGCCTTGTTCAGAAAAGTGCAATTCTGCTCTCAGATGGCAGTTAGTTTAAATGACAAGTGGTGCAATTACTGCTTTGGTCCCTGCTGTGTGACACTGAGAACTAATACACTGTTAAAAACTTTCTGTTTCAGAATCTTCTGTCTTTTTTACTTCCTGGTCATACAAGATTAAGAAACCAGATTATGGAAGTTCTTGATCTGGATTTGATAAAACAGGAGGCCGAAAATGGGGCTCTGGACATTGCTAAGTTGATAGAATTTGTTACTGGAATGATGGGGACTCTCTGTGCTCCCGCTCGAGATGAAGAAATTAAGAAACTGAAAGATACACATGAAATAGTTCCTCTCTTCAGGTACTGAAATGGTACATACTGTCATACTGAGTGTCCTTTAAATAATTTTAGAGATGTGTGGTGTGGGGGTGTTTGCACCAGGGCAACCTGCAGATCTTCATAGAGATGAAAGAGCTGTGCAGGGATGTGGCCATGGGTGTGATGGGGGAGAGATGTTCCAGAAGTTTTTAACATGGACCCTTCCTGTTGGGGTGAATTGTGTTTGTCTGGCTCCAGCCTGTTACCAAAGGATGTTTTCTAAATGCCAAATGTGTGTAAACTATCAGATAACAGGTGAGCAGTTTGTTTGTATCAGGATTTATTATCAACAGCAGGAGGGGAAGAAAAAGCAGTTGCGGGAATAGGGGGTACATATCACTGTTCTTTAGCCAGTTCTTCCTTTCCCCTCAGTTTGAGCTGTCTCCCCCCAGTATAATATGCTTTTAGTTCTACCAGGGGCATACATCCTGGGCTTAGGAGCATTGAGGTATCTGCTTCATCACTGTGTTCTCAGCTGAATAGCTTGAGTTTGAGGAAATCTTATTAACCTTGTTTTTTAATTTGATGACCTTCCGAGAGTTAAGGTTTGACTTGGCAGAATCGCTACTAGCAGGAGGCATGTTGCTTTGAAATTAAGGGGCTTTGGTTTTGTTTTCCTTGGGTCTAATTATTTGCTTCCCTGAGCAACTGAGGTTGGCTATATAGGCAGCCAACAGATAGAATGCAAGCTTGGAAACTCAGACATCTTTCTGTCTGCTCAGCTTTACATTGTAAAATTTGGGGAATTTATCCTGTGGGGCTAGTGAAGTTAATTCTGTGGAGACCTTTCTTCAGGAGAACAAGTCTTGTTTTGTATTTGGGAGATGCATGTGTGTGCATGCTTGCTCAAGCTTTTTTTTTCTGTCTCTGAAATTAACCATCCTGTTAACGTTTCCCACGTGTGTTTTTGTTCTTTCCTTAGGCAATCTGCAATAAATCTTGTACAAATAACCTCTTACACTTCTGCAGCCTTGAATAACTTTTTCTGTTTGTTTGTTTAGAGCAATTTTCTCTGTGTTAGACCTAATGAAAATGGATATGGCGAACTTCGCTATCACTAGTATTAGGCCAAAATTAATGCAGCAGTCTGCTGAATATGAAAGAAAGAAGTTTCAGGAGTTTCTTGAGAAACAGCCAAGTATGACTTTGTTTCTTTCTTTTTTCCCCTCTGACCTCTCAGTACATGGTGTGTCTTTGCTTGTAGATCATAGAAATAAATCAGATTTGACATTAATTTTGATATAATTTGTGTGGTAAATGACACCTTGTGCCCCGAAACTGAGGTTTGAGAAAAATGTACAGAAACAATATATCTGCACTTAGCACGTGGCTGTTAGTTTTGTTTCAGTTGATGAGGGGCATCATAGCATCTTCTCACTTCTGATTTCGTGTAGCTGTGCAGTGTTAATATTGTTTTAGATGTTCTGCTTAATGCAGTAAATAAAATGCATGTCAACAACTGGTATCATGGATAATTAGAAGTAGTAACTAATGGCTTTATCTGGAAACTAGTGATAGAAAAAAAACTAACGTTGACAAGGAATTTCCTTAACGAGACTTTTTATCTCCTACAGATTCTTTAGACCTTGTCACAGACTGGTTGCAGGAAGCAGCAGATGATCTTGCAAAGCTGAGACATAAAAAGTTCCCTCCCCCCAGCAGTGCTGTTGGTGCTGCTGGTGGAGCTGCTGCGTTGTGCTCCACTGCCATACAGAATCAGGCATATCTGAAGCTGCTGAAGTGGGATCACACAAACAGGCCTTTCCCAGAAGTAGGTATCCAACAAGAAAAATGATTTCCATGCTTGTTCTACTACTTTTCTGCTCTTGGAATGTAGCCAACTGAAATTACAGCACTAAAACATTGATCTCTTGATTGAAAGTTCTTGTGGTATTTCTTTTTCAGTACTCAGTTGAAAAAGAAACAGTTGTTTCCCTTTTGTTCCTGATATTTGCCTGCTGAGTAGCTGCTGCTCTTTTCTGTGTCTGTGTCTCCTCCCCGCAGCTTATTAATTCATGGAAGTTGCCTGAGGTAGGGCAGAACGCTGAGTGTCCCAGGATTGCCTGGCGTTGGGCTATACTTCCTCCATGCCTGCAGCCCTCAGCTCTCCTTTGAATGTGAATGGTCTTGTTAACGAGTTTGGGCAAACATCTTCTCTGGAATACAATAACTGACAAAACAAAATGTTTAAGGGAGTTCTTGAGTAAATGACTTTCAGTTAGTCAGCGAATACGGAAACTGTGGTTTTGGTAGCTGTTCCTCCTGGTCCAGCATCTGTCATAGTTTCCAAACTCTGATACAGAAGTTGGTTCTTCGGTGCTTTATCATCATTCAGCTGTTCCTCTTTGTGCTGTAGAATTTAGATCTGGGTTCAAAGACTTTCCAGCCCCCCTTGGAATCGGGGCTGCTGTGTCTATTTGACATTGTCACGGAGAAAGCAAAGGTGGCTGTTATTCAGTAGAATGTGGTATTTCCTGAGATCACGTGTCTTTTTTTGGAGCAGAAGGGCCAGGAACTCATGGTGGGAAAAAATAAACAGCTCCTTGTTTATAGGAACAACAAGGCAGAAAAGTTTATCATCTTTGTGTTCCTTTAAATCCATTTGAGAGGCTTATGTAGGCATTCCAATTCAGACTATTCAACACGTAATGTTTCTTACCAATATGAATTTTCAGGATTTGTCAGATTAAAACTTGCTTGCAACACAAACTCAGTAGTTGTAGGGATATTGGCACTGTTAAAACTTTCATTTTTCTTGAGAATTAATGCAATAGCTGTGTGAGAGCACACCACTAGTCTTGTCGAGCTGCCTTCATTTTGCACATCTGTAATGTGAGCAGTGTTCTTCCTTTCCTCAGGACTTCTTTTGATGATGGTTTGTTAGTGAATTTCTTGCAGCTCTCTCCAAAGTGTTTGAGCCTGGTCACTGTGTCAGCATGTCCAATGGAGTCTGATTTGGTCAAACAGACCAGTGTTTGGTATCACAAAGCAGAATATTGCGATGTATCTATAGAGTAGTATTGTGCATTACATATTAAAATGCATGTTTGTATTTCCAACCTTGTGGAGAAGTAAACTAGTCATAATCCACACTATATCCATAGGATCAGATCAGAGATAATTTGGACTGGAAGGGACAGCTAAAGACTAACCATTACCATCTTCAGAGCCTTCTGTGCTGAACTTTTCTCAGCCTAGTACGTAGTTTTGATTACTGTCTTATTCTCTAGACATCTTACCGAAATAGAATGAGACTTTTTTTTGATATTTGCTTTTGGCAGATACTGAGAAAGAGTTAAGGTCTTAGAGTTACCTGAATTATCTTAGCTGGCATCTCCATTTCATTTCACAGCCTAGTGTACAGATCTCATCCTGTGCTGGCTTTCCTGTTCTCTGCAGACAGTGCTCATGGACCAGAGGCGCTTTCAGGAAATACAGCTGGAACTGGAGCAGCTCCTCATGGCTGGGACTGTCCTTCTGGTCACGTTCAATGCAGCGGGTGCAGCTCTCATCGATGTGCCTGGATTTGCTGAGAAAATCAAAACCATTGTCAGAGTGCTGCTGACAGGAATGCATCTCCCGTGAGTACTGAGTAGCCCTATTCACACGGTCAGCTGCAGTTTCATGATGGCTCCACCACACCATCAGTTTCAGCCTCGCTCTGGTTATGGAGTGCAATACACGGAGGAAGTGATGGGGGCTTCTTATTAGCTGAGGCTGACAGTTTTTATTTATCTTACTGATCCAGAGCCAGCTTTTTGATAGGGCATGCTCATTTTTTAACATCACGTTACTGACCATACCAGTGTAGAGCTGATTTCCTGTAGCTGTGCAGTGTTAATATTGTTTTAGATGTTCTGCTTAATGCAGTAAGTAAAATGCGTGTCAATAACTGGTATCATGGATAAGTAGGAGTAGTAACTAATGGCTTTAGAGCTGTGTGTGTACAAGCAGCAAACTCTGCTCACAGTTTTGGCTGGGCTCCATTGAGACAAATGGCACAAATTAGCTGCCCCCAGACTGAGGTTGCTGTGCACATTGTGGGTTGACACTTCTTCTTCATGTTGCTCTGAGATGGCTGTAGACTGAAAATCAGCTCATATACGTGTATGGATTGCACAGGCTGAAGGTTTTTTTTCTAATGCTATCCCATCCCCTTGTGTTACAGCTGAACGTGACTTTCATGTCCGTAAAATTTACTTTATTATTCTTGTGTTATCTGGATTACTTTTCTTCCACTATGTTCGATAAATAAGACAACTGTAATTGGATACTTTATTTTCAAAAGATGGGGAAAGTGTGAACAACTCCAGTAGCTAAGCAGTGCTCTACTCCACATTCCATAGCTCCTTTAACCTGAAGGAGTCTTTGGCCACCATTGGTGAGAAGGTGTGTGCTGAAGTCAACAGCTGCCTTTCCCAGCATGGCTTTGCACCGTTCACAGCTGAGAAAGAAACTGTGCTGAAAGGACAGATCCAAGCAGTGGCCAACCCTGATAACACCATCTGTAAACTAATAGGTATGCTTTGACAAAAATACTCGGTTCTCACATGACAAAGTGTCTCTATTTATAAAACTGTTAGTGGCACGTCATGCATGGTTTCTATTTTAATGTATTTCAAGTATGTGCTTGCTGTGCTCTGTGTTTTACATGAGATTAGAATCTTTCTAGCTGTCTATCTCTTCTGCAGGCAAACCAAAACTCTTGGTCTAACTTTTCCAGATTCTCGAATTCAGAAGTTTCTGGAGCATTGTCTTGCATCTAGTCACCAGAAAGCAGTGCCGACTGTTCCTGGAGGATTAGGCCCTATTCAGAGAGAGCTGGAAGAGATTGCTGTCAAGTATGTTCGTCTTGTCAACTACAACAAGATGGTCTTCAGTCCTTACTACGATGCTGTTCTTGGCAAAATACTGACTAAGGAAGAACCCCAGCTTGTAGGGATGCCGGAGGAATCGTGAGCACAGTTTGTGTACCAATGCAGTATTAATTTTATCAGCTATTTTGAAAAATTGCACCAGTGTTTGTCTAGGAAAACAGCTCTCCATGTGAATACTATTTCCTTTTAAGTCACTCGTGCTGCCCGATGAGGAAAATGCGTGAATTGCAATAGGGGCTCTGAGATAAGTGATGAAGGAGGGATGCATTTTTAATGTAAGTATGCAGCTTTTGTGAGGGAGTGTTGTGGTAGTTTTCTGGCTATAAGATTTCCAGGCAGGTGCTATGTAGGAAAAGTTAAACAGCCAAACTCTGTTCTTAAGTGGTTCATTTTAGTGTTTTTTATTCTCATTTGTCGTGAATTTGGTTTCGCTCATCCACAGCAGGTTAGCAGTGGTCCTTCCCTGCAGGGAAATGTGGCTTTTCAAAAAGATCTTACTTTAAAGACTTCAGTAAGCTAAAACTCTAGGTAGGAGAAACCTTAACAGGCGAAAAACAAAGCCAAACAGCACTTACTGTATCATTATGGTTGGTGTGGTAGGCTACTAAGTTTTTCTTTCAGCATTTTTCTGCATTTTTAATAGTTGTTTTTTTTTGCTGTTTACCTGCAGATGTTACAGAAACAGAGTGTATTTTTGTAGCAAATTTTCTGGTTATTGGGTAACTGTCCTCTGCTTTGTACAGTACTTAACAAGGTGGCAATCTTACAGATTGCAGCTGTATTTATCTCCTGTAAAGACTTCAGAAAGGCAGAGCTAAAATGTTTTGATAAAAGTGGCGTTTCTTACCTTTTTTTTGCTAATAGTTTACTCCTTTTTATGTGAAATACTAATTTTGAAGTTAATCTGTGCCATTTACAGAAGGTGGACTTTAAGTGTGTTAAACTTTAGGACAAAACTTCTACTTGTTTTTTAAAACTACTACTTGAGATGGCTGCATTTTCAGTCACGTCTTCAAAGATATCCAGGAGGTGCAGAGCACTATTAGAAGTGCGAGTGAATTTAAATTGTAGTGGGAAGTGCATTATTTAATATTAGTTTGAATACGCAAGGAATGTTTTCAATAGAAGATTTTATTCTTTTTTACATTACAGAGGTGATTTTAAAACCTTAAATATTTAAGGTCTTGAATTTCATTAGTTATGTGTTGTACAGAGGAGGGTTCACAGAAGAGCTCAGTGATCTTACAGCCTTATTGCAGTTTTCAACTCAGCTAGGAGGTAAGTGCAGTTCAAGTTTTCCTCTAGTTCTTGAGCTCCATTATTGTCTTCATAAATTCATTGAATTTTGATTACTAAGTTCATAATTATAAACAGTAAGCATCCAAAACACTAGACTGTACCCAAAATGTTGTTTTCTCTAAAAAACAATAAAAAAAAACCAAAAAAAACAACCCCACCAAAACCAGTGATGTGAAATGAATACATGGCCCTCTTATTGCTGACATCCAGGTTCATTTCATTAATCAACTAATCAACCAACATAACAGCCCATCTAAAAGAAAGCGCTTGATTGGGAATCAGTGTTGATGCTTTCTTTGCTGGCTTTCTCCTGAATGGGAGCAGGCTGAAATTGCTGTGAGTTCAGAGGCAGGGGGGTTAAGCAAGAGCTTTTGTTCTGTATTAGCCTCTGCAACTGTAATGTGGGTTTTTTTCTCACTCATTACAACCTTGCATCTTCCAAGGGGGAAAAAAACCAACCCTAACAGCAAAACTCTGTAGTAAGAGATCACTTTTCCCTTGGCCAAGTTTACTCAAATAGCAGTGTGGATGTCTTTGGTAGCTCAAAAGGGAGTAGGTTGGTTAGCCAACAAAAAGTAGAGTGGGTTTTTGATATGGTCACAGGATCACAGAATTGTAGGGGTTGGAAAGGACCTCCAGAGCTCATCGAGTCCAACCCCCTGCCAAAGCAGGTTCCCTACACCAGGTCGCACAGGTCGGCATCCAGGCAGGTCTGGAACATCTCCAGAGAAGGAGACTCCACCACCTCCCTGGGCAGCCTGTTCCAGTGCTCCGTCACCTCACTGTAAAGAAGTTCTTGCGCATGTTTGTGCGGAACTTCCTATGCTGCAGTTTCCAGCCGTTTCCCCTTGTCCTGTCTCCACTCACCACTGAAAACAGTCCGGCCTCGCCATTCTGCCCCCCACACCTTAGATATTTACAGACCTGGATCAGGTCCCCTCTCAGTCTTCTTTTCTCAAGGCTGAACAGACCCAGTTCACTCAGCCTTTCTTCATAGGAGAGATGCTCCAGGCCCTTCACCATCTTTGTGGCCTTCCGCTGGACTCTTTCCAAGAGATCCCTGTCTTTTTTGTACTGGGGAGCCCAGAACTGGACTCAGTGCTCCAGATGAGGCCTTACCAGGGCAGAGTAGAGGGGGAGGATCACCTCCCTCGACCTGCTGGCCACGCTCTTTTTAATGCACCCCAGTAAGCCATTGGCCTTTTTGGCCACAAGGGCACACTGCTGGCTCATGGCCAACCTGTCATCCACCAGGACATCCAGGTCCCTTTCCGCAGAGCTCTCCTCCAGCAGGTCATCCCCCAACCTGTACTGGTGCATGCAATTATTCCTCCCCAGATGCAAGACTCTACACTTGCTTCTGTTAAACCTCATCCGGTTTTTTTTTGCCCAGCTCTCCAGCCTATCCAGGTCTTGCTGAATGGCAACACAGCCTTCAGGTGTGTCAGCCAATCCTCCCAACTTCATATCATCGGCAATATCATCAGCAATCAGGATACTACAGAGGTCTTCAAGGTTTCTGCAGCTCCTTACTGTACTTTGTTATTAGTCCGGAATCCATCTTGAAATACAGTCTCTAGCTCTGGAGCTGCAAAAAAATTAATTCAGTAGTCTGGGTAATAAAGGCACTACCCAAAACATGTTTGCAGTTTAAAAAACAATACAAAACAGACAAACCTGTTTTCCTTTTTACAATTGAGAGTTGCTGAAGTTTAGAACCGAATGCTGTTATTTTACTATTCCCCAGAGGCTTCTTTTAAAGGCCTCCAAACTAAGCATAGGACAAGCAGTTGGATGTTGTGAGGTGCTGGTCTCAGGGATGCAGGGAAGAACAGCACAGTGTTTAGAAAAGCACGTGACTGATGGCAGAATGAGTGGGACTGAGTTATGGGCAGGTAAGGTGGTACTTACCGGAGTGCTCCCAGTCTGTGACTGCCTACTCCAGCCTGCTGTGACATGGAAGCACAGACTGTGCTGCTGCTCATGCACATGTACTGCTCACAGGGTATATCCAGTAAGTTCATCTCTTCTCTCAGTAGGGATCTGTCCTGGGCTTAGCATAGGAAAAAATGCAGTGCTCACACCTGGCTCTGGGCTTGCCTTTGGAGGTTACACACTGGAAACCTGGAGTGCCTCTGTTTCTTTAAGCTTCTGTAGGCCTGGCAACTGGAAAAGATCTAAAAGAGGCTGTAAGAGGTTCCCACGAAAAATCACGTTAGTGACTTTTCCCTGGTCACTGTTTAATGATTGTCATTGACAAATAGTTTCTCTGCATTGTCTTTAAAAGCAATAGGCAGAGGTAATTAAGTGACAGAGCTAAAAAAAAAGGTAGCATTGATATGGCTGCTGTACCTTACCTCTCAGTATTCATACATGCGCTGTTCCATCTTTTCTTTCTGGTAGATAGGAGCAATGACCTACAGTTATCTCTGGTGGTGGGAATGTCCTTCAGCTTGTCTGAGTACCTGAATTCCCTGTCCATCATGGGTGTTCTTACAGTCTCAGGAGAGCACAGTCCTGAATAGTCCATTACAAGTTAAAATCTAAAGTATATATAGTAACTGCTTCAAAAGTTCATATGGCTTTTCTTTTTTTATTAGCTCGTTTAA
Organism: Lagopus muta; assembly: GCF_023343835.1. NCBI lineage: Eukaryota > Metazoa > Chordata > Aves > Galliformes > Phasianidae > Lagopus > Lagopus muta. Next base: position 880,402 of record NC_064438.1, on the reverse strand, counting down.
AAGTAACCAGTTAACCTCAGTAGCTAATATATTAACACTTAATCATGTGCAAGCTAAGTGGAGGACTAATGCAGGTGTCCAGGAACAGGCTGCAGTGGCTAGTACTCCCGGCCAGCCCACGTTACAGACCTGTGACTGGTCTGTGTTACATTGGTAACTTCTTTAAACAGTCCTGGAATTCAAAGTAAAGGAATACTGTTTCCTCTAGAGAAACTGAACAGAAAGCTAATTCCTGTATGTACGCTCTGATCAATTTCCTGTGATGGTTTTAATTCTTGGTAACATTGCTTTCAAAGTTGCTGAGTAGTATTTAAAAAGTAATTTGTTGTGTTTGAATAAAAGCAGAATGAGGCATGATGTTATCGATCTCCTTTTATTTTAAAGGAATGTTTTCTCCCACTTTCAACTACAAAACAGATTCCAAACATTCTGCCATAAATAAAAACGACCAGTAAGGCAGGACACTACATGGACAAAGCTGAGAACAACTGTCTTCCAGAAAATGTGAATTAAAAATGCTTCACAATTATAAGCCATCCAGTTTTTAAAATAAAACTGCTGAAAACCCACAAGATTTCAAGTGGTAGATGTGAACACCCTTGAACAAAATGCAGTTAGACATTTTGCACTTTTGGTTCTGAAAACCTAGTTTTGTTCAGAGCACATTCTAAGATTGTTCTGTCTGTTTTTGGGTCAAGAACCATACAGAAGAGAGGCACCACAGTAACAAAACCATTTTCAAGATTTTTTTTCTTTGCAGCTGTCCCTTTTAAACGCGTTACATTTAAGAGACTGACAAACTCAATGCAAGTCCTTGTCACAGTAGAACTCCAAGCTTGTTTCACCGGATTCTCTTTTGTTGTCGTGCTCTGTAAATGTCGTGTACAGGGGGAACTACTGAACCTTTCTCCTCATCGTCGTCAGAATCCTCGTTTGATCTCTTGACAGCCTTATTGAGCATAGCATTGTTTTCCACAGGTCCATTGCCTTCCACAGCTATTTCAGGTAGGCCTCCAGTAATTATCCGTACAGCTTCATCAACAGCTTGAGAAAGAGATTAAATCTGTGATTAGAAAGCTGTTTCAGCAAAGCTGAGTACAGTTGCAGTCATGCTTTTGGAATAAAAATTAATAATCATGCCAACGGGGACACCAAGACACAGTCATTCTGGAGCTTTCAGGAACATAACATCTGCAGAACAGTGCAAGCAAACATCTTAAGAATTAAGTCTCAACTGTCTAAAACTTGGAGCTGTTGCAGGCACTGCTTATGAAGTAAATGCTGCTGCATCATCCACATACTGAGGTCAGCTTGGAAGCTTAATAAAATAGCAGGGCCTACTGGGGCAATGCTAGCCCTAGTTCATGACTCAGCACCAAGTATGCACAGCAAGCCAGTTTCTGGTTAAGAACAGAGAAAACTTCCAAAATACCATATATAATTTAAGTAGGAGTTTTACTTTCCCTCTAACGGAAAGCAAATCCTAGCTTTCTCTTTGATCATTTGCTTCTTCAGCCAGCAGAGGAATGAAAAGCACCACGTGAGTCATCTCCCATGGAAGCCCAGCGTACAGACCTGTCCTCTTTGTACATGCCAGAACTCTACCTTCATTGTAGGAGCTAAGAAAACATTGTTCCGGAATTGTTCTCAAGCACTGCTTCAGTGTGCAGGCAGAGTTACGTCGACCAAGGCACAAAGTCAGATGACCAAAGACTTGGAATTTTCTCTAACAAAGTTTGCTAAATGCATTTAGCATTTCCTTAATATCTTGCTGCTAGGTAATCTGTAACCACGCTGCAAATTTGTAATTTAATTCATTACAGTTATTATGCTGCTACATGTACTGCCTTCTTCTTTGAAGGGGTGTTCTGAAAACCTTACTTTCTTTTAATGTTTACCACCGAAATGTTACTGAAGCAGCAGCTGGTGATTTTCAGCTTTTTTTTTTTTTTTAACTTCATGTTGATTTCCTGCACAGTTGAACAAACGTCTCTAGATTGATCCCAGCCTACAACCACAGCCAACTCAACAATATGCTCTTAAATAATAATTATACATCTGCAGCTATACAGGAGGCCTGCGTTTTAGACAGTAATATCCATATGTAAAGTGAATCATACGCACACTACCACAGACAGCAGAGTGAACAAATAACTTGACTTACTGTCTGGCAGTTTGCATCTTCTAAATATCTCCATGAGCTCATCCACTTGAACAAAGGGACCCTGTTTTGTTTAAAAAAAAAAACAAACAAACAAAAAAGAGATATTTCAAATAGAGTTCGTATATAATGTGGTTCTGTCCAATTAGAACAACTGCTACAAATTTAAGCTTTCAGAGCTCACCTGAAAACAAATAGGAGGTGGCAGGAGCTTCATTAGGACGACAGCTGCTGGTGGAACAGGAAATACACCTCCTGGTACAGGATGTAAACCTGGAGCTGTGGGAAGAAAAAGTATGTGAATCCAGTGCAAGACAGCAAGCCTTGTATTGCTTTAACAGCTCTATTATTAGGTGCGGATAATTACTACTCTGTTACTTTTGCCTAATTACATATGGTTGAGTTACTGACCTAAAGTCTATGAGCAGTGTATGCAACAGGTTATTACCACTTGCCAGACACAAAATCTACTTGTACTTATTTTCATGTGACCTTAGATGTGGGTAAAACATACACGCATACCCTTAGCACTCCACTTAAGCAAAGCCTAACATTTAAGAACGGATCTGTGTGACTGAGGCAGACTGTGTGATTAGGTTTGCTGAGCATCCCAGCTAATAGCCTGTTGCTGGGTAAACCACGGCCACCGCAGACTGAACTTCTGACTTACGTGCTAAGTGTCGTGGCTGAAATGGAATCATCTGCTGGGTGTCTGGTTTGGGATATTCGGGTTTTCTGTCAACTTCATCTTTGAGAACAGGCACAATGGACGGCGCGACCACGGGGTCTGGGATTATAGCTGCCAGCTTGGCACGGGAGACGTCCTGTGAGAGCCAACAAGACAGCACTGAACTTGGCATTACCACGTTGTTTAAACTGCAGAACAAAACATCTCTCTGGACCACTCATTTCTTCTCGCTTTATCATAATGACAACAACAGCTGCCCTCTTAGAAGACCATCTGGGTAAAGCTTGCATATTGTCATCACACATTGCAGTCCTACAGTGGGACTGTTCAGCTGGGAATGGAAACACGTGGTTTTGTTTCAGAATGGAGCGGTATTTAGCATTTTTGAATGGCACCATTTTTAGGTTGAGAAGATTTAGGTGAACAGGTGCAGACCATTAAGCTTCACAATGACCATTTCTTCCTCATTTCATTCTCTAGCTTGCTCTAGCTGGAAAATAAACGAATTGTATGGCAGTTCACGTGCATCACTTCAAGTGATTCTATTATGGTATGTCACAAGAAACCAAACCAGCCCCTGGCCTGAATTGTCTTAGGTACATCTCAGACCTACGCTCTCTCAAACACACCTGTGACTTCAAAATATCTCTGTTGCAATGCCTTAAGACAAAAACATTCAGTGGCTCACTGTGACTCGTTCCCACCTATCAGATCACTTTAAGATTGTGAAGCCCAACAGTTCGGCTGTTTTGCTAACTTCACTGACCTTTTTTTCTTCTCAGAAATCACTTATCTATATAAGAAATAAAAGGAAGTTGAGGCACTTGTTTGGAGATAGGAGCTGAAGGTTCTGTTCCTACTTATATAAGGGAAAGAGCAGTTTCTCCAGCAGAGCTGTTTCTGCCTCTGGCAGTCTATTAACACACAACTCCCATCTTACTGACTTCCAAAGCTCTATGGACTGGCAGGGGACTCATGCACCACTTAAATACATGTGGTCAGAAATGTGATGGGAGACCACTAGGCACAGGCTTCTGGCCTCAAATTTAAATTCCAAAAAGCGGCATTGAAGCACTTTAATTATCATTTACAATTGAAACAAAGGAGGAAGATTCTACCAGGAAAAAAAAACAAGCGCTAAAGAAGGAACCGCTCAAGTTTGCTATGACTGAAACCAGTAACAGTAAAAGGAGGCATTACCCACTTACTTACCTTATAACCAAGAGCCTTAAGCTCACTTGCAGAGCAAGGGTACAAGTCCATGAACTTATACCTGTCTACAAGCAGAGCTGTTTCTTTACCCTCGTATTCTTCCTTGAATGCTGTAAACCTCCGTTTTTCAACTTTGAGGATACTGGCAAGGTCACCAATGTTGCTTTCAAAAGCTAGAAACCGAGCCCAGATTTCCCTGTAAAAGAACAGATAAACAAACAGTTACTGAAGGAGAAAAAAGTCCAAAATATAAAATCTCAAGATGAGAGATGCTCATGAGGTAAATCAGGGAACACACTGCCATCTCTAGCATTTATTAATTTTGATCTGTAGCATCCATTACTATCCCAGCGCCTCACATATTTTGGTAAAAGCTTTCAGTAGTAGAGGACTTGAGTCACCATACACTCAGCTCATCTCTGCAATAGACCCTGTCATGAAAAGGAAAGGAACAGGTTGCCCAAGGAGGCTGTGGATGCCTCATCCCTGGAGGCATTCAAGGCCAGGCTGGATGTGGCTCTGGGCAGCCTGGGCTGCTGGTTGGCGACCTGCACATGGCAGGGGATTGAACTGGATGAGCGCTGTGGTCCTGTGCAACTCAGGTTTGTGCAAAACCTCATGTCTAACTTGAGCAACGTCTGACCATACTTCTGGACATGGTTCAACTTCCACTTCAGAGTTCACCTTTGAAGAAGATACTGCTTTTAGATAATCTGTTTTATTGTTTGTTTGTTTTTTCCCTTCCTTTTAAGGGAAATGTAGAATGACCATGCACAGCAGGGCAATAATTGATTTCTTAGTTTTGATGCCTGTGCCTGACAGAGTAATAATAATGGTGAACACCTGGGACACAAAAGGTCTAGTAACTATTCTGCAGAGTATAAATTTAAACAGCAGCAATGAAAATGTGCCAGTGAGTGGTCAATCTGTGCCTTTTTTGGTTCATTCATAGTTTTATTTTGGTTGCTTGGGCACAGTTCAGCATTCTCCTCACCTGAAAGACATCATCAGCTCCCCTTCCTCACCTACCTGAAGCACCACTGAGTGGTACATGGCATAACCTGCTAAAACTATTGAGTGCTTACCACGCAGCAGGACCTTGCGCTTTCTCCCTCACAATTCCATGTCAACAAGGTTTTAAAAATCAACAAGTGAATGGCCGTCACCATGAGCAGGATAGGAACCTGCACAAATCTGTCCGGTTGCTGCTATTTTAGACAGCATTAAGGGGGGAAGGAATATCTGTAGCTAATTCTCTCTTTTTCCCTCGGTACTTTGTGCTATTGTAGTTGAAAGTGGCTTTTCAGTGTAGCAAAGCATCCTTTGCAAACTTACCCCGATTTCTCAGGTGGGAGGCTCCCTGAAGTTAAAACACGTTCAAACAAAACCCTTGTGTTGTTGTCCTCTTTAAAAACAGGAGGAAAAAAAAATAAAAAATTATACTGAGTAAAATACAGCTCATTTTGGTGTGGACACTGCACTAAAGACTGACATTCTGATACCTTGATTTGTTTTTCAGTAATGAGAACAAAACCTGAACATGCATACAACAATATAACAGCGTTAGATTCTACTGCGAATTTGCTATTTGCAAATTTCTTTTTGTTGTCACGATACACTTGTCCCCATAGAGGTTCTTTAGTAACAGCACAATTGTTTGCCATTTATTCAGGATAACTGTTTTTTTTTCCTCAGCTTTCTTTAATTACCACAACGGCTTATCTCAGTAACTTTTAATTGGGCCCTGTTGTATATTCCTCCACAGTTATTAGACCAAAAGTTCTCATTTGTGAATGAGCAGCCAGCTCACTGTGATGGAGATCTACAGAAAGGCCTTGCATTTATTCACAGAGACCTACAGCTATCACAAAATTACTGACACTCTGACTCAAAAATATGTATATATTTATGCTTACAGGTGACAGAAGAAAGCTCTACCTCTGCTCAGCTCACAGAGGACACAGCCCAATGCTTCCTCGGCCACCTCAGTGCGTGAAGCTTACCATTAAGGTGAGACAGGTAGTCGATGTATGCCAGTACATATTCTGGAATGTCTCCGTATTTTTTCAGCCCAAGCTCAAAAATCTTAAAGGCCACAGATTTATCCTGCAAACATTAAAAAGAAAAAGTCATCAGCTTCAGCGAGACGCACGCTGTCCCGTGCTGCTTCAGGACCAAAGCAAGCACCTGTAATTACCTTACTGCAGTAATACTCCATTAAAGCTGCAGTAACGTAGACGTGGTGGCGGGTCCGGGTGTCCTCCCTGGCCTTTTTAAATATCATTCTTCCAGATTTTATGCCTTCTGCTCGCCTTGCAAATTTCATATATTGGATGTAAACCTACAAAAGAGCATATTAGCGTTACCTTCAGTGATAACAAAGAGTGCTAGGATATGCAGTTTGTAGCTCTGCTTGAAAGAATCCTTACTCACAAATTACAGCTAACAAGGTGCATTGGAAACAAACAAGACTGTGTTCTGCCTCTGCGTTGCTATGCTAAAAACAACAAGGCAAAATTATCCACATATGAATTTAAAAAATGGAAAATACCTAAGACCAATTGCCCAGAGTGAAAATAGTTAAAACACACATTTCTCAAGGCAGGGGACTTAGACGAGTGTAATTTCCATAAGCTTGTACCTTCTGAGAAAGAGGATTTACTGTAAAAACAACAATTTTCCAATAAGTGAAGACACCCATAGGGCTAAAGAAGAGGCAAAAAGCCCATGGAAACCTCTTTTTTATGGAAGCCAAGACACAGGTCATGCTGTCTGCAAATAGCCATACCTGATCAGAACGTCAAGAATGTGCTATCTAATTCATGGGCTAATTTGTGATTTGCATTTCTTCCTCCGCTCACAATTAGATCACAAACACCTGCATTCCTCCTGTGGGAAGGGCTGGCCTGTGCCTTCTCAGAGGAGCATATGAGGAAAGCTTTGTAGTCTTTGTTTAATGAATAGAATATGCCAGTAAATGGATACCTTTCCTCTGGCACCCACCGGCTTAATTTTCGACCTCAGACCTTTTTACTTCTCTCTCCTGCTTTGTCACACCTATTTACAAACTAAGGCATCTGTTGAGGGCAGGTTAGCTTGCACCCTATTTGCTCTGTGCCAGCACAGCTGACACTCGGAACAACGCTGTTACGGCACAACAAAAATAGATGCACAGCAACACACCTTAACAACTACGTGGTGAACTACAATTTTATCTGCAAGCTTATTTTTACACAGAAGAATATATTTCTCTAGGGAAGGCAACAGGCAAAAGCGACGTGCTTTTAATCTGTAAAGGGGAGGCGAAGGGAAATTTCAGCTGAGCCAGCAAAAAACGTGCACCAATTCTTTATGAGCTTTTTATAAAACGTGACACCTTCATAACTTCTTTTAAGAGATTCTCCAAAAGACACAGAGAGTAAATGTGTGTGTGACTTGGTGCGTTTGGATGGCTGGCAGCCTGGAGTTACCAAACCAGCTGCAATCCCAATCCAGTTCTGCCATCTCCACCTGCTCAGCTCTTCTTGCGACCCAAAGACCTCACGTCAGCACATCCCCGTGTGGTGGGTGCACTTAGGTGGAAATGCAAATATGGAAGAACTCAATACAGGAGATCATCTTACCAGAGTGGGATCAATGTCCTCAATAGCCAAGAGCCGGTTATATATGCTGTGCACCTTCTCATACTTCATTCGACTCTAAAGCACATAAACAAAAATACAGACTGCTTAGTAATACTGCTACAAACCACCTGTGGGGATGCAAAAATCAGTATGAAGGAGAAAAAAAAGAGTTTTGTTTCTTTTTTTCCTCAGTTGGAAACAATATACGTCCACCTTTAATTTCCCCATTCTGTTTTTCCTAGTGTGCTTTTCATAGAGACCTGCCATCTAATTTAGTAATAGTGCAGCAGAATGGCCATTTTAGGTGTTCAGGCCAAGAAGACAATTTCCTTCCTCTCCAACAAAAAGTAACTTGCACAGCAAATATGAAAATCACCATCTTCACTTCCAAACCTACACATTTCAAAGAATCCCATTCTGTTTGCTGCCAACTGCAGCCCTCCATGCTGCGTTGTGCAACACTGAAAAACTTTAATAGCTGGTATGCTTTGGATGCTCGAGGCTGCCCTGAAAGCCAAGGGAGGCTTTTTCTTTAAGGGTGAAGATTGGTTTGCTTTTATGCCCCAGATCTTCCTGCAGAAACTCAAGTTACAATAAGCGGGCACAATGCACCCAACTGCAGATGTGTGAGACCTCAGCTGATCAATGGGACGTCGTCTTCATTCCTGATGGCTCATGTGCAAAACCAACCAGTGCCAGGCATCACTCATCGAGTCTGTGTAACACCGTGATAGCCAAGGGAAAATTCAGCCTCCAAGAATTTGACAGAAAAGATGCTCTCCTACCCTATTTCGTAAGTGAAGAAACTGATGCTCTGGTAAATGTAAACTAACCAGTTTCACTTTCACAGTTGTTTGAAAAATGGAGTTAAGCGGAGAGACCTTACATTTTCAAAACAATTAAAACTATGCTTTTTTTCCCTCCTCATTTTGTCAGCTTAGTCTCAGAAACATTGGATGGGATTAAAGTTAGAAGAATCAGTAAGTTAAATGTTCAGAATGCCTGTGTATTTGGTGTGTTGAAGGGAGATGCCTTTGGGTTTATGGCACGACATCGCTTTTTGCTCACCTCTTCATAATCTGCATATGCAAAATAGAGAAGCATATTCTTCTTTAGTAAAGTGCTGATGGCTCTCTCATAAATATTGGCAGCCTCATCGCTGAAAAGTTTAGCATTGTTCATGTCCTGTTATAAAATAAATGTGATAATAGTTCAATGCCTGCAGCCTGCCCATGGATTCTCTTCTCTGCACAACAAGTTCCACTGAGCGCCCTCATCACACTCCAAGCAGGGGTCACTCATCTCCCCAGTACTGAAGGAATCAGATGTCAAAGAAAACCTCACAAGAAAACAAACCCCAACCTAAAACCAGACAACACTACAGCAGTTTTTCTTAATTCTTATCATCCCAGATGCAGGGTGAGGTTTGGTTTTTTTTTTTTTTTTTTTTAATTAAAACAGATCCAAATTTAAAATTCTGAATGTGACACAACTTAAGATGCTTGAGATTTTTCACTCCCCCCTTGGATATTATTTGAGAAAACATTAACAACAGTACACCGTGTTAAAGCAATTAAATAAGAAAATAAAAAAGCTATCAGCATTCTCCTTACCCCTTTTTCAGCTAGCAGCTTACTAGATTGCTCAAGATACTGTGCAGCTTCATACCAGATATCTGGGTGATGTCCCAGAACCAAAAGGCATTGCTCATAGGCAAACATAACTAGGGGGAAAAATGTAAGAAATATTCCTTGTATATTATTGCAGAAATAGTACTACCTTGCACAATGACATACAGAAAACAGCGATTAAATTAGAAACTATTAATACGAACGGGCTTTGAACGGAATGATCACAATTGCAGTTTTTACATCATTGGAACTTGATGAATCACAACCAGCAACTCCCAAGTTTGGTGGCACACAGCCATAGTGCTGTACCCAAATCTACACATGGCTTTCAGCTTGCCTTCAGCAAAAACTAAACAGGCTCAAAGAAAAAAACATACATCCACACAATTCAAGAACGGAAAGAAAAAACTTGACCAACTTCTGCTACACCACGATCCCTGAATGCTAAAATATTATTATTTACCCTGGAGACCGTCAATGGAGCTAAGAAATAGAACCCTTCATACCCTACAGTGGTACCTAATTACCTCTTTTCGTGATGAGAGTCTGATCCTCTGTACGCAGAGGATTGCTCTTCTCCCACTGGATGTACTTCTTCCACATGTCCACCTGCTGAGCCTCCTGTGGGGTGTTCTGGGGGGGGACAGAGGGGGCATTGCGGTCCAGCCCCTTCATGACAGTCTCATACTCCTGGAACAGAAATGATGCTTTGAACAGCAGATCTAAGCATATTAAAAACTCGCTTTATGAAACTGATATGAGTATTTCAGCATGCCAAGCTTAATGCCTTAACGTGCACTTTCTGTTCAAGTGAGAAGCATGCGTAATGCCCGTTTGTGGAATGGAATCAAAGCGTATCAGAAGTTTGTACCTTTGCTACACGTCGTGCATTCATGTAGTCTCTACTCCTGTCTTCAATCATCTTCTTCGCTAAGTGAATATTGATTCCCTGCAGAAGGGCAAAATAAGGGAATTGGTAACATAGAATTGGTAATATACTGGCTCAACGTGGAATTGCCAAATCTCATTTCATACAGAAAGAGCCCGAAGGAGAACGCGAAAGTGAGCAGGAAGCTGAAAGCCATCTTCAAACACAGATCTTAAAAGGTTCTGGACTCCTCCTGATAAACGTTTCACACAAGGGCAAGAACCTATTTGCAAGGGAATAAATTCAATGCTAAAATTTAGGTGACTTGAAACATCTCAGTACATTTTCAATCTTACCACGGCCTTCAAAACACAATGAGCTTTACATAAATCAGATGGGGGAGAAAGCAGAAGCATGAATGTGTTTGCAAATTAGAATTTTCCTTTTAAATCGTGGCCAATGCCTACGCAGAGCCGTGGTTCCCTGCCCAGCTGCTGTGTGCTGTCTACCAGATGAAGGTGAGGACAGCATAGGAACCGTTCAGCTTCCCTGGACAAGTCAAATCTCACTGCTCTGCCTTCTGCCCCGTTCCTGAAGCACTGGATGGCCATAGCCATCCCTCTGTGAGACCCACAAGTGCCTGGCACAATGCCCGGCCAGACAGTTGCTTGCTGAGGGCATGGTGCTGCCCCACAGCACAGCTCACACCATGGGGATGTGGGCCAAGCTATGGGGTCCCAGGAGCGCCTACCCGACAGAGCGGCTCTGATGGCAGGACAAGCAATGCCCTTTTGCCCAGGCCTGGGTCAGGGTTGATCTTCCTGAAGTGCTTGGCAGGATTTTGAGGAAACAACACAGTTTTAGTCCTGTTCCAAAGAGGCATCTGAGCTGGGTACCAACATGCCATGGGCACCAGCTGGCTTCTTGCTGAGAGATCTGGGACAGCCACAGAACATAAACCCAGCAGCACCCCATGTAGCCCGTGCAGCTGACATGACACTGCTACCCAGTTGCTACCAACTGAGCCAGCGGGCAAGTTGAAGGCTTTTACTCAAGCATGTTTTAGCTGCAGCAAACACACAGTAACCTTTGGTGCTAGGAGCTGCACACCAATCACTTTCAATGGGCTGTTGCTGCAGCAGTGGTTTCCCCTCAGATGAGCAGTGCTGTCTGTACAGCTGCCCTGTCCTCCTTGCCTCACCAAGAAGACACAGAATAAACACAGGCCAGGCGTTCTGACATTCTGACAGTCCATTCTGACAGCATTCTGTGTACCAATGGAAGTGGTAGGAACAAGTGGCAATAGTTTTCATTTACAGCATGGATGCGGAAGAGACAAAAGTTTATAGGGAGGCTGTTGGCAGTGGGATGGAGCATTTTCCAGCACAGAGGGCAGATCATTTGGTTCTTCTCAAGTGGCTGCCATGAGTGCAGCACCAGGCTACTGCAGGACATGCTCAGGGCTATGGGTGCCAGGAGGCACTCCTGCCAGCTCAACACGGTGGCCCTCCTGTCACCAGTCCTACAATTGGTGTGTAGTCAGAAACAAGGAGAAACGGTCCCTTCTTCCCTCTACAGCATATGGCTGACCAATGCAATGTGGGTGCAGTATGGGATGTAGGTGGGTGCTGTGGGAATGTGCCTGCCCAGCAGTGCTGAGCACAGAGGCATGGACTCCCAGTTCAGCACTCCCACCTGTGTGACCGGGGCAGGTTAACAAGCTGTTACCAGAAGTGTTTATGAAAGCTACTGATCAGCCTCCGGGTCATTGAGCTGAGGACAACGAGGACGTTGCTGATGGCAGTGGGGCAGCAGACTCACCTGAGTCAATGCTGTAATGGTGAAGAGCATTTTGTATGCACTTGAGAACGTGCAACTTAATACTGCAGAGGAAATCCAAACCATCACAGCCAAATGCCGTCATACCCACCATGCACTACTGTGCTTAGTGTGACAGTGTGACATTGACAGCAGTTCTGCTGGAAGGGCCATTCAAAGCTCGCCACGACAACAGCCTGACCACCTTGGGGCTGACCAGAAGGTACAGCGTGCTCCTGAGGGCGTTATCTGAACGCTGACAGGCACAGGGCATCAACCACCTCCCTGAGAAGCCTGCTCCAGTGTCTGACCACCATCATGGTACAGAAGGGCCTCTTTGCAGAGTACCTGTCATCTCCTGCACCTAATTTAGTGGACCCGATTTTGGGCACCGTACCTGATTATAAGATTATTATATCTTTAAGTCACAAACAAGTGTTAAGCTTTTGATTACCTCTTCGTATTTGTTATAATCTCTCCAGAGCTGCTCTATGTTAATCATTGGATTCACACACCCACGCTGGTACACCCTGCGGACAGCTGTTATCCTCTGGTTTTCTGCATAAGATCCTACAGCTTCTCTAAATGTTGGGGAGAGAGATTAATGTCAGCTGTAACAGATCATATCTGGTATGAACATTGACATTATATTGACTTAAAAAAAAAAGAAACAAAAAAATCTTTCAAGGTACTTACACGCCCTTCAAAAAATTGATGTAATCCACCCAGATCTATTCAAGAAAAAATAGTACATATGATGAAATCAGTGTTTAACTGTACTTGATATCAACTTAGAAATAAGATGTGTTTTCATAGCAGAAACATACCTGGTACGACATGATTTCCATGCCAATCTTATCCAGAGCAAAATCATAAGCCTGAGCCATTTTTTCTCTGAGGAAAAGAACAAACCACAAAGACCAAAGGGCAATTCTTCAGTATTTTAAAAAATTCTTTATTCTGCATTCTTTTGTGCAGCAAAGTCTAAGCAAACCTTGAGGAATAAAAAGCATCACGCAACAGCTGAGAGCAGAACTTTGCACTGGGACATCTTTCAATTCTGCCTATAGATTTTTGTTTAAAAGAAAGCCGTTTGCATTTATTGGAGGCAATGTAGCACATTAATGGTTCCCGAGACCCCCTCCTTAAGAACGTGGGAATCCAAGCACACAAACTGCAGAGGAAGTGGAGAAGATAGAACTGCTGTCTCCAGGCTCCTACCCAGCAGATGTACCTGTGGTTTCCTTTTCTCTCTCAAAACTCCCAAACCTTGTAGCTCCCTAGCAGCATCAAACCTGGGACAATGAGGAGCAGCTCCACATGTGGAACCCAGCCAGAATCTTTCATAAGATCTCCTACCCCCCTCAAAATCAAAGTGATTTTCCCAAAATTGAAGATGTCCACAGAATTTTTTCCTTGCCCAATTTCCAATGAAAACAGCTTTTACTCTTCCACTATCTTTTGTTTCCTTTCCTCAAATATTTTTCATTACTTCCCTAATTTTTTTGTCCATGTTATCAGGAAAAATAGAGGAAAGTTAAATGGGAAAAAAGATATAGGGTAGAAGAGGAAAATACTTCTTAAAAATTATTTCAAAACAGTCTTTTAAAAAACAGAAGTCTATTTCTTTTTGTTAATGGATCAGTGACCATCCAGATTGCTGTAGAGAGGTTATGGTGGGCTGGGAAAGAAACAGTGCATAGAACGCTGAAAGCTACTGATATTTCTTGAAACCTCAAGCAGGAAGAAAAGCATCAGACTGTTGAGGGGATAATAAACGAGCAAAATGCAGTAATGATAAGAGATGAAAACTAACAGACCCCCTAGTTTTGACACCTTGATTTTTTTATGCTCGGTAGGCCTTCCCAAGCTCACTCTAATACATGATTTACTTTTATTATTCAAATGTAGCACCTCAAGTGGAAGCAATGTTGAATGTCGTGGAGACCCTGAACAGGGCAGAGAAGAGGGGGAAGAACAATGCAGCCTGCAACTGAGGAAGAGGCGCACTGCAGGTTAGCCCAAGCACCAGCCTCGGGTGCGGGGAACGCACGGCTGCTCTGGCTGCTCCCCTGCTGCTGTCCCACCTCTCCACCCAGACCCAGACTGAGAGGTAATTTCACTCACCAAGCTCACCAAGAAACTCTAAAGAAGGTGTTTCCAAAATGCAGATTAAATAGCATTACCCGCAAAACCCACTCTACTGCAAAGTCCCCCGGCAGTTCCGCAGTTCCTCCCACCCCTTCCTCCAAAATTAAGTGAAGATTCACATAACACGAATTCAGAGCAGCGCTGTCAACTTACTTGTAACTAGGCAGCTTCCCCTTGGTTTCACGTACATAGGAAAGGTAACATTTCCATAAATCAATGTGTAAAACCTTCATAAGGCATCGCTGAAATAACTGTTCAATACATCAAGAAGACGTGATCAGGATTCCAAAAATGTTAAGCTTCTACTTTTAACACTATGCACTACGAAATAAAACCTCTGTCTTTATAACTGAAATATAAGAAATAACGAGGCAAACTACTCATCCTTTGACAAAAGCACCTTTATGCTACGCAAGGAAACTGGAGAGAATTAAGCAGAGAGATTCCTCTACTAACTTACTAATTACAGTTTGCTTACAACAAAGTCTATGTTACTGAAACTTCGTATCTGTATTTTCAACAACACAATCAATGGCAGCTCTCCTTTTTTTTTTCAATCTCGTTAGCTGAATCACAAGCTACTTGTTCTTGCTATAGAGTTATATGGCATATATTAACAGGACTCACCTTTTCCACTTTGTCATAATTTTTTGCTTTAATCTACAGGGAAGCAGAAAAAAACAAATCACTTAGAAACTATTTTAGAATAGCAGGAATATATTCTGCATACATTATTAAGCATTCCAGTTTGGCTGGCAAAACTAATTAATTTCTATCTTGCAAAAACACAATTAAGTACATAAAAACCATATAACTAGCTTGGCTTTTTCAAAAAGTTCTTATATTTAATTTTTGACATCCATCAGGCCAAAACCCAGGTCTGAGTAGGCAAAGCTGCTTTCCTGTGCCCAGGTGTGGACACTCAGACACAACCCCTTATTTTGAGGAACTTTGTTGTCTTAAGTGCATGTACTAACTTAGGTACCAAAGCCTTCAGAACAAGATTTAGTAAATCTCCATTAAAATACCATATTTACTAAAGTCAGAGGTTAACTCATTCTATATTTGAGCACTTATTTCTCCAAGTGAACTCCAATACATCAAAGCCCTCACATCTGAGCACTCAGGCAGCAGACACCAACAGGGCACAGGCTGAGACAGCCTCCCATCCTCCTGCACCGTGGGATTAAGCTATTGTACCACCTCGGTATGACTGGCATTTTAATGCACAAGAGAATTTGTAACTGGAGCTTTAGGAAACATGGTCTACAGGAGGCCTACAGTCAATCTCTGCCACACAGCACAGCCCAGCACAGTCCAGCACACAGCCTGCCTGGGCTGATGCCTCCTCAGCTTCTCTACTCTCTTGCTGGTGCCCTGGCTCCCCAGGCTCCTCTGCACTGGTTCCCAACATCTCTCACTCTTGAACAAGATCAATTAAAAATGAGGGAGTTGAAGAGATTTTTGCTGACCTTGTGCCAGCAGCACTTTCAAACCAGAGCAGCATCTTGTCTGGGTTTGAATGATATCACCAAGCCCGAGTTCGCAGGGATTTAAACCTCATTACCTCACACAGGTTTCACATTCTTTTCCTGCAAACTATTTGGCAGGGAGGTAGCTGATTATAGCAGTGACAGACTGCAGAGACGCTGCTGCTCTGCAGTAGCATGACTTGAAGCCAGCAGGGCTGGGCAGTGCTGCTGGGCATGCCACAGCCTCACGTGCTGAGTTAATGGGCAGCCACGTACAGGCACACATCCCAATTCTGCCTTCTCACAGCTTCTTGTGAGGACAGCACCATGCTTCAGACTGATTTCAGCAACTGTAAGGCACTGGATAAGCACAGAGCAACCCCACTCAATTGTTTACCAAAGCATTTTATTGGTGTGTGGCAGCACTGTCACTGAGCACCACAAGACAGAGCAGAAGGAGCACCTACCAATCAGATCACATGTGCATCCAAAGAATGGACTTTCACCTCAAGACCTTGGAAATGCTTTGCTAAGAAAAAAATCGGTGTTCATTACCTGCGTGTAACTCAAAGAACAAAGCATTCTCTACATGAGTTACCTGACACATGAAAAGCTGCTGTCCACACTTGGACTCCAAGCCAGCATTACGTATCTGTTACTCATTTCCAACATCTAATCCACAGAAGTGGTTTGATACCAGTATCTGAAAATTCAGCTCGCTAGTGAGCTCTTAGCACCAACGAAGTGAGGAGGTTGGATATTAACATTTAAATAAATAAAAAGCAAAGCAAGAGCAACATTTGCCAAATCAGAGTGCATCCCACTGGCTCTCCCAGCAAGCCGCAGGGCTGAGGGCAGGGCAGCCTCCTCTCCCGAAGGGCTTTGGTGGGGTTTCCAACTCAGCCAACATCCTGCTGACCCGGCACAGGGACACCTGAGGTGGGGTAAGCACAGAGCCACAGGGCTTTCCCATTACACATACAGGAAAAGGCAGTGATTGAACGCAGGGCAGTGTTAAAGGACTGACACTAATGCAATTCCATCCCTAAGCACAAACAGAACGGAGTGAACAGTACATCTCTACGACAGATCATCCTCTGAAAAAGTCATTTTAAATGTGACAGTCCAACAGAAAGCTTAAGTCACCCCTGTATCAGCTCTGTACAAGATGAATTCATAACAACAGTCAGATTTCTTCATAGAACACACCCTGTACTTCCCAATAATGAACTTCATCAGCTTTCAAGGGGAAAATTCAATCTGTAAATGACATCACACTTCACTATTTTGAGTAGACTTACGAAGACGTAGGTACCATGTAAAGCTAAGGAAAGCAGGATACTTTAGTCATCTCGAGACTCAGAACTATTTGCAGTTGGCTAACAACACACAGTACATGACTAAAATGCTTGCTGGTTTTATTTAACCTTCCTAATGTTTCCTGGCTTTCACCAAGCTCCTAAGAAATTTAGGTCAGCACATGGTCCTTATGGGTCAGCACAGCTTCTGCCACGACACTCATTTTCTAGAGACCTTGGGCTATTTCTGTATTTTTCAGTGACTATTCTCTGAAGAAATAATTGATATTCTCAAGCAGAAGAGGCAATGTTCATTTGCAGCTGCTCTCCCTGCAGTGCAGTGGGCCATTTCCCCCAGCTGCCCTACCTGTCTCCCAGGCACTGTTCTCCCTGGCTTTGGCAGCTTCCTGGGAATTGTGGCCCGAAGAGAAGCTTCAGGTGCAGCTGGCAGAGGGCACAAGCTGGTGAGGGGGGAACACCAGGGCAGCACCAGCACTGGCTTCCCTGGGACATCCTTCACACTGACTGGTATTTCTAACGCTATTTCCTAAGGTCAGGTTTTGTTACAGTACCACATGTACAACACCTTTAATGCTTTCTTTGTTTTAAGAACACATACACGTTTCAGCAGAGAAAATTAAAACCAGAGCATCCACGTATTTATTCACACTAGGTAATGTGTTATTAAAAAGTTAATATCGAAAGGGAAAATCAGACTATGCCCAATTCACCATAACTGAGCCCATGCGTGCCAAACATTTGTCCTTTTCTTTCCTTTTAAATAATCTACTGTCAAACCTGGTGAGATGTAATTAGCATCTCTATTCATATCAAGTAATAATTATTAATTAATAAAATACATGCAGGTACATTTGCACCCATTTCCAAGAGACGTTTGGGGCTGGCTGGAGAGGTGCTCTCACTACATTTGCAGAATAAGTACTGTTAGGAACAGTGCACACTGTTCACACTACTCAGAGTGCCTCAAACAAATGCAGGATGACTTCGAAAGTATTTTTTTGAAATGTGGTGTAGCACAATTACATGGTTGTGTGCCTCAATTCCAAAATCTGTCACAGAATGAGATTCTAAAAGTTCCTTACGATTATTCTATGTCAGAAGCCTCCAGCTGCTACTACAAGGGTTATATCTAGAGCTTCCTCAGTCATGGCATTACATCAAACCTTAAAAGCTGTCTTTGCTAGATATGCCAAAATTCGGAAGTATCCTCACAAGATGCCATCATCAGTGTAAAGCAAAAGAAGTACCATTTTGCAACCTGCTTTCTCATCACAACTACCTTCTGGGTTTCACAGCTGTTTTCACAGGGTTATCACATACACTATCATGTGTTTGTACTTCTATTTAAATCTGCCTTGAATTTTCTCAGAGTATTTAAGAATAAATCATCCGTACAGAATATTGTTTAAGCCAATGAAAAAAACCTGTATCTCTTTTAATCCAGCTATCAGTTAATACCCCCACAGGCATTGAAAATCCTTTTTCCAAATCTGGGAACAGAAAGCAGACGTCACAGAATCACAGAACGGTTAAGGCTGGAAGGGAGCTCTTGAGAGCAGCTGTCCTGCTCAGCAGGGACACCCCGAGCAGGTTGCCCAGACCACGTCCAAATGGCTTCTGAATATCTCTAAATAGACAGTCCATTTTAGTTCACACCTTGGTGCAGTTTCAATTTCCACATACAGACAAATCTTCAGAACTACTGCTTGCCTCTGCCTCCTTACAAAAAATAACAGCCTCTTGGTTCTGCAGAGAGGCACTTTGTTCATGTTAATGATGGACAACTCTGGGGTACCACTGCCAAAAAACAGCCAGAGGCTGCACAGGAAAATACTGCATCATAACCAGCCTTAAAACAAAGTTCTGAGCATAACTGCATTACATGATTTTTCCAGTAGGAGAACAGTACTGAATTACAGTCACCAATTTACTCAGCACCTCATTTCTGATGTCACGTATATTTTTCTTTTCTCAATCTGGGTTAGAAAAATGAAGAAGCAATTTCTCACGTGTATTTTCTCCTTCTTATCACCTGTTTCATTCTACAGCTACGTCTTCTCATTTTGATTCTTTGCGTTTTAATGCCTTTTTAGAACACTTCTCATTCCTTCAAGACCTGAGCAAACTCAACTTGTATTCTTAACTGCACTGTTGTTTTCCTTCTTGATGAACTCATTCCCATTGCAGCAAATTTTTCTTATAGAGTAGCGTAATTCAAGCAAAGCGCAGAAACTGGCATTTAGAACTCGTGATGATGAGCACATCACACAGAAAAAAGACAATTTCAGTTATCTGTCACTTGACTGCCCTACAGAACTGACATTTTACAACTGCACACATAGAAGGTGGGGTTGAACAAGAAGTGCTGCATGTCTTTTACCTGTTAGTGCTGGCTCAGTCTATTGAGTGTTTTCTTTCCAGTATGGGTTTTATTTTATTAATCTATTTCCTCAAATTCATCAATGCAAAATCATTAAGAAGTTTCCTCTAGTAGCTTGGGTACAACAGCTGTGCTGAACAGAACTTGGTACTGGTATATAATCACAGCTATGCTTCCCCAGTCACTTCTCCTGTTTAGGCTCATTATTTAGCATAAGCATTTCTTACAAGCCTATTTAAAAACCAACAGACCATACAAGCTGTCTAACAGACACCTTCTTCTGTTTGCAGTCACGTAGCTGCAAACAAGAATTCCCCACCACGAGAAAGACTGGTCTACATTACCACTAAAGTTACTTTAAGATTTCCAAGAGAATCTTTGATTCTCAATTCCTTCTTGTTCAGCCAATTTTCTCCCCTTCTCCTTATCATCTTTTGCATTTAGCAGCTTCACATGGTTGTTCTGTGATCCTGCCTGTTGCAGTCAGGTGAAGTTACTGAGTATCATCCATATCACTCTCTGTGTTCTAAAAGCTGCCCATAAAACTCCAAAGCCTGCTGACATACGTCTTAACTAGCACAGTCAAGATCTCACGTCTGCATCAGGAAGATGTGTTTCATACTATCTGCTCAGCAACACTCAAGAAAACAAAGATTTGCCTTAGATGTTTCAGTAACAGCAGCTAACTTCATGCTTTTAATCAAGATAACGTGAGCCATTCCACTATTCTTTCCTAGTTGGGTCTGTATTTTACTGTACAACTCGTCTTCATATATGATAATTTTTAACCATTACCCAGTCTTTTGTATCTTCTCCAAGTATCATTACACTTCTTTATTTAAAATTTCCCTGTTACCACACTTGAAATTAACTGCGTGAAGTAACTTACAAATGCTAAGCATCCTATTATCCACTCCTTTGCAGGCATATTCAAATTCACACTGAGACTCTCAATATGTCTGCAATTTCTTTAAGAAAAAGTCATTTTTAAACATGGCTTAGGGCTTTAATTTAGTCTTTAATTTCACACTCGCTTTAAAGCCACAGCAAAAAACATCAGCGTGCAGGCCTGCAAACTGCCTTCCTGACTCTTCCTATGTATTTTAGCTCACTTCTTCTCATCTCTACTTCTCACCGCCTTTTGTATTTCACAAAAGCAGTGGGAAGCATTTTCAGATGGTTGACATGAACAGATTATCAATCTGCTAATAACGATTAAGCCATTCACAGAGCAGCAGTGCTTTTGTAACCTAGTTTGAATTTTACAAATTTGTAGGGCTCAATGATGAAACGTCCCAAGATAAAGACCGGATGTCTTATCTGTTGGGTGGATCACTGAAGTTGTAAAGTTGAATTAAAATGTAAGCTTACAACAAACATATTTGGCCCACAGACCCCCCAGTTTCTAAACTCAGGTAAATGATACCAAGTATCCACCTCAACTGCATACCACGAATGAAGAGTCCCTCAGCACTGGCAATGGAACACATTCCTCCAATGCTCTCCTTGGCTAGTTTATGGAGGTAACAGGGCACCAGCAGCTTATTCAAGGTTTCCAAACTGAGCAGCATACACACAATCTGCCATCACCCCTAGCGATGCACTAACCCAGCAACACAAAGTTTCCTGCAAAAGACCTTAAAAGCAACTCAGGGATCAGACTGCTGCAAAAGATTACTTAAGGGATATGTGAACCATCCCTCCCCAGCAGAAATAATACGAAAAGCCAGTTGTTTCATCACAGATCTCACACAGGAAGCTCTGAGATCTATCTTAAGACCCTTGATTTAAAATCTTTTACTTGCTTTTGACTACTATTGGAAATAAGCGTTCAGAACTGCAGTGCACAGCACACCAAAAAAGCAGCTCCTGTTTTGATTCTGGTACCCTCAAAATCTCACAGGCAAGGTAAGAAAGCAAAGTCTGTAAGAAAGAGGTATTTTCTACACAGTTTGATGACATAATAGCGGGTAAAAAAAAAGGCAATTTAAGGGGACAGCCCGATCCTTATTAATTGATTTTTTGTTATATTCATTGCATGCCTACAGACAGTTCTGATGCATTCATTTCAAATACACTTGCAAAAGAGTTTAACAACTGCAATTATTTCCTAATTGTATTACTGATTATTTATGGAATGAAGTTAAAATAATCCTCATTTTTATATGGAAGGTTTTAATACCCTTCTATCCATTCACTAAGATATATTCAGGATGCAGCTGAAAAAGTTAGAATTTCAGAGAGGCCTTATTTTTTGAAAGACTTTTAAAAATATATATGTGTACTTAAAACAAACAAACAAACAAACATACATAAGGGAGTAGTTACTTCATACAATTTCTATGCTGAGTGTGAAAAGGGCCAATATTCCAAATGATCAAATCTTAGGAACAGAAAGAACTGCTACTCGCTTGAAGTGGTCAAATTCATTCAGAGACTATGCATTAATTTATTAGCATGGAGGTGATCTAGACAAGGCTCTGCCCAAATTAAATGTAATACAACCAAACAAGTTTGGAAAAGAAACAAGTTTCTCAAACAGGAAGAAGTGGTACTAGAAGATGTGATGTAAAGCAATGCAGTGTCATCTTCTGATGGCTGCGATGGCACAAGAGCAGCCTGGCCTGTCAGCAGAGGACAAATTGTTCCTAATGTTGTCTCCACAGCTGGAACACAGAGAGCAATTTTAATAATTTGTTGCAAAAATGACCTGAAGACAAAGGTTGTTAAGAGCAGGAGGTTGGTGCCGAGACTCTAAAGATGCCTGTGGGCTCTAAGGTTTGACCACCAAAGACAACTGTCATCACAGGAAAACAAGCACTGGAAATGATCAAGTTAATATTGGAGAATAATGAGCACACACAAGTAAAGCACTGCATTTGCCCTCTGAACTTGCAGTTGACAAGACCTGCATTACATTACACGATAAATTGGAAACAAGTGCATTTAACTGCAATGTTGCAAGCATTGTAAAGAAGGGAGAAAGGTTCAGATCCTGGCATTGCTGCAGATTTCCTAAGAAATAGAGCAGAAACGTTTCTGTCAGTCATTTACTGAACTGGGAAAATAACTGGCCTCAAAAATGTAAGATGAACCTGCTGGCTGAGCTGCTTCTTGTTCTACAGCAGTGAAACTTCCCAACTGAAGGGAATCAACCTGTTTTTCTAACACAGGCAGCTGCCTTGATCAAAATCCTTCATACATCTTTTACAAACAGAAGGAATTTCTGTACTTTTTCCTTCCTGAGAATACATACAGTTAGGCAAAAGTTACATCCATGGTATTAAGAAAGGGAATGACTATAATTGAAAAGCCAACTAATTATCATGCTGCTTAGAACTCAAACAACGCTTTTCCAGTGTATCTATGCTCTCTCTTCACTTAAACTCAGTGCTATGAAACTTTTCAAGTGGCTTCCCTTCTCCCTCCCTTTCAAGCTTCAGCTTGACTCCTTCAAAGGTTAAAGCTAAGCCTGCAAGGCTTTATCTAAAGGAAGTCAGATTACTCATGAAACGGAGAGACCACAGTATATGTGCATCTACTTCAAACTAAAGAAAGCTGATATTAGGGCTTAGATACTTCCTAAGCTACCTTACACTTGACAACTGACTGGAGGAGTAGATTTGAGTGGAGGAAAAGCTCAAATTGGAAAAGAAAAAAAACCCAACAGATTAGACATTCCCACTCTTTAGAAATGAAAGGTGACATTTCCACTGCAAGTTGGCTTTTTGGTTTGTTTGTTATACAGATTTTAAACTTTGCAGATCAAATTCAAAATAGCTTACACCTTCTCTAAGGGATTTTTTAAAAACAGCCCATGCTGTTTTAAGATCAAAGCCTATTTAAGCCAATTGTATGTAACTGTCTTTACAGATTCACTGAACTGCTCCTACTTGATATTCATCAGTACCGGATTAGCAGAGAGAAGGGCTGCTCAGACTTCAACTTCAGCCAAGTGACAACGTCATGTTCTAACAGTCATTTAACCTACAGCTAGGTAGGTGCATTTACAGTTTATTTCATGAGAAAGATGAAACGTAAAAGACCATTAAAAAGCAACACAGACAGTTGTGGCCCACAAGTCTGGCAAAACAGACAGATAAAATACAACTGACATCACAGCTTCCACCTATCGCTCCCCATCTCAAATCACAGAAAACAAACACCAGATGTCAGTGACATACATTCAAGCTAAATACGCTGCCCGCACAAGAACTGAATGAAACACCTTCTAAGGTATTTCAAATTCAAACTTGATGGCAAGTTTAAATGATGTAATCTGTAGTTTGCCCATAATCAAGAACGACATACATCTTTTACATATCTCACAAATAGGCACAAGCATTAATCTATATTTTTACAGAGAATCCAATTAAAACACATAATCAGTTCAGATGATACAAAATCTTTGCTGAGGGAAGCTGAAGGACTTATCTGACTGCAAGCCAACAACTTTTAAATGTAAGGCTACCTAACCCCAGAAAAATTGCATTATTCAGCTTACAGAACACTTCAGTGTGTCCGGATCCAGATTCAGATCCAGATCTGAAAGGAATATTTGCAGAGATAAATGGTTGGACTTAACAAAGAAAGGTTATTCTTGGCTCCTAGGATAGAACAAAAAACCTGCTTACTGATCAGCAAAGTAGGTGCTGCTTTTATGTACACCAGTACAGAACAAAGAAATACAGGCACCCAGGGAGCCCTCTGAAGTTTCCTATCAGTAATGAAATGTTTAATATTAATCATCTATCCTTTGTTGTTTTTCCACAATGAAAAATTGGGTTGCTTCCACACCCTGACACCAAGGGGTCCGTACAGAACTGGACGAAGCTGCTGTTTGAAACAGCAGAAACAGCCCGTTTGATATTTCTACCCCTCAAATCGAGCAGATAGGCGCACTGTTATATTGACAAAGACTGGATAGAAGAATACAAAATGCTTTCAGGTCAGATTTGCATTAAAGAATGCAAAACATCTGCCAGTTTCAAGCACTGAATTAAAAAATAGTAGATAGAATGTCATTTGACTTCTTCCATCTAATTTAGAGATGCACAGCTTAAATAAAACCATGGTATTTCTCCTTTGTTTTATTTGGCTGGTTTAAATTGAGATGGCAAGAGTGGCTTCTGATCTCACCTAAGCATAACGAACAGGAACACCAAACCACCATCATCTGTAGAAGTGGCATGTAATTAACACAATAGCTTAAGCAATCACCCTTATCACTGGCAGAAAATACTTGGCTAAGTGAAATACAGGGCACCTCGACGAAAACGTAAGGTAAACTACCCAAATTGAGAAGATAGAGCTCAAAGCCAGGCACGGTTCTAAAGAGAAGGCGCTGAATTTCCTCTCGCTCAAACCTTAGTGTCAGAGGAGGATGGTGGTTGCACTTATTTTTGGTGTAAATATTGTGGTGATGCAGCATTTAAAAAAAAAGTCTGGAGACTTGGTAACACAGTGAAGCAGCACCATGGGATGCCTGTGGGTCAGCTGACATGAGCAGAAAACTTACATAACTGAAAATCAAAAATCATGATCTAGTCAGCTTTTAGCAACTCTGCCAGCCTGTGAGAAAAACAAACCACAGCTATAGTGCTGAATTCAAGCAGTTTGTGCACCTCAACTATCCTGTATGTTGGAGGAGCGGAAACACTCGGTATTAGCAACGAAATCATAGAATATTAAGGTTGGAAAGACCACTGACATTATCCAGTCCAACCACCAACCCGTGACCACAAGGATCACGTTAGTGCAATGCCCACCCTTTTCCTGGAAACTTCTAGGGATGGATTCCACCACCTCCCTGTGCAGTCTGTTCCAATAGCTCACCACTCTGAGAGGAAATTTCTCCTAATATCTAACCTGAATCTCCTTGGTGCATCTTGAGGCCATTGCCTCTTTTCCTACTGCTGTTACCTGGGAGAAGGGGCGACCCCCAGGTCACTACAATCTCCCTTCAGGCAGTCAGAGAGGCTGAAGGTCTCTCCTTGCCTCTTCTTCTCCACACTGCACAACCTCAGCAACCTTGGCTGCTCCTCATAAAACCTGTGTTTCAACTGTGAAGCTTTTGCAGAAATGACAGACTGACAACAATCCATCATACAGGTTTATGGTAACAATTCAGCAGTGCAGTCTTCCTTTGATTCAGATCAGTAAAAATAACCAAGCCAGGTTGATTTAGAAATACTTGTTTTAAATTAAAAAAAAAAACACAACTGCAGACTGATTGTATTTCTAGAACTTCTGCAAATGAGAAGTAAAATCACAAAACATCTTCCTGGTGAGAAAACAGAATTTAAGGAACATCAAGAAAACTACGAGAAGAGAAACTTACCTCCGTCTGCTTTTAGTGCAAGAAAAATACTTCTGCTCAATTACACTGCCCATCAACTTCAATGTCCCACACTACATCCTTTTTAATAACCATTTCTAACACAGAAAGAGCACGTGGTATCATTTTAAAATACTAATGTACTCAGATTTACAAGAAATGCAAAGCATAAAGCAGCGTTTGGTTACGGCTAAATGAGAAAGAAAATTTCAACCTTCATCAGCAAATGCTACCACCAGTTTCTTGCTCACGTTTACCATCACTGGAATTCTATCAAGGGCAAACACAGTGGAATACTCTACGATTTCAAACAACTACTTACACTGCTCATCTCACGTACTGCTGTGTTGCATTTCAGTGGATAAGCTTACTAACAGCATTTCATAGTATTCCCCTGAGGAACACTGGCCAGTGGGCAGCAACAACCAACACTTACCAGGACCTCATTGCCTTTTTTTTTTTTTGGAAGGGACCAGGGATACTCATTTTAACGTGTTTTGGTTTGCATCCTCACATTCTTCCAGTTAACTAGAGACCAAAAGTCACATGTTGGGAATAGAGTGCATTTCTGTGACAAAAGAGCAGCTGGTAAGGCTGCACATATTTGTACTTCTGAAGGTTTACACCAATGTAAGTGCCGCCCATTTGAAACTTTACATTCTTTTGTACAAACTGTACTTCTCATCAGTTTTTATACAACTTGCAGAGAGTAACTAAACTTCAGGGATCTCAGGATAAGTTTAAACTTCAAGGAAAATTTAAACTGAATCCTGAGCCATTTGTACAACACACTGCATAGCACAGGCTGCTAACTGTGCACCTATTACAAATACAGTGTAATCACAGTCTCACCAGCAGCCGCACAGATGCAAAAGCATAATTAAATGATGTTAAGAGCACTAGATTCCTTCTGCAATATCGAGGACATAGCACGGTTTGTCAGAGATTAGTTTTGGAATTAAAAAATAAATTGAAAAAAAATCATGGATGTTACAGAAAATTTGAAAATATTACGAATATATTGTTCTATTTCTGCAGAGTCTTTCCCCCCACCCCCCTGTTCTGACCCATCAATCCCCATTCTGACCAGACAAGTAAAGCAGGAAAAGTAGCTCCATTTTTCCCACTAATTCACATGCTGCACCAAGTCACGTCGTTGCACTCAACGTCTGCAACTGTACAAAAAATTGACTTCTCAAATTCTAAATACATTCAACCTCAAGATTACACAGAAATCATTTTTCTAAGTCGTATGAGCAGCTATACGTTTTTCAATAACCTAAGAAATCTGTAGCCAATCTGTACTGATCTGCTCATTCACTCAGCTCTCTGTCCAGTATGTTTTAAAAGAACAGGAGCAGTGCTCACAGAAACATGCATTACAGACACACAGAACAGTTTCAGTTGGAAGTGCCGTCTGGAAGTCACCTGTTCTGACCTCCAAATTCTAACCCTGAATCCACCCACAACCTATACTTTTAATTTAGCCAGAACAAAAAAAATAATCCAATTTTTGAAAACGAGTTCTAAATATTGACTTTGACAGTTGCTTCAGTTTTGCTTGGTTTGTTTGCTTTTTTTTTTGAAATACCAAGTATGCTTTTTTGATGACTTCTGACCCATCAGTTAATAAATCAATGTATGCACACACTGGGGACCAAACTCTCAATAGAAGCCATAGGGCTACAGAAAATGAGAGAAGCCAAACGCATTTGTTTCTTCCCTTTCATATAGCCTGAAAGCTGATCTGAGAGGAATGGTAACACTGTTAACCTAGGACAAGTCAGTTATCAATATAAAGCCAATTTGAAATCATTCTGGAAAAAAATAAATTGCAATATGCCCACCCTTAGCTCCTCAGTGGCAGGGAGAAAAGAAACAGTTCACTAGTATAGGTTTCCTTCTATGCTTAATTAAATTCTTAATTTAAATGAGAACTTAATAGGAAGCCTTACATACACTATAAAATGCCACCAACAATTTATTACGCATTTTATTCACTATACATCAGAAAAATAAAGATATAAAACAGGGGAACAAGATTGATGAATGTTTGTTCTTTGACAAGGCATCTCCCTTCTTCTTCAGGAAAAGGGAACAAAGACTGAGCTGCAGCTGAGTTGTCCTTCCTGTTAAGTCACGCCACAAAAATTTAACACATACTTAGCTTTACATACAAAATGCAGCTTTGCTGAGCACAGCGAAGGTAGTCCTCCTGCTAACTTCAGCACGCTTGTTGCAGTCTGGATCCAGAAAGTACTACATTACATAACGAGACAAGTCGTCTTTCTACTTCAAATGCATGACTTCAAAAGTCTTTGAAAAATGAAATAATCAGTCAGCATGTTTTTCAGTAAGTTTGTTCTGCTGTGCTCACAGATTAACATTTCAAAGCACCTACTGGTTCTTTCTGGTTTTCTGGTTATTTCTTGTTTTCTGCTTCACAAGCTAATGCAAACCTTAGGGGATACGAACAGAGCAAACTGTTCCCACTAGAAAGTTTTACGTAGTCATATTATAGGAACCAAACAAGGTGAGATGGCTGACCCATCGTCCTATGACTGAACTTTTAAAATCAGCTGATTCAGAAGAAAGCTTGAATGAATTCATAATGTTAAAGCCTATACAAATTAGATATACCTGTAAGCTCCATAACTGTCTTGCTGAAACACAGCAAAGGTGAAAGCATAAATAAAATCACCACAATCCCCCAGCAACTCTAGCTTTCCTCCCCATGAATGCTTTCAGTCTGGCTGCCTGTCCACAAAGCCTCTGGTTACAGGATCTGCTAAAACACATTTCTTAATTTGTGAGCATAACATGTGCTCACTGGAACTCATGAAAACTAGTATTAGCATGTGGGTCAGAGGGCTTTACTACAATTACTTCCAAGAGAATGGACCTAAAGCCTGATACAACGCTCACACTTCAGGTTAGAAGTGGGCCCTTTGGTGCAGTCTCATAACTAAATGCATTAAGACTTCTGTAACAGTATTACTGAGAGCTGTCCACAAACTAAATAGGAGCATCTTTCTACTCAAAATGCCTACCCTCAAACTGAGATATTTCCAACAGCATAGTTCCAATGATCTCTGCAAATGTTCCCATGCTTTTATGAACATCTGTTATTACAAAATTACAGTTAGGCCTCAATACGAATCAGATTCTGATCACTTTTTCTTACATGTAGGTAATTTCTTACATGTAGGTAATTGCATGTACATGATGTGCAAAAAAAACCACAACAAAGCTTGAATGCTTTCTGTGCAATGGTAGTCACGTACCAATGCATGCTGTGCACATTTCTTCTCACTTCAGAATTCTTTTATGTAAGAAAGGATAAACACCAAAGCTCACCAAAGTATTGGCTACACAACATTTTGTTGCAGAATTCCAAATTCATTACTGGACATATAACACAAACTATCAGGGACAAAAAAGGATACTGTAAGGAGGAAAAAAACCCAACAGTGCAACACATACTAACAGCAAACAGGAATGTGGGAATCGATGACTTGCCTTCACAGAAGTTGACAGTTAACAGAAGCCACTACATTCCACTACAGCAGTGACTCAAAGCCCTTTCACAGTCTGCAAAGATATTCTGGAACAAATAAAAGTCAAGCACTACTTTACGCCTCAGCATTACGAGATCAGGTTTAACAGAAGGTGTTCTCACAGCCACTGGGCTTCTCAAAATCTCTCGACAGAACAACAGGTAATTCAACCAGCTGACTGCTGGAAGAGATGCAAGAAGGAATGCAAACTCATGACAGACTACTTCAAATTATACCTCCTTCATCAAGTAAGATGAAAATAACCAACCTGTAGCTAACACAGGATCCATAGGAAAGCTCTGTATTTACTGTAGGTTCTTTCAGGTAGACATAAGGACACAGCTGAAGTTTGCACCTGACCTGACACGCATACTTCCCCCGCAGCCCAAAAACACGAGTGGAAGGATAAGCATGACCTCAAAAACAAAAAGCACACAATAAAAAGCAGTTTTCACTGTCTTCAATACATTTGAAAGTGAGATTTCAAAAGTGTTGTGAAAGTGTTTTATATAGCTAGTATTTCTGATCAGAATGTTTCTGTCACCCCACCTTGAAAGAATATGACAGAACAGGAAGCAGTCCAGGTTTATTCATGTGAGAACAGCAACGCACTATATATACAAGAGAGTTCAGGCATCTCTTCATCAGGTTTTGCTCCCACGTCAGAAATTAAAACTAACTCTTCCCCCATGATGTTATTTTTATGATGGAACAAACATTTAAATAAAAATTCACTACTACTGTACCACACATAATCTGAAACTACAAATATCAACTATGTGCATATATTCCATCACTCGTAGGACCACGGCAACTATGCAAGGTATACATGTCTGTAATTACATATTGAATAGAAAAGACAGAAAAGCAGCTGCATGTAATTTCTAGTGCAAGTCTACAATAATCACACAGACAGAACAACATTTATTAACAGGAATGGAACAAGTCCACAGATGGATAAGAAAAGAGCATAAATACAGTTGCAAAAAAGTCTCAGACTGAAGTAGTCAAGAACGTGCCATATGGATGCTTGTACAGAGCACTGTACAACAGTTTCTCAGAATTGGAAGTTCACTATAAGGAACATAGCAAAATAGTGGAGGTGGGGAGGGGTAGCATGGTTTATAATGCGGATATCTTCCATTAAGAAGTTCACAAAGACTGGCTGGGGACATACACAATCTTTCCAAGTGAAGTACCACTAAACAATCTCAGCCAAGAAGTCTATTTTACTTTGACTTCTGATCACTCCAACTTCATCCTGACAGACGTCAGTTCCCATTTGACCCCAAGAAGTATATTGATATGCATAAGTAATAACATTTGTTCTGAACTTGGAAATAAATTAAAGCAAAATGGGGGAAGAAAATGCTTTGAAGAAACACAAACATTTTAAACAAAAACAATCATTTTTCTAAAAGGTTTTATTTACATTTTTCATATACAAGTATGTTAAATGATACATTCTGACTAGTATCCACACCAGTGTGAGTTACATGAATTAAAGATACTGATGTATTGCATTTGATGAAATGCAAAACAAATCAACCCTAAGCCTTGGTCCCACCATCTGAAACATCGTACAGCATCTTGTTTTCTTACTGAGACATCTAAAATTCAAAATGTTCGTATCAGATAGAAGTTATCTGAACAAGTATATCTAGTTTCATTTCTTTAGAACATGCAGTAACACAGGAGGCTTATTTGAAAAAAATTGCAGAACAAAAAATACATATCAACAGCCAAACACTTGACATGCATGCTACTAGTGTCGTATTTATTGTTTCTAGTTTTGGGGGGTATTTATATATATCACAACTGTTTTGTGCTTCTGATTTTTTAAATCTTTAATTATAGCAACCTTTCAACATCTACTAACAGCAGTTCAAAGTGACCGGGATATAATAAGGTATGTTCAACAACAGAAAAGGTAAGAAGGTGTGGTGTGAACTGGCCTGAAGCATTCAGCACAATTACAGATTAAAGTTTGTACATAACCTGACAGAACTAAAAATTCATGGAAAGCATTGCAAATATACGAACATGGTTTAACAAGTGTGCTTTGAAAAGATTTGTGATTGCACAAGGAAAACTAGCGGTAAAAAAGGCAACAGTGTCAAATGTTTGTTGTGGAACTACTGAAATACCTACACCACCAGTGAAGTGAAAGTGAAAGGCATTATCAGATCTTTCTGCATCTAAAAGATGGGTCAAACAGTCAAAGAGACAGAAGAAACAGTAATAGACAGCTGGGCCTACAGAATCATAGGGTGTATTACAACAGAATTTATTATTTTTTACATTTGTGCAGCACCTTTTAGCCAGATGCCAAAAGCACTTTAATCATTCAAAATAAGCCTCACAACAACCCTGTGAGGTAGGTAGGTATGAGTGTTTTAATCATGGTAAAACCAGTTCAATAACTTACCCAGGAAGTCAGAGCAAATCAGCAGAGCAGGCTAACATCCAGATCATGTGATCTATGAACTTAACATTATGGCACATATGGGAGACTTACGTGACCCTTCTTATAACTGTGAAAGAGGCACTGAGATGTGAATTGATTCGAGTTTTTTGAAAGTAGGTTTTTATGGAAAAGGTATCAAGAGAAAAAATGTGCTCTGAACTAAAGAAAACAGCCTCAGTATCAAGAGTAACATTACTGCTCTAATTCCTCCATTTTAGGAGATGCTAAATACAGAAGCAAGCTAACTACTCCTACTTGCTGAAGTGTATAAAAACAGACTACTTGGTTTAATCCACTAAAACAAACTACTCTCACAAGAATTACATGCTATGACCTCACAACACTGTGAGCTGGCAGACTTTTTATCCAATTTGACTATTTCTGATATTTAAGTAAGCAGATGCAGGACACAGAAGTGTTAAGAACCAGTCTCAGGATCAAAATTTCTTTTTGACCACTTCCAACGTTAATGTAGCTCCTCTTAGCACACCGTCAAGGCACGCCCTCCCCAGTTCATCTCCAAGTTTGACTGACCGCCAAACAGTCATGGGAGAGAACGGAGTATTTCAGTCAGTGCTTGGCATATAAAATGGAAACACAAGGTATTCAGTTACTTCAGTGAGGTCTGCACATCAGTGGCAATAAGTCAGAAGACATACTAAGTGCTGAGTACTGCTTTACAACCTATTTCACTAGGAAACCAAGCCATATGGAGAAAGAAAGCAGTGAGTATCACTGTCATAAAAAGTGGTAACCACAGCAGTAAGGTCTGCACTTAAAAGTTTTGTATTACATAATAAACTAGCACATGCAAGACAAGGTTCTGTTCATGTAGCTCATGATTTCTATCCCAAGACTGGAAGCAACTAAAGCATTCCTCAAGATAGGCAAAGGGAAATTTGGAGATTTCTACAAATGTTATGAAGAACATACGCTAAAGGCTAAGTCTTTTTTCACAAGGCCACAACCGTAACCTTCACCCTACCTCATCTCCCAGTAATAGAACATCATGTCGGATATTTATCTCAGACTTAGGTATTCAGTGGACAAAACTCTCCAGTTAAAGACAACATGCCAGGAAACAGCTCCCACTTTCCTCTCTCCTTTTCTCTGTGACGCAAAGAGGAAACAAGTTATGGTGTTAAAGAGGAAAGCGATACGCTTGTTTTGACATCAGGAAAGATGCAGCTCACAGATAACTGAAGATTTAGCAATTTCCAGATTTAAATACCCACAAAAGTAAAAGCGAATCAAAAGCAAGGCTAAGCAAAGATCCACTGCAAGTTTACTTTCCCAACTCGAGGCTGGACAGAGACCTATTCAAGAGAAACTTGACAGCAGAACACTAAGATCTCCAAGGAAATACAGCTTTGGGGAAATACACTCCCTGTACATTTCAAAGCTGCAATTAAAGAAGCATCCAGATAATTTCTCCAGCAAACTTATAAAATTTGATTTATATTCACACAGTTGAAAGAACGTTTGAGAAAATAGTTTTGTGTTTACTTCAACAGTACTGGACACATACAACTTTAGCAGTGAAAAGAGTGCACAATTGTGATTTTTTTCAGAGAAGAATTTGGAAATAGGAAGTTATTTAATCTTAAAGCTATAAACGGTTGGATATATTGGAAAAGGTAGCTATAAACATATTGCTTATCAGTTATATCAGCAACTTCGTGAGTTTTGAGAGAAGTTACTGGAACCACTGCAGTTGAACATTTAAGTTTTAACTGGAATTAAAAAAAACCTCATTTGTTAAGTTTCTAAAGAGTAACCTCTTCCATTCCCTTCAGATACAACCCTTCCCAAGTACAATCTTTACCAAAACTCCACAAGTCACATTTGTCCTTTTTTCTGTAATAGAATAACATATCCTATTTTTCGTATATTTCATGTGTAGTTGTAGACAGATACACACGCACACAAGCATGAGACAGTGATCTTAATGCCAACTGCCTCTTCCTCAAGTCTACCTTGTTTTAGTGGTTAACATATGAGCTGGATAGAAGCTCTTCTCCATTCCTTGAAGAAGCACTTAAGAATTATATCCTGCACTGCTTAAGCCTTGTCAGCACTTGTATCTGTATACAGTACTAATTATAAATTAGTTAGAATGATAAAGGAAGGTAATGTCTGCCATTTAGTCTCTGATTATCGTTCAAGACAAGAAGCCTCAGACAAGAAACCTCATATTGATAACGGTACTTTCTGATGAAAGATTTACAGTGTAGCACAGACTTTCTGAGGTGGTCTTATTCACCTCTCAAATCTGAGTTACAGGAAAGATACCAGTTTCAAATAAGTCCTAAATCCCTC
Organism: Lagopus muta; assembly: GCF_023343835.1. Classification (NCBI taxonomy): domain Eukaryota; kingdom Metazoa; phylum Chordata; class Aves; order Galliformes; family Phasianidae; genus Lagopus; species Lagopus muta. Next base: position 846,399 of record NC_064438.1, on the reverse strand, counting down.
AGAAATCAGAGTTCAATGTAATCCTCGAACTAAGTTAATATTCTAAAGACTAGATTCTGTAGCAAATTATGCAGGGTACGAGGCTAACAGCTTTGGATGTAGGCTCCCAAAAGGAAAAATTCACACCCACATGTGTTAGTGCATTCACAGTCTCCCAGATATGTCCAGTCAACAACACTCCACTAACCACAGACGACTAGAAACAAAACAGTGCAAGTTCAAGGGTATTTCATTAGGTATATTGATCATTTTAGGTTGCACTACTACGTCTTGCTATAAACTGCAACATAACATTTTCTGTTACGTTCCCGTGATCCCCATTTTATTTCAGAAGCTTCAAAAATTTCCAGCCAGGACACTCGTGGATATGTAATTTAATGTAAATAAGCCGGGCCACCTCTACCATGCAGTTTTGCCATTCATTGCTGATTCCCAATTTTCACATGAATAGAATTTAAAAAGTAACTATCTCAGCTTTTTAATTTATGAAACCAAGGACCCCACCACTGTTGTGCAGCAGGTAGAAGATCTGACTCCAGAGAAACGTGCAGCTAAAAGATGCCCATAAAAAGTATGTGTATTGGTAAAGAAAAATAAAATATCTACCAGTTACAGGAAACTAAAAAGATTGCCAGGTTAAGAGTGGATTTTGCAGCACATCACCCTGTTTACATGCTCAATGCACTTAGGGGCAACACACATGCTGCTGCTTTACATAAGTAAATAACCCCAACTTTGTTGGTATCTCTAGAAGCGAATGAGTTGTGCTAACACATTTTCCCATCCATTCCAGAATTCAGCATCCATCCCACACCCTCCCTGAACACATTACTCATAGAAATATTCAGTTCTCTATGGAAGAAAAGATATTAAAAGATTCAAGCATCCACAGAAAGTCATTCAATAAGTTTGTACGTATGAATAAAAAAAAGTCCTCTAAATAAATGACACGGGAGGCAATAAATTGACACGACAAGTAAAGAAAAGGCTAAAGCACTCCAATACCATTGAAACTGTTTTAATGTTGTTGCAATTCCATAATGCAACAATCATCAACTCATAAAAGACCCAAATACTTTAGAATTCACTTTAATTACTCCTTTGTACCTATTTTACAAAATAAATGCAAGGTATACTTAAAATCCCACCTCCCCCTAGATTTTATGTGCCTATCTTATTTATGAATATGAGAGTGTAAACTTAAATTCCTATTAAATGTTATATAAGAAAGAATGGTAAAATATTAACCTCTGCTTCAATGTACAGTTTCCAGAATCTGCCAGAACTGGGGAACTGGGCAACAAGGCGTTCATAGGTCTTCCGTGCTTTGTCTATAGGTTGATTCTAAAAATTGAAAATCAAAACAGCATTTACAATATTATGACTTATGTAAAGAAATATGCTGATTTTACTCCAGAACCAAATAGTGTGAGTGGACCATAGATAAGGAAATGTAATCCTATGTCACTAAACCTGTGCCTCTCGAATGAGAATGCTCCAAGCGTCAAGGTCATATGGATTCTCTTCGAGTTTCTTTTCAGCTTTCTTCACTTTTTCTGGGACATATTCAGCAGCCTAGAAAAATTAAGGAGAAGACATAAGAGATCACAGGTAGAGTTTCTCAAATACAATCCCAGCTACAACATCAAGCTGATGACAACATTCTCACAAAGTAACATTCCGGATATCAGGGTTGACCCTATAAAAGCAGTTGTTTCAGTAAGATAGAGTACTTCCACTAGATTCAGTAGTTAAATGAAAATAGGTCGTCTGTGATGATCCCATTCACATAAGCTTTAAGTGCATGGTTGTTACAAGCGCAAGTTGCATGAATTTTGCATAAAATGGGAAATAATGTTCTAATCTGTACTTCAAAAAAGCTATTTACTTTCTGAACCCCATTTATTTTCAGGTACGTCTCAGCAGTCCCAAGTCACAGAATTTGTTTGCCCCAAGACATACTAATCAGAAGCACTGACTGCATTTATTGTATTATTATAAAACCCTTCTCAAGAAATTTTACAACTTTACTCCATGTTTCCAGTTGCAATACACCATTCTGAATTGTGTGTGAGAGGGTGACTGATTACAGAATACTCAAAAAAAAAGTCAGTTTTAAGATTAATTTCAAAGAAAACATTTTAATTCTTCATACTGAAATGCTGGATCTAGATCAGTACATAGCTGTGACAATGAAAAAGGTGATAGACAGGACAGAGAGAACTGATACTCTTCTCTACCAAAGGTTTCACTGCACACTCAAAAAAGAGGACAACTAGGCACATATATCACTACAGAGGTGCAACCTCCCACAAAATTAACAGGTATCACTGTAGCAAATACTATTTCTGTCGAGCAGACATTGCAAGAGTAAAAATCCAAGCTATTAATGACTTCCACTATTAATTCCTCAGTGAAAAAATAAACAGAAGTATTACAGTGACACTGCAGGAAGGTAAGCTGCCAGCTAAGTGTTGTTACAGTTCCCTAATCACTAGCTGATATTAAAACAAGAGTAAGTTGGGGATAGCAAATGCTGCGAGCCCAAGTTAGCTATAAATATGAACTTCATATCACAGGCACAAGTGGATCCTCTTCTTCCCCCATACCAATTTATTTTTGTTAATTATTACAGATATACAACTAGACAACAGTTGCTTACGTCCTCCATTATGATTCAACTTCACCAAGCTACAGTATTTAGGAATACCTGTCAGCATTACCAACCATTCTGTCAGTCCTACCAGCAGAATATAATTCAAGGTATTTCCTTACAAAATACTAATTTAAGACAGTATTTTAAATTATAAAACAGAATTATCAAAAACGTTGCAGAACCATCATGCATAAAAAGGAAAAAAGTCAATTTCTTTTGTAGGAATTTATGTATGAAGATCATTACTATTTTCCATTCAGCTTTCCTTGGAGCCCCTTGTTTTCAGGTTGCAGCTAATGCTGGCTACAACAAAGCAAAAAAACCCCGCCCTACAACAACAACTGAAGTGTTTTTGAAACACAGGGTCCTGTTCTGTAGTCACTTTTAAACCAAGCATAGAAAGGTGCATTGCAGCCTCTTGAACAGTTCCACAGCAGCAGCTCAGCAGTACTGATGATGCATAATCATACATAATGTTGTAAAAAAGCTGTACTTAATGATGCATGATCCTAGTAATCCTACATTAGTTTTGTTTGTTTGAAACAGAACACCTTATCCATACAAGTGTAAGAAAACCTTCAGACTTTTATTTGAAAAACTAAAGGACTGATTTCCTAAATCAGTAAATATTCACTTGAGATCAGCAGATACAGTTATCAGGCAGCCATCTAAAACAAACAAAAGGAACAATATAGGAGCTCTGCAGAACTGATAGATGAGATATGATCGGGGTTTTGAGCTGGACTGTTTTGGAATGCTTACATCTAACATCACAAGTAAGAAAACACCCACTCTGTAAAGGGCAGCAAGCCCTCCCTTCCCAGCCCCCCAGGTAAACTAAAAAAATATCTATTCCTTATCAGACCTATCTGTGTTTCAGAGGAGCAAAGTGCACTGCAGGGAAACCAGTGCTCTGGTTATATCTCAACTGAAACAAGATGGCCAGGCACCTTCAGAGGGCAGGAGCACCTCACTGAAAGCACCTCACTACCGGGACAGGCTGAAGGAGCTGGGCTTGTTCAGCTGGAGAAAAGAAGGCTGCAGAGTGACCTCATTGCAGCCCTCAGTACCTAAAAGGAGCCTACAAACAGGAGGGGAGTCAGCTCTTGGAAAGGGGAGATAACAAGCAGGACAAGGGGAAACGGCTTGAAGTTGAGGAAGATTAAGGTTGGATGTCAGGGGGAAGTTCTGTACTATGACAGTGGTGAGGTGCTGGAACAGCTGCCCAGAGAGGCTGTGGATGCCCTGTCGACCCCTGGAGGTGTTCAAGGCTGGGTTGGATGGGGCCCTGGGCAGCCTGGGCTGGTAGGAAATGGGGAGATTGGTGGCCCTGCATGAGGCAGGGGGTTGGAAATTCGTGATCCTTGAGGTCCCTTCCAACCCTGGCCATTCTGTAATTCTGTAATTCACACATAATCACTCCTAACTCACTGGAGAAACCAATGCTTAGGCTTTATAGAGTGGATTACACTGTCAGAGCATGCAAGTAAATGCATGTGTTCAGTTACACATCAAATCTATGAGGGCTATTATCACCTGTAAGCAAGCAGTGAAGGGACCTGAAACCTTCAACCTAAACATTAACACGGGGCTTAGAGTTGCTGTTGAGCAGTTTAGGAGTACATGGCTTTTATTATGTACTTGGAAGTGCACTACTTGCACAACAACCACCATCCAACAGCGTAAACACCTAAATCACAGGGTGCCGTTTGCTGCCATGATTCTGCCCCTACATCAGCATTTTTGGTTCCTTCCTCTCCTTACAACACACCTTACAACACAGCAAGTTGCCTCATTCTACAACAAGTCAGTTCAGGGAGTTCAGCACACACACACACTGTTAGGAAAGCAGTTAACTCTCTAATGGGCTCAGCTCTCTGGAACAAGAGTCGGGTATGATGCAGAATACAAGATTGAGAAAAGCATAGGACTTCAGTTATAGCTTAGATCAGCTTGAACTACTACAAAATCTAATTTAACACTAGCCTCTAACACTTCTTTAACATCTAGAAAAAACACTGCTAAGAACTGTTGCATACAAGCTGGAAAAGTACTTTTTTTCCTTTTGATAAATACATGCAGCAAATCTCCTCTGTAATAGGTCACCTATCTCACAAACAATCCTTTGAAGGTCACTGAATTACTTCAGCACTCCGTTTGACTGTGTTTGTATTCATAACATCTAGTCGGATTCAGAGCTTCTATTACTTGCACATAAATAAATGGCTATGGATTCTTAGTTTCACAGATATCAAGACCAGCAAAATCAGTCAGCCACCTCTGAATCCATACAATATGCCAGAGGGAATAAGAACACAAGAAACAGAATGAACTTCTAATATTTACTCCAAGCTCTTTTTCAATGAGAACTTAACTTCATGCCTTACAACTGAAGGCAACAGTTAAAACTTTCCCCAGGCCTCTGAGAACGAGCCTTGTGACTCCAGAGCACACTGCGTGAGATACACACACACCTTTTTCAAACAATCACACAACAGAATGCATCCAGCTGCTTAAAGCATCCTGCTGCCACAAGGGGTATTTTTGCAGTAAAAGGAAGATCTATTTCACCTGTGGCCTGTTTAAGATGCTTGTAGAAGATCTCATTGCACAATTGGTGGTAGTCTTTAAACAAGACATACAGGCTGCTGTGCACAAAAAGAAAGCAATTCCAACAGCTGTATCAGTCAAGTGGATTAATGTCTGGAAGGAGTTTTATGTTCACTGTTGGACGCTTTGACTGTTTGCTGTGGTTTAGCATAGCCCAGCTGGTAACACAGCTGATGAATCCAACTTCAAATGCATTACCATACAACTTAGCAAGCATTGCTGGTTTTCCAGTTTGGTTAATTTACAGTGTGGCTAGCCCAAGTTTGTTCCTCAAAGTTGATTCGCAGTTATACATGCACAGAACCAGTTTGTAATTGCCTTCAGTTACACATCCAGTACTTCAGTACCTCCCAGTTACACCACACACAGCCACTCAGTGCAGAATAAATACCCAGCTGGACAATGACTCCAGAATCACATTGCACCCCAGGTCACCTTGTGTAAGCACAGAAACCAGGCTGCCTTTCCTCGGTTCAACAAACAGCAATGATAGCAAAAAGGAGGGTATTTCTCATAGACAAGACTTAAATCTATTTTTAAAGGTTTGTCTTTTTTTTTTTTTTTTTTTTTTACTTCTATGCAAATTCAACCATGAATGCAATTTGGGAAGAATTTTTGCCCTTTAACACTGGGTCACTATTAGCAAAAGTAAGTCAGTAAAGTATCAAATAATTTTTAGAAGAATACTTTTACGCATAAGCCCCCCATGAACATAACCTGGGCTGTTTTATATCTCTGTACAAATCAGAGCTTTAGGTTAAGAATTACTGTTATTCCCTCTCTCCCAAATCCCAGTGTTTAGACATTTTTCACTTTCATTTCTTCTTTGTATATCTGAAAACATCTGCAAAACTGAGTCCAAAGTCTCCCTCCATCCATGCTTGTTCTCATTCTATTTACAAGCAGTTCCTACAGTAACCATAAACAGTAACAGTAAACCCAGTTAAGTACCATATAAAATAACATGCTCATAGAGGGGCTTGATTTTTTTCTCCAAATGACCCCTCCTGACATGTGCAACCCGTGCCACCCTGCAAAAAGAAACTTTCGCTTTCATTCTCAGCAATGATAACCTTGTTAAAACGTTAACTATCTTAGCATTTACTACTGCACTTAGATTTCCAAACCCTGTACCAAACAGACATGAGGTATGAATGAGAGACAGGAGTAGAAAAGTAGAAAATGCCAGGAAGAAACCAGAACAAGCTGTCTTGAGGTCTTTCCTAAAGACACAGAGATAACACTGCCATTTTTTGCCCACAGTTCAGTCTTGGAACAGATTTATAAAGAATAACCTGCACCACAGACTGAGGCACATCTCGCAGTTACAGGAAGCCTTATCTGCTTGTTTGTAGCCATAGAAGATTAACCTAAGGCAGGGTAAAACATACCACATCAAGTCTTTATCTAAAGTTGATGTCTGGCAACTTGGGATTTATTAAGTGGATAAGGGAACTTACTCTGCCACAGCAGACAGAGGCAAGAAGAGAATTTAGGCCTTGTCTGAGAGTACAGGAAGCAAAATGAAACTAGATACTTTATGGCCCAGAAAAAACAAAGAAATTCACAGTTGTGAGAGCATACTCCTAGTAGCCCTGACAGACGAAGAGACTGAAAACAGCTCGTCAAATAAAATGAGGGAATTTTATGGCAAACAGTAACGGCCTTTCAGTCTACAAAATGTGAATTTCTATTATATAAATGGTTGGTGCTCTAGAAACCAATCCTAGAAATTCTGTCTGGATAAACATCATGTAGACCTCACACCAGGAGTTCAGCAGAGACCTAACAGAAGACCTGACAACTGTTTCTGCAAAAATTAGTTTGGGTCCAACACAACAAACAGTGCTAAAATTGAAACTACTCTGACTCGAAAGGTAGTTCAAGCAACGGTGGTGGCTGCACCATATTCCCTATCCCACTCCCTCCTGCTTCCCTTCTCTTCTAGGCTAGCAATGCAAGCAGACAACCCCCATTACGCAGCTTACGAGTTGCCCAACAGTGCCTCATGTTTTCACTGCCTTGAGGCTGAACTGTTTCAGCTGCACCACACCTGGTGTAATAAAGCCTCTGATACTCCAGCTGGGCCTTTAACCTTACAATATCTACACCCAACACTCTGTTCTCCCTTCCTGCATAGCCATAATTTTGTGCTTGAGAGACAGCATGGCAATCTGTCCTTCACTTGGCTCCTTTTGGAAATCCTCTCCAAACCCAAGGCCTGGGAAGCACAATGCAGACACCCTTGTGTCAGTGCTTGCGCTGTTATTTAACATCAGCATCATACACTAACATGCCCATCCAGTGCACAACATAATGGATGTTAACTGTACAGTCACCCCTTAAACTGATAAATGACTGCCAATAATAACAGCACTCAAAATCCCAGAACCTGGTCATAGAGGCAACAGAGAAAGCCCTAAAGAAGAGCACCAGATGCACACCAACCTCTGTCTAACTTTGGCTTCTCACATTAAGGTACATTTAAAGCCATAAAAATGTTGTGTATGTAAGGTCAGAGAGACCTCCACACAGCACTAGGTTGTGATATCTATCAGCTGCAATGTGAGTTAAGAGAGCAAGGCACAGCTGCCCCACTCCCAGCACTCTGTTGTTCCTTTTCCACCAAAAGCACTGCCAACAGATAACTGCAAAGAGAACAGTTAGATAAACATTTAAACTTCAGAAACACCTGCCCTAAAACACAACCAGTCAGTTGTTAACCTGAAATGGGGAGCCTCCATTTTGCTCAAAACACCAATATAAAATTATAACCTTGTTTTAACATTAGGAGTAAGAAACTAAAGTCTGCTAGGGCAAGAAAAATAACATTGCAGAGGACAACTCCCTCAAATGGACATAAACTAATGGAAGGAGACGACTGTAACAAAGTCTGAAATCCTCCAGGAGAACTGAATACAGAGGCCTTCATAAAGAGCACAGTATATAAAAACAAAGATTCAGCTGAACCTAAAAAAAGCTCAATTTATTTAAATAGCACCCAACATGAAAACAGGAATCAAATTAACTATCATTTTTTATTAGTTCTGCATAAGAAAAATACAAGTCATCTACTAAACCTCACATCCTGTGGGTACCACAAATAAATTGCCATTTTTTGAATACTGAGGCCCTCTATGATATGGCATCACATTGCTACGCCTATCAAAACTCTCCACAATACCTTTTATTTCAGTACACGCAGTCACTCCATCTTTAGCATATTAAGTCTTTCCTCACAAAAGAAAGTAAAGCCTTAAGGCAGCACTGACTCTCTTTTTAAGCAAAAAAGTAATATATTACATGTTACAGAAGTGAGCATGCTGCTTTAATCAAGTTTTAATTATACAATTACCTGCCAATGTAAATTCAGAAAAACAAAACAGACACAAAACCACTCACCACAGTAGGTAGCTTAAATGTGAAATTACACATCACAATCACCAACATTTTATTGTAACATATTCTTCCTGTGCTGAAGTAAACCTTTCTGAAGGACTTCTCACCTGAACAGACAAGTGTAATCGCTGAGCTGAGCAGCCCTGAGCATACGGAACAGTAATGCAGAGCAATTTCTCAAGAAGAAAGAAAATGATTATTCTACATTCTGAATGCTTCCCTCCAGAAGAGTTGCACCTTATGAAGAGTTCACACAACACCCTTTTGCCATGCAGGCCCACACACAAACCTGCTTTGGAAAAAAACTTTCTTCCAAAACAAAACCTTCTGAAGAAGGAAGTATTAAGTCTGCAGCTAAAATTTAAGCATTTCTGCGGGCTACATGGGCACTTCACAGCATATCAACCACTCCTCCCTCAGCTGGGAAACTCCATCTGCATCCCTTGTCCCAACTAACGAGGCCCTAACAGCTAAAAGACTTATCTGTAAACAGGAAATATCTCACAGTAACACTACACTTCAATCCCTGACACTGAACTGCATCTACCTGGAAAACAAGAAAGTGCGTGTTCTAGCGTAAAGCCAAAGCCAAGACAAGAACTGCTCCCTCCTCAGAGAGAGAACACCAAACCCGCCCTCCAAAAAAAAAAAAGTCCTTTATTACAGGAGCACGTTTCTATAGCTTCTAATCTGCAGACGTTTAAACGCTTTCGGAGGAAAACGGTACCGTTAGGGAAGGAACCCAGAGCCTCGCACGTTAAACGTGACCGAACGCGACGAGCACGGCCTCAGCGCCGCGCCTCCCGCCCGCCCCAAGCCCGCTCAGCTCGGCGGGAAGCCGGGCAGCAGCCCTACGGCCCTTCCTTCCCCCAAGGGCTCGACGGGGCGGCCGTGTGTGCAGGAAGCCGCCCTCCGGCCGCGCCGTCAAGGGCAGCGGTCGAGGAAGGCCACGTTCCCGCCGCCCAGACTCAGTGACGGCCCACAGGCCACCCGGCCCCACACCTCCTCAGGGAGCGGCCCATGGGCTTCCTCCGCTACTGCTCACCTGCTCACCGGTACCTCCATCACCGGACATAGCGGATTAAAACAGGGCTGGGGCACCACCGCCTTCAAACAAATTAAAACGCCTTTTAAAATCGCCCCAAGCCGCCACTGCGGGCAGCGCCTCAGCCACACCAACAGCCACGGCCCGCAGCCGCGGCAGCCGCCAACAAAATGGCAGCTCAGCGCTACGGCCCGGCTTTCTGCGGGGGCAGGGGGGGAGGAGCCACGCGGGGCATGCCGGGAACGGCATGGGCGGGGCGAACAGGCGCGCAGAGCGGAAGTGCGTCACACGGAGCGGAAGTGCGTCACACGGAGCGGAAGCGTATTAGGGCGGCGCGGGGACGGATGCGGCCCCTGATGGAGCTCTGAGGTGGTGGTGGGTCGGATCTGTGGCCTTGTCTCTGCGGCTACTTCCCCGGCTCCGCTAGGGTACTCAGTCCTGTAGTGGGGGAGCCGGGCGTGGCGCTGGGGCATGTCCCGGAGTTGGGATGTCCCTGAGCTGTGAGTGGAGCGCTCCCCGAAGAGCGGCCTGGCCGGGCCCTGGGGCTGCGGCGGTCGCGCTTATGGCGCTTGTGGCGGACGTAAGGCGGGCGCCTTTTCTCGCCGCTCGCTCCCCGTCTGCTGGCAGGGCGCTGGTTGTTCGAACCCCGATGGATAGCGGGCAGCAGCTGGGATGGCTCGGAGGCCTCTAGCTTGGGGCCTCGTGGCGTGTTGTTCCGTTAGCTAAGCGTTGCTGTTTGAACTGTAACCCCCACAGTCTTGCCCTCGGTGAGGTAGCGCCAGCAATGTCCGCTTCCACCTCACGAGAGCTCTCGTTAACCGAGGAGGCGAGTTCGAGGGACAGGCTGAGAGGTCATCGTTTCAAAACATCTCGAGGACACGAGAGGCAGCTCCCCCTAAAGCGACTTAATTCTATTTACAAAGTAACCGCCAGTCTGACCGTGAGAGGAGGGCTGTGAAACGGCCGTTGCTGAGAAATAGGCTGCTGTAGGAGGCAAACCCATTGAAGGAGACTTGGCAGATACCGAGGTGAAAGCTGACTTCGCTGCCTTCACAACAGCAGCGTAAGTGTTCTTAAACTTGTATCATACAGTTGTAGTTATGTGGAAGTACTTATAGTAACCTGACGTTGCCCCTCTGTGTTCCTTTGCTTCATCTTCCAAAAAGTCCCCTTGTTAAACTGTAGTCATGTGGGAAAAAGCAATAGGAAAAACAGTCGTTACCTTTTCTTGAGCATGACCTAAAGTAAAAGCATGCAGAGGGAATGGTAAGCACCTATTTGACCAATCTGTAATATTTTTTCTTCTTGGTTTTGTGTAATTTTTATTTTGTTCACCAGAGATGAAATATGAGTATGTTTATCAGTCTGTTTTGATAAATGAGCTATGTTCTCAGGTTTCTTAGAGGATGATGACTTTGTGATACCAGGCTGATTTGGTTTCCATTGGCTCTTCCATTCCACAAAAATTGCCATTTTGAAAGTGTTTGAGATATAAATGTGCTTTCATCTGTAAAAAATCCTGCCTTTCTGATTCAACTGTGTTATATTGTTCCACTTCCCACTTAGGAACCAGTGCCTTATAAGGGATTACTTAAAGCAATGCTGGTGAAACTGCTTATTAGCTAGTGAATTATTTATAGACATGCAGGATGTCAACTGACTCAGTGGCCTTGGTGAAATTTTGATCTACGTCTTTGAATTTTTTTAAGCTACATATATTTCTACTTCATCTGCTCTTTTTTTCTTTTTTGAGCTACTGCTTTGTTCAGTTTCTTGAAATGATTAAGGTGCTTTTGAATGATGACATCACCAGTGACTTTCTTGCTCACCCCCTGGAACAAATTAGTAGAAAGGGAAATGAATGGTGTTATTGAGAGTCTTACTCACTCATACTTCCTACAGTGCTTCTCCACATCCCCCCAAATAAATATGTTGTCTCTTCAACTAGTTTTGCTCTTCATTTTTGTAACTCCATGCACAGAATGGGCCTTGGGCAAGGCCCGGCAGCTGTAAATACAGCCAGTGCCTGCTGCATTTCTGTCCAGTGTTGTGTGATAGCTTGTGTGAGCTGCAGCTGTAATGTGTTCTCAGCAGTAATGTATTAGTTGGAGAAAATTAAAAGAAGCACTAACTTACAGGAAGAAAATTTCTTGTTAGGGTCTTGTTGATATGCTGTTCTTTATGACTTCAGCCCTGGTAGCTTGCCTTGGTTTGCAGTTAAATGTGAAGCTTTTCACACCTGAGTGTTAACCAAGGTATTTGTGTTCTCATATGAATCTGTGAAGAGGCAATGCAAAAACCTACATGTAAACAGCAAGTTGTATTTCAGAGTAACTTCAGAATGTTTCATGAGTGTAGGTTAGGTGTTTAGATAGAAAAGTATTAGCTGAGGTTCTTACTGACTGGGACTTCTATTAGGGCCTTGCGCAAAAGCCTATTGTCTTGAGTAGAGTGGTGTGTTATGGTAGTCGAGCCATTTGACAGGCTGATTTGGGGCTTTCCTGCTGATGGTGTGGGGCAAATAATGGGAATGCATCAGCGAAGCTTCATTGCTAATTCCTGCAGTGTTACTCAGGTGTTGTAGCAGTGACTGTTCCTTCCTTTGTTCTGAGGCTGCATCACTTTGAGTGGACTAAGTGACACAGAGCATCTAGTCTGACCAAGGTAACTGCAGTGGTGAGGACATGATTACAGGCCTGTCTGCTGGAAAATGCTGCACTCTAATTTTCATATGGTTCATGGTATGAAAGCAGCACGGCGTTGCTAATATGTGTGATGCTTCCTGATTCGTGCTTGATTCAGTAATTGATGGCAGGCTGTGAGTGAACTGCTGTGGATTTTACTGCTTGGTAAGAGGCTTGCTGAAATTACACATCAGAAATTGAAAACAATCTGCAACTGAACAAGAATTGAAGACTTCTGCTATTCATATAGCAATTCAGTGGTGGTTAAATGTTTTCTCTAGGGAAAAAATGAACAAAAATTGTGTGTTACTTGAAAAAAACAACTAGAAGAAAATCAGATCTTAAAGCAAATGGATGTTGAGCTTTACAAGGCCAACCATGAAGTGGAGCAGATCTGAAAGGTGGCTGCTTTCACAGAGTTCAATCAGTGGTTATGGAATGGCTGCCATATGCAGCAAATTATCATGTGTTACTTGTTATGAAATCCCAGGTTTTGTGTAATCCCTTTAGCAGAACTCTAACTACTGAAAACACTGGTCAGAAAGGTTTTTCAATAGGATTAATCATGGATATGATTGCCTGCTCAAACATAGAGAGCTCTTAACAGCTCTTAGCTTTGAACTGCCCCATTAATTTGTGTATTGGTGCTCCATCTCAAGCTACCTGAGTGCAGAGGGGATTGACCTTGCTGCTCATCATCATATCACCCAAGTCTGTAGGTTCCATCACGCATTTTACAGGGTGGGTTTCAGTGTGGGTAGGGAGATGCTCACCTGGAAACTGAGAGACCCGGGCTTCCTGGTATTGGGGCTGGTGCCAGGACCTGTTGTTGTCTCAACTGAGTTCTGCAGGAGGTGAGCCTGTGATCTGTCTCTTGGCTTTCATAATTGACAGCACCATGGGGATTCTCTGAACTAAAGATGATAGTCTAAACATCTATTTCCATAGGCCCTAATTAAGAATAAATGTCATGTTTCTGTCAAACTGGTTTTGCTCCTTGTTGACATCCACTGTTCTAGAGTGAGGTGTGTCCCTCTAATTGCTAGCATCAACTGCAAAGATGAGGAAGTAGAACCTAGCCTTTGCTAGGATTTTCTTGCACTCTGCTCTGGAGCTGTTGAAGTCTGTACTGAAGAGAGAAGCAAACAACCACGGGGATATGGGTAGTGATGAGAATGTAACAGGGCTCAGCTTAAAGTGGGCCTATAAGGGCCTTTCAGCTATCAGGAGTTTTAGTGTGTGAGACCATTTGCATCAGTATGTGATCGGTAGGAGCCGTGCCATTGAGCCTGAGTAATATTCTCTGAAATTTCTTTCTGGTAATTTTCTCTCCCTGATCTCTGTGACAGGTTCAGCACTGCACTACAGAGAGCCATGATGCCACTAGATGAGATAAAGGTGCTGAATTAGGAGGCTGGATTAGGAGCTGCATGTCCATTAGGTTAGACACATTCCAGCACAGGCGCTGTTGAGTTTGGAATAAGGAAAAGATAACTACATTAAAAAGGTGTGGGATCTGTTGCTGCTTTTGCATTGCCAAAGGTAGTCATCTTTCACTGTTAGTAGTAGTTTGTCTTGCTTCTTTCTTGTTCTTCTTTTTCTGCCAGCCAGAGATGCTGGTGCTTATCCTCCAGATGGAGGTTCGCCATGAGGGAGGGGTCGTGTCATTAAAAGTGCCTGGGTTACAGACGTGGCAACATGGCTTGTGTCACCTCATGGAGCTGCGTGTCTTCTGTTAGCCAGGGAGCCAGACTTCACATTCATAGACTGCTTTGGAAGTAAAAAGAAGGGAATTGATGACATGTGGTGGTAAATGATGTAGGTGAAATGCGGTTGGAGTTTCTTCTGGGTAGAGGAATGTGTCAGGTTTTAAAATTAGCTTGAGGGGGAGAAACCAATTTAGGAATTTAGTAATAAGCAGAAAACCAAGATGAATGGATTAGTGAATGATCAGGGTGCGTAGTACAGAACAGTCATAGCAAACTGCATAGTTGCAGTACTGCACTTGGGTAGTGTAATAAGTTGTTAGAATGATGGATTGAATTCCAGTTTTCCAGCGTGAATTTGTTTGCTTGCATTGGCTATCATTTAACACAATATTGCCTACTTTGTTTTTTGTAAGCAGCTTTTCAGCTTTCCAAGCTAAGTACAAATAATCCCCATTTAGGCTGAGCAAGTTTTTTACTATTATTTTTTCCTTCTAGTGATCTTTTCCAGGTCTTGTTCTCCTTCTGTACCAGTGCTTGCTGCTGTGGGTCAGTACTGGCATTCATCACCAGGGATTTATGTTGCCTGGTGGATTTTTTGGAAAATAAACTGTAGAGAAGTGAAAGCTGGAGCTGGCTTTTAAAACTGTTTCAATGCTGGAAGTTTACACAGTGAAAATAATTCTGAAGGTTGTTTAAGCCAACAGCTGGCTATCCTCAGAGGCAGGTTACGTTTTTTCCTGAAGATGTGAAGGCAGACATTTGTGGATGAACCATTTATAATGTGGGTGCTGTGGGTCCTCCAGGTCCCGAGCGTTCTGAGCATGTGCAGATCAGTTTGGGCACAGCGGGGCTGTGAGTATCACTGAGCGCCTGGAGGTGGGAGAGCCTGGTGGAATTTCTAGGCAGAAACGCCCAAGAAAGCAGGAAAACTCGAACTGCAGAGCAAAGCTCTAGAAGCGAAGAACAGCACTGAGTGAAGCTGCTGGGCTGCGCTGTGGCGCTGGGAGCCGGGCGCTGCCGTGTTCCCGCACCGGGCCGCTAGGTGGCAGCAGAGCGCCGCGCTGCTCTTGGCTCCATTTAAGGGGTTTCAGAGTTGTCTTATTGTAGAGAATAGCAGAAATATGGAAGGAAAATATATCAAAGAATGATTATAAATCAAAGAGGGAACTTCCTGGTATTCTGTATAGTGGTTGTCATCCAGCAAATAACGAGAACAAAGTGAGGTGGGACAGAACATTCTCATCTGCAATTGGTGTCGTGCGCTTTCATCTACATCCAGCTTCAGTTGTTTTCTGGTGTATGTTTATGCTGGTTGCAAAGCCTTTTAAAAACACAGTGTGGACTACATTAGTTATTTCTGATATAAGATCAGTGAGACTAAGCTTATTGTTAATTGCGATCACCAGAAATAATGCTGGAGTGCCTTGAAGGTGGTAGTGATTAAATGCAACTAAGAATTGACTGTCTGGGCATTGTGTTACTTGCACTTAGACATTTTCTTCTTAGTTGAGTAACCCAGTTGTAATAAGATGAGAGTGTAAAAGTATATTTTTAAGACACAATATGCTTTTTTTTTTTTTAATAAGACATTATATGCTATTAGTTGTCATAAGTGGGGCTGTTCAGCCCAGAGAAGAGAAGGCTCTGGGGAGACCTGAGTGCAGCCTTTCAGTAGCTAAAGGGGAGCTGGAAAAAGGAAGGGGATAGACTCTTTACCCTGGTCTCTTGTGATAGGACAAGGGAAAATAATTTCAAAGTAAAAGAGAGGAGATTTAGACTGGATGTAAGGAAGGAGATTTTTACAGTAAGGATGGTGAGGCTGGTGCAGGTTGCCCAGACAGGTGGTGGATGCCTCGTCCTTGGAGACATTCATTCAGAGTCAGGCTGGACGGGGCTCTGAGCACCTGATGGAGCTGTGGGTGTCCCTGTTCACTGCAGAGAGTTGGGCGAGGTGGCCTTTTAGGGCCTCTTCCAACTCAAACAACTCAATGATGTTTGAATTCATAAGCACAGGACGTCACAGGTTTCCATCTCAGGCTGTTTTGGTTAGAGCCCTCATTGTCTGAAGTACAAATCAGCTGCAGGCAAGAAGCTCGCCCTGCTGACATAAATTCTACCTTAGTCAAGTGCTGTGTTTGTGCAGCCTGGAGAAACAGGAAAGGTGGAACTGGCCCACCGGTCCTCCTGTACTCAGGGCAGGGAGGTTGCTATGCGACCGTACTGTTTGATGTTTTACTTGAAAGCTCAGCTCCAGGAAACCGGGGTTTGCATGAAGAATCAATCAATCTTTCTTCTAAGTTTGTTTTCTCGTATTACAAAATGGAAATTGATTTTTGTGAACCAAGTTTTTCATAATCCCTCAGAAACATAGGAGAAATGTAGGAAAAATCAAATTCTTGTGTTATTTGAATTTCTTCATTTTAGGCAGGCTTGATTAACAAATCTTAATTACAGTACCCCCGGGTGCTGGCATAGCAGTCATTGCCTCTCTCCACACTTAGTTTGTAGGCTGGACAACTTGATCCACAAAACATTCCTTGCCTCAGTCCATCTTCCAAACCTGCTTGGACTGTTGTACCTGCCTTAAGATATGTGTCTTAATGCAGCTGCCATCAGAGTTCATGATTATCAAAGGTTATTTTGAAGAAATAACAAACCTTTTTGACTTGTGTGCAAATTCCCTCATACTGTGATCTTACCTGGCCTGGGTTCAGACCTGCATGCTGCACTTGGAATTACAGCTCTCTTTGAGCTCATCCCTGTGTAAATTTACCTTGGCAGATCACATGCTCTTAGAATTAAGGCTTATGTTTTTATAGTTATCTATAAAGCATTTGGGTACCATGGTGATTAGATCACATAAGCAGACAGTTCAATTTGCACTTAATGTAAGCTGGCGGTGCCAGGGTTCTTCTCGTTAGAAATCAAGCTTCCTGTTAACAGAGCTGTGTTCTCTGGTAGAACAAGTGATTTCAGCTACTAGATATGCACTGTTTTTTAGCAGATTAATAGGTACACAAAGGGAAGGAATTGCTTTTCAATTTGCTTCATTAGCTAACCTTGCAGTTAGCAGTGAAGTTGCTGCTTTTGAACCTCATAGCAACACTGCAGCTCAGCCAGCACGTGGTAAAAGAGAATTTGTTTTGTAATTTTTTTCTTTCTAAATTAACGTGGCATGAAATCTTAGTTAAAGGAAATGTCTCGACAGAAGTATAGGCAAAATATCCTTCTGGTCAACAGCATGAGAAGTGCTGCCTCTTCTCTGCTGCTGTAATTAGATATTGATTGTACTCGGAACAAATCTTTCGTTACAGTTCATTTCATGTTACATTTGTGCATTTTTCTTTTTTTCCCTTTACATTATTTGGACAGTTTTAAAGTAATGAATGGCTGAGTGTACACTCCAGGAAAAGTCATTTCTTTTTATTAGTGTACTGAGGGCAATGGGGTGGAAAAAGAAATGTCCAAGAGAAGTCATATTTACATATTTGCTGCTCTTGTTCCAAGCAGTAATTTTCCAGATACTGTCTGAGGACAGTTCCTGGGGGGAAGATTTCTCCCTGATTCTGGTACGTGTTATCAATTACTTCTGGAGAGTTGCTGTGGCTTTGAGTGAGGCAGTTACAACCCCCACTGCTCAACTGCCAGACAGACCATGAAGCACTTTGTGTCGTGTATTCTTACCCAAAATGTGACGATCCTGTGTTTAACACAAATTCAAGTGCATCGTGGCTTTTTATTATTTGTTTGCTCTCTGACCAGGAATGTTCTGCCTTTGTATCTCACTGTTCACCATTGCATTACTGCACTTGCAGTAGTTTGGTCTGGTTCTGTTCCTTGAAGTGACAGAACAGTAGCAGTTGTGTATCAGAAGCGCACATCCATTCCTGCATGAAATCTTGGTGCAAGCCAAACCTGAAGTGGATGAACCCTAAATCCTTTAACAGTATTTTGTTCAAAATGAAGAGCATGGAAGGGTGTATGCATCCCATTCCAGGAGATCATGGCAGGGTTGGGAATATCGTCAGTGCTAACGGGCTTGAAAACCCAACTGCTCATTGCAACAACTGTAGTTTTTCCAGTTCCAAACACTCTGCCTACAGTTCTGCAGCAATTTAGGCATCTTTGTTACAGAATGATAGCAGCGAGCCTTTGGGCTATTATTTGGATGCTAACAGTACCAGGGGACTCTCTCACTGGGTTAAACATACTTCCATCCAAACGTGCTTGTTACAGTATGTGCTCGCGTTGCAAAGTGTTCATGTACCCTGTGTAGGAATCTCTGGTCTATTGGGACAGAAACAGTTTGGTCCACAGGTCTGTGTCACAAAGTCCCGTGAAGCTGCTGCTGATTCTTTATACTTCAGCTCTAAAACAGCTTCTGAAACTCCCACGCAGAAGCACTGCATGCTTAAAAAGCAACATCCTAGTAATTAGGTGGAACAGAATCCACTTGTATGTCACAAAAAGACCTGACTTGATTATTAAAGAGAAATTAATTTGAAAAGGGCCTCCTTTATCTCATGATCCCCCAGTAAACAGAGAAGCTATTCTTTTGATTCTTTTCTGGTTCCTTTCAGGTGCGAGTTAGAAATAACTTGGGATGCTTTGATTTTGTTTCTCTCAGAAGCAGAGTGAGGCAGCTCTGTCTGCGTGCTGGTGAGATTGAGGGCATGGCAACAGCACAGAGATGGTCAACAACGATGTGGTATCATGGAAGAATATATTAGCCCTGTTGAAAAGCATGGGATAGCTTTCTTTCTGGTTCACGTAATGAAGACAAATATTTAGGGAGTAGATAGGTGCTGACTGTGCGTATGTGATAGCGGAAGGATGGCACACGTAATAGTGCCTGGTAACTTATTTGCTCTTCAAAGGATGTGATCATATGTGGAGAAGCTGAAAGACAGCAGGTTTGGCTGGTTGTGGTAGAGTAGTTAAAAGGCTTGCTCTAAAGGCTCTGGGTATGTAGCCTAGCTCAACATATTGGGGTATTTTTCAGCTGTATTTTTATCCTTGACTTGGCTTTTTGTTTCTTCCTTTCCTGTATGACTCACTTTTATAATACACCTTGATTACAATTACTGGCTGTTCTTCATAATAAACCCCATTCCTTCCTCTTGCTATTCTCCTTTTCAGGTTTGGTTTGAAAATTCATAGGGTTATGAATTCTTGATCTCTTCCACATTTTTCTTGCAGCAGCCAGCTCTTTGAACTAGTTACCAGCATTAAGAACTGCCAACACTATCTGCCGAATCATTGCCCATCTTTTCTTCTCCAAACACATTCAGGTTTGTAGGAAAAAGCACTGCTGAATGCACCAGAAAAGCAGGAACTCCATGAGAAATGTAAGTTAATACCAAGAGGTAATGAGGAAAAAGGTCACTGTTTTCAATACAGTCAGAAGTGACCCTTTACAATCACTGGTAGATTTCGAAAACACATTTACTCATCTCTTCAAGTCTTCAGAAGAAAACTGTGGGTCAGGAGCTCTTAAAAATGGTTTTATTCCTCTCCTGTTAACTTACTGTGATCATGTCATGAATGGTCAAGCAGGAGCACTGCTCTCTGAGAGCCAGTGAGTAATTGAGTAATGAGTTAAATACGTTTAAAATATCCATGCAGCTTTTTGAAGAGTCTCTGTAGCCACCCATGTAAAATCCAAGTTACCTACACTGTCTCTTTTCTGATGTGTTTCATTCATTTTGTATCTAACTCAGAATGGATGCAATGTAGCACATAAAGGAAACATTTAAAGAAAAACAAACACAAACAGGAAAAAGACATTTATAAAACATGGGTATAATGTAGTTAGGTGAAAAGGCAAGATCAGTCCTGCATCTAGGGATCTTTTTTAATCTCTTTATTTAATGACATTAAAAATACTTCTTAGTTCAGATAGGTGTTAGGGACTATTTGGGCTAGATTTTCTCCTGTGTGCTCAGAGCATGTGTGTACATTCTTCTCACAGCCCAGTTACTGATGTAGGGTTCCAGAAAATCATACTGTTACCAAATGTAGGACATGAGTTACATGCATTTGAGGTGATAGAGTGTTGTCTCAGAGATCTGACGGAGCTCTCTGGTAGCACTGCTGTCTAGTTCAGGAAAATCTGAGTGACAGAGAACAAGAAATGGCTGAGAAATTCCAATATTGTTAAAATGAAGAATGGAATGCAAATTTGAGAGAAAATATTTTACCATTTGCTCTAGGAATAATGTTTTTCCAAATTCAGAAATGATTATGTGAATTTATAATTACTTTATTTCCAAAAGATTGTGGATAAATAAGTTCTCCAATTATATGTTCAAAATAAAGTTATATTATGAAAATGATGAGGCAATGCTTCAAGTACTTGCGAAGTGATAAAATTCAGATCAAGGTTTGTGTTACCTTTCTATGGTCAATACTTGTGGATTGCTGTAGAATATCCTTTAGAGGAGTGAATGACTGTAGAGTGCTCTTTATAGGAGTTGCCCAACTTTCTTCCTGGAGATGAAGAGAACTCACTTGTTGGCCTTGTGAGTTGTTCTCTTTAGAGACAGGTGTGGTTTGTTCCCGTTCAAAAGCAATAACAACAAAAAGGGACAGGGAGGTACATACTGAAAAGAAGTTGTCAGAAATAGTGCTTGTACTCCGTGTAATTCACCGTGCATAAGAATGAAATCTGCCATGGGCTGAAGCAGTTAGTAAGTGCTCAAGAAGAAAGGATCGCCAGTTTGCAAAGTTATTACTATAGGAAAGAGTAATAGCTCTTCTCTGGTTCCTCTTTATCCAATTTTATAAATGGAAGCTGTAAGTTACAAAGCTGTAATCTTCAATATGTCAAAGCCTGTCTCCTAGTGAGGAAGGAACTGCTTATCCGTCCTCTTTCAAGCTGTAAACACGTTTGAACCATGACTGAAATTTACAGTCAAATCCACCGTAATTACAGAGTAATGAACGCTTCTTAAAAAATGGGAATGTAATTAGAAAAATACAATAAACAGCTATAGCTGGCATAGCCATTGCTGAGGGGGGGGTAAGTCCAGAGCTGCCATCTGGAGAATTTGTGCTTCCTATGTGGATATCTCATATTGAGTGAAGAATCCTTATTTCTTCTTGGGTTGTCCTTGTGTTTGGATGAAATTCTCATCCTAGAGAGGTTAGTAGTAAAACTCAGGGAGATTTTACTACTTCTTTTAAGAATCTGTCACAGTTTTCAGAGGTTGGGTTGCAAATTGTGTTAGTGCATGTTCACAATAGCCGACTTGTTCTGAGTGCATCACTTCTCTGCACATCAGGTCCACCTGGCCTTACAGACAGTGGTGTTTTTCCCTTCACTGTGAGAACAGCATCATCTTGTCCCTATCGCTTGGCCCTTCAAATCTCTTTGAGAATTGGCTGTCTGGCATTCTCTTTGGAAAAAACCGTAAAATTAAAATTGAGTTAGCTCTCTGACCTCCACCCTCAGCACGCTTCCAGGCCAGAAGAAAAAATAAGAGCAGGCAGTCCAGACTGGTGTGGCATGTCTGGGCTGTTTGACTTGAAGGAGAAATAAACAGGTCTTATGAACAAGGTTCCAATTACAAAGCAAAAAGGTAAAAGCAGCAAAAGGTGTATTAGCTTGTGCTTTTACTTAGTTTTTAAACTTTCCCTACCAGCTCTTGAGAATCCTGACACATCCATCTCTGGTATTCGTGAAGCATCTGCCCTGCTTTTCTCATTGCTATCTTCGTGTGCTGCTGATGGTACTCTTGCAAATCATCAGTTCTTCTTTGGTCCTTTGGCAATTCAGCTGTGGAATCTGGAATATGTTCTGGGGGCTGAAAAACTTTGCAGGTCTGGTAGTTTCTGATCTGGGACATTTTCCGTACAAGATCTTCCCTATTCTTCTGAACGGCTCATCATGGTTTTTTTTTGGCTTCTGTTTTGTTCTCTGTGTTTCTTCTTTCATACAGAATGCTTGATTTAATAATTGGAGTTCAAACAGGGTAAGAAAGGAAATGTAGATGATGTTATGGAGGAAACCCCAAACCCAGCGCACGTACTCCGGTCGCTTTGTGGTGTAACTTGTGCCAGTAAGTGGGTCACGTTGCTCCCTCAGCGCTGGGATTTGCACGTGTGTCATGGCTTACAGTTTGCTTCGTGTTCTTGTAAATGTCAAGGTAACAAGTAAACAGCCACATCCTAGCCACTGCTAAAGCAGCTTTAGGACTACAGGCTACATGCCATGGCACTCATTAAGTAGTGCCCTAATTACCTCAAATTTCCTGGTGTAGCAGTTGTTACTGTGACAGTGCATGGACTACTGTGCAGCTCCTGTAAAAACGTGTCACTGGCGTGCGTCAGGCATCTACACACACAGGGGTGATGGACTGAGAATGGCTCTTAGTTGGTTTTAGTTAAAGCCCCTCAGTGGCTGAGAAAAGAAAATGGGGCAGAAAATTATGTGTAAAGTCCTTAAGCTTTTTAAAAGATGTTTGCACTTCACTTTTGTGTCCTTTGTATCTATTTGCTTTGGATAGTGGAGCAGAGGGCAATACTGTAAGCTGATGAGATGCTGGTGGGTGGGTGAGTGGCCTTATGTCTCCTCACCTGGAACATCTGATGATGAAGACTGAGGAGAAGCATTGCCAAGTCAGGCTGGCAAAAATAATTTATCCATTTTGTGTGCAACCCAATGAAAGGTAGGGTGTGTTGTTCTAAACAAATGCAGTTGTGAGGGTTGAAGCAGTGTTAATGAAGTAAGAGCATGCACATTTGGCTGGAAATAGGAAGCATAAACTTTTTCACTTAGCAGCAAATGGAAGAGAGTCTTCAGAGATAGGCAGCAGGCGCAGTTCTTTCATATTAAGTCATAAGTAGCATACAGCTGTTAGTCTAACCTTCACAACTTTTAGTGTCTGTGCAGCAGATGCTAATGCACCTGAAAATAGAAAGTCTGAAGCTTGCGTGTTCTCCCTTGCTTTATATTTTGAGGCACTATATGTATAAAAATATGTATATAAATATGTAGTACAGGCCTCATTAGTGCTAATCCCTGACCCATTTTGTTTGCATCATGTGCAGCTGACTACCATTTATCTGCTGTCCCTCAGTGTCCATTTTGTATGTTTCTCTTGCTGGTGCAACTGGAATCACACTGCACGCTGTACTCACAGGCTTCCTGTATATGCATCTGTTATCTGTTTTTCCTTCCTTAAAGCAGGGCATGTGTAAATGTTGTTGAAGGGTGCCTTGCATTTGAAAGTCTTCCTGAAAATCTTGCAGGAGCTGCAGAAAGCAGTGAGCTTTGTAAGTCGTTGCCTGTACAGGCTGTACCTGGCGTATTTTCTGCTCGGATCTAGAGCAGAAAGGTTCCGGAGCACCTTTGTTTACAGTGACTAAATATTTGGAGAACAACGGCCTCAGACAGGTGATGTGAGATCTCCACGTAGAGGTATTTCTTGAGGTAGCTCACTTCAAAATTACTTTGGCAAACCACTGTTTGTTGCCTAACACTCTCCACGTTATGTTCCGCAGGTGCCACAAACGGATGCCAGAAATGAAAGGTTCCTTTGAAGTGCATTCAGGCTTTTGGTAGTAGGATTTGGAGGTGCTTCAGAGTAGGTTCATTTGCTGTGGCGATGAAGTGTAAGGGCATTTATGAGTTTAAGGCCAGCTTAAAGAAAGACTTGTGAAGAATCACAGAAGCACTAAAGTTGGAAAAGACCACTAAGATCATCTAGTCCAGCCATCAACCTGTCATCGCCATCCCCACTAAACCATGTCCGTAAGACAGAATTGCACTGCAGTGGATGAATTGCCTGTGTCTGTATCACCTGTAAGGAAGGGCTCCTTTGCACTCTAGTGTTCCACCAGCCGCTGGATCTTCTCATTGGCTTAGTGAACTCAACTGAAACTACAGTCAGATGGTAAGCCAACATATAGGTAGGTGCTCTGATCGCAAAGGGAGGGTTCAAAAATGGGAAGAAACTAAATGCTGAGGCATAGAAGTGCTAGAAAGAGAAACTTGCTCTAAATACTCTGAATTCCTGAAGGTCCTCGACTTGGTTAAAATAAAGAGTTTATTCCTGATCCTAACTGCATGTTTAATAACATCTGGTGACTTCACTGCGTCTAAAAAGGCAGAAACAAAATGTATTCTGCTCAAAACAGTGGAAAGGAAGGAAAACATGGGTATAGATGAGGGCTTCATCTTAGCTGTGGTGTCCAAGGCAAGCCTCTGTAACTACTGAGCCATCTCTTCCTGGGTTGTTATCTCCCTGGGCTTCCCTGAACAGGTTTTATTGTAGCAGGATGTGGGGACAGGAGAAAGATTAGCCCTGAAAAACAAATTTTAAAATAATTGCTTTAGAGCAGTTTTGAAAGACTTTTCCCTGTGTTCAACCATTAGATGGAAATGTCCTGCTGATGACTCCAGCATATTTTTAAATTGAATAATTAACGTGGTTAATGGGAATTCAGTAGAATTTTTGTTAGCAATTGCTGTATTTACTAATCTCCCAGAAGGTGGGATGATTCAGAATCTTTTAATGCCCAAAGCAGAGGATGATTAAAATCCTACACTCACAACTTGAAAAAGAATTGGATATGAATTCTGTAGAGTGAAAATGAGAAAGGGGGAAAGAGGGAAAAACAGAAGTTGTAAGCACTAGATATCTATGAAATTACACAACTGAGATGCACGCTTCTATGAAATGGCAAATTTTTGAAGATTTCCTTCTTGTGCCTCATTTTGCACGTGACCACGGCTGCCTTCTTCTGGAATCATCTTCTGTCTGTGCTTGGCTTTTAGCAGGGTTTTGCTGCTTGCTGCAGAGAGGGTGGGCTTGGCTGGTCTGTGGGCAGGGTGCTCCCCAGAGCCACAGCCACTGAGTGAGAAAAGATGCAGTGATCACACATTGACACAGAGGAGTCAGCCCCTGAAAATTAAGTATGTAGTAACTTATCAGGTGAGTTGTGCTGCAGTGAGGGCTTTTGTAAGGCTTTTTTTGGGGGGAGGGTTAGCTCGTGCCGTCAGTGATGCTTCTTTCCCTAGGAACATGTGATGAGCAAATGCATACCCAGAGCATTCTGCATATGGTAGTAGCAGGCTACAGGGCCGTGCTAATACACGGAGTCATAGGGCCTAGGTTGATCTTCGGTGTAATACTTTTTGTTGCAGATGCAATTCTGGATACAGACCACTACTTAGGTTCCATGTATCACTTACTATGTATTGCTTACAGTTGCTTGACAACAGGGGGCTGCTGTTTGCCTTTGAAATTAGTTCTTACAGTAATGAAACCACTAACCACTTTCTTTTCCAAGCTCAAGAGATATTAAAGTTCCCTTTTCCTCCTCTGGAGGGAACAAAGAAGCAAGCTGTATGTGACAAATACATGTCCTGTCATTTATTTCTCTACAGGAAGATGTGCTGAGGTGACTGAGTGTAGGATGAGAAACCAAAGAGAACAGGTGGTGACTTACTGATCTTATTTCCAGTGTCCCTAAAACAAGGCTAATAATTAACCTGTATAGTAAGTGCTCTTTTTACAGGGCTGTAGTGGACACTTGGGACTTCACCAGTGACTTCAGAGGACTAGCAGTCACGCTCACATTGATGCAAGTAGGACAGGGCTGGATTTCTCCACACTGACAAATTCTGTCTTCTTAAGTCATGGGTGTGTATTTGCAAAATTGCTTACAGGCTTAGAAAATGCTGTACAAAAGCAAACAGTGTTATTATTTGTCATTTTAGAGCCACCCTTTAGTTTGTGGTAGAGTATTTGTCATGAAATCGGGGATCTCTGGAGAAGTCATGTCTGTTCCCTTAGAAATTTGTGCAGTCCAAAATGCTGACTAATGGTTCCAAAGGAGTGTAACAGTGGCTGGGCATTGCCACCAGTATAATCTTAAATTGCTCTGACTCTTCTCAGGCAGTGATTTCTTCCAAGACTAAACACAGACCAGTTGTTGTTGATGTAGGGCAAAGTACTTTATTTCCAGTAAACAATTGTGGATTAGTTAAGTCAGTGGCTTTCATGAAATAATCCTAATTCAATAAAAGAATATTTATAGTTTGTTGTGTAGCAAAGCAATGTGTATGGGAACCAGTGTGGACAAATGTCCACACCACTGTATCATGGTAGTTTGTCAGCCCTTCTGAGTTTTCCTAGGACCAGAATAGCAGAAACATTGCAAGTCATTGATTTTGCACAGTGGCAGAACTCTGTGGAAAATTTATGCTGTATCTGTTGGGATCATGTCTGCCTCTAGCGAGTAGTATTGTTTTCTGTCCTGTGTCAGTATTCTTTTGGAGACAAATCTACAGCAAAGTAAAACAGAAATAGCAGGGAAGAACAGGGAGAGAAAAACGGACTGAAAATGCTGCTCTTATGAGAAGCAGACTGCAAATACATTCGTGGTAGAGAGACCATTGTGTACCCATTGCTCACAGCAACTAAGAAAGAACAATGATTTCTCCTGCTAGATATGCCTCAAGACAAGCATTGCCAGAAAGCAGATGGGCAGGAGGGCCAAGGAAAATCTTCTGTCTCATTTCAATCTTCTGCACGGTGTGGAAGGGGAAGGCTGCAGTGCCTTCTGCTGAAAGGTAGCAGGCAGGACTTGAGATTCTCTTCCAAGTTTCACAGCAGTTGGTGTTTTTTTTCTATATCTGGCTTTGAAAAATGCATGATAAGTTCAGTTTTCTTTTTAAGCTTGAGAAAAGAGAGCAAAGAAGTGAACTTAACAATACACAAGACTTGGAATTTAAACTAGCCCATTATTTATTATTGTGAGATTTTGTGGCTGGCTGGCTGTTTTACTTTCTGTATCGTGGCAGCTCTCACATACCTTCTCATACTGAGTATCTCTGCAGAGGAGCGTTTTCATAGAAGTGCTTTTTCCCCCCAAAACTCTGGGAGGTAATATATTATTTCACCACTGTGGTGCCATGCTTGGAAGCATAAATTGGCATCTGTGCATTAAGTACTTGACAAGTTATGGTTCCCCAAATTATTGCCCCCAAAAGATTACGCTGGAAATTCCCATGCAGTGATTATTCATGTGATCAAGAATTTTAAATGTAAATACATTTTTATGGGGCTAAAATGATACCAAATAACTTAAAATATTTTAGGAGATACATATGTAAGCATTTCTGGGTTCTTTCTTTGTTTTTTAACTCTAGGTTTCATTAATAAATCCTAATATCGCTGACTGAGCCTTCCCACGATCTGTATTTTTTGTTGTCCTTTGTGCCTTCTTGACTCTTCCTTCTTTGGAAAATCATGATCCTGGAGTAGTTGGTTTTGAGCTCAATTTCCAATTCCAGGAAAAGGCATGTATTTAGATCTGAGTACACCTCTCTATGCTTAAAAGAATAACTGTTGCTTAATAGCTAAAAGTTATTTTGACTGTTAGGTATGAAAGTGGAAGTAATAATGCTTTATCTGGTTTCAAAGGCGTTTGCAATGCGCTTAAGAGTATAGTTCATGTGCTGATAGAATTATTGGGAATACAGATCTGTGCTGTTAGACCAAAGTTCAGTTTGTTGTTGTAATTAGATATTTTTTTTATGGATGGGAATCTTTGCAATTTTAGCTAGCTATTAATATCTTGAGCATCTTGGGATTTAGGAAACATCTTAGTTTAGTATTCATTTAATCTGTTTTCATTTTCATAAGCCTTCATGGCATGTTACAGGATTGATTGAATGAATGACATTGAATTTATGATCTGTTGTCTGAGCTGGCTCTGCTACTCCAGCGGCTCACTACGTTAGCATGCAACATTTTTGAATTACATTTGCATTAAAAGATCATGTTATTCATTTGCATGTGCCAAACATGATGCTTAATTGCTTGTGAGAGAAGACTCCTGGTGTGCATCCCAAGTATGAACATGCAGAGGGAAAGGAAATTCTGCCTTGAGTTGTCTCATCTTCCAGCACTATTGTCAGGGGCAAGTAAGGCAGTGGGAAGTTCCTCTTCTCTTGTCCTACAATTGCAAAAAAAATATGCAGGTTATCCTTAAAACTTCTGTGGGGACTTGGATATGAATCACCGTTTCCCTGCATTTTGTTAAAACTGCCCCTGGCTTCAGAAGGGAAGGTGAGGAGACATTACTTTTGGGGCAGCCCTCATAGCTCTGCCTTTTCACTTTGCCTTTTATTGGCTGCTAAGTTTTGACTTTTGTACACATTAGCTTGTGCCACTAGAAAATGTCAGTAACAGTGAGAAGCATATGAGATGAGAAATAGCTTATTTGTACCTGGGCAACTTCTATTGCCAGGATTATCCAAAATGACCAAGTGCAGATGATGATCCACCTATAGAGGCTCTGTTTGCCATTTCTAAATACTAAAATTTGAGCTTCTAGTATCTGTTTTCAATGTTTCATGTTGTTCAGTTTCCCTAGCCTGTTTTATATGTTTATGTAGGTTTTATACAAAAAAAACCTATTTTAAGAGCTGCTTAAGAACTGTATCTTCCATCTGGCTTGAAGTGCATTTCTGGAAGGGAGGGCAGAGAAACAGAGTACTGTCTGAGGTAAATTTGATAGTAGAAGATGGGATAAAACAAGAGCACTTAGACTAATTTAATTAATGCCATGGTGAATTTAAGAATATGGTGTCCCCTGCAAGCATAAATGTAGATCAGTAGCTGAATTAGGGAAGCAGTATTAGACTGCACCTGTTGGGTATCAAACTGAATTCAGACCTTGTTTCAGGCGTGCAGTTGGGACTGGCAGTTGCTGAAGGGATTAAATTATTTAAAGCCTTCAGCTGGCTAGTGTAGGCTAGCAGTAGCTTATAAAACACTTAATCTATTTTTTTAATCTGTTCATATGTTTGCTTTACTTAGACAGTAAAACTATACATGACACACACCTGCCACATTCTGAAGCTTCTTTGTCAGATAGCTTAAATGTATCAATTAGAGCGGCCTTTAAACTGGAACATTTGGGTTTCTTTGACAATATGCTTTTTGTCAGCCCATGAGTTTGCTTTGATGAACTCAAAACTAAACATGAGGTATGCAGACAGAAGGTTCTTTTTCTTTTTTTTCCCCCGCAGTTTTCTTTGGAGGCAGTTCCCTTCCAAAAGGCAAAAACCACTGTCCAAGTAACTAATTTTCACAGTTACCATTTGATTTGTGATTTCAGAAGAAGAAATTAATGCCAAAGAGTTTGGAATTCTGGAACTATTTTTGCAATGCATTTAAACCAGTTCAAAAATAGGTGATGCTGTTTAGCTTGTTACGTGATATGCCACTTGTTTCTAGAAAGCTTAGAGTAAGTAATGAGTAGTTACATTATGGATTGGACTGAAAAGCAATCTGGATAGCTGTGCTACACAGGATTAACCAGGTAAATCCTCTTAGGTTTGATTAGCCATTGCTTAGATCTACACTTGAGTTTGTCACTGGTTGCTGCTAATAATGACTTCTTTCTGTTCGAGTTGATTGTTCTGGTTTCTGTTCTTTTACCTTTTTTGCCGAAACGAAGAACCATTGAATGAATTTTATGGCCTTCCAGATAATAAGCACAATAACACCTGACATCAGTTCAAGGAAAGTCTTATTTTTAATAATAAAATTTGCTTGTGGTTAATTTGTTTTGTTCAGCAGATGATGAATTACATCATCTTATTTGGCCTTCGATGGTAAATTACAGAGCAAGTAGGCATATGTATCTGCTAACAGGGGTGAGTAAATGCTTATTCATGGAGATCAGATGATTCCTGCAGCATGCTTTTCATAGAAAGCGTATGTTGTTGATATTTCTGTCCATGCTTTAATTGTCCTTCTTTCTCATTACGCTCTGAAACTGGGATTTTTATTTCCATAAAATGAGCTTTTTAATATCACTACAAAATAACTGAAGTTTTACATTTTTTTTTTTTTAACTGTAGAATATGGTACTCCTTAGGAGTAGGAAAGGAGAGGAATCAGAAGACAAGTAGAAAGTTCAAAGGCTCCCCCACCTCAAGGCACAGAAACTACTGGGCATTCTAGGTGAGCAGCTAGATGGTGCAGCAAGATGATAATAACAGAAATAAAGATTCCAGAAGGGATGGAAGGAGTTGGGCTTTTCAGTGGGTAGTGGTTAGTTTCATCAGTGCTGGGATTTCATACAGGTGTGCAGTGTTTTAGATGTTGCAAGGCAGGGCTTTGTGTTTAATAAGATCTGTGCAGCATGAAGTCTGGAAGACCACTGTCTGACAGTTTTACCACTGCTTTTGCAGTGCAATTGGTTATTTGTAACTAACTGCAAGTATTTCTTCTATAGTATCATTTGTTCTGTAAGAAGGCATTAAATCTGCAATTCTCTTTCACCTTGAATGACCTGGGAAACTTGTCTTCATTTGTGATTCATCTAACATGAGCTATAAGAATGAATAGGGCTAGTTGCTGTGTTCTGAGGCCAAAGCAAAGTAAAACTTAATTATAATAGAAATTTAATTCTGAGAATATGAAGCGCTGTGATAGGGAATTGATTGAGTATTATGGTGTTTGTGAAACCTGCAGGAAAAGACAAGCCAGAACCCTAGGTCTAACAGAAAAGCAGGGAATGAAGGTGAGGAAATGCTACCCTTACAGCCTTATTATTCCTAAAACTGAAGCAGGAGCTCATTTGGCTACTGTGAAGGATGAGAGCTACTCTAATTTGCTCCCTCCTGACAAACCCATCAGTGAGCACTGAGCAGCAGTGTGCTTGGAGCACAGCCTTTGCCCCACACGCCTCTGTGGGAGGCAGTGATGGCAGCGGCATGGAGAAACCCAGATCACACAGTAAATCAGAATTATGGTACAGGGAGAGAAAGAAAAGGGGCTTAACCTTTGAGCGTGCAGGACAGAGTGCTCTGAGTGCTGAATATCAGTCACACAGCCCAGGAGAATAACCTGTTTTTAATACAGGATAAAAAATGATTAAACGTGATTACTTTTAACAGTCCTAGATTTCTAAAGTGCTGGCTGCACTGAGGGGCTGTGAAGTGTAATGCCTTTTGTTCAGTGAAAATCAAAATTTTGCTAATACCTAAGGTTTTGTACTGCCAGACTGCTACAGGGCTCTGTTATTTCCCTGAATTGTGAAGTGAATTTACAGTAAAGCTTACTAATGGGAAAAAATCGCATGACTTTCCATCATTCCTCTTTGATTCCTTGGCTGTTTTTCAGTCCAGCCCTACTGCCGGACTGTCAGTGACATAAAGCAACAATGACTGTGGACACAGGGAGTGTGGTCTGACCCTTCCTCAAAATGACATTGTGAGAGGAAATTCTGCTCGTGATGGAAAAACCTGTCGCTGTGCATCTCTGTTGCTATGAGAAGATGGTTTGAAAATCATTCAAAAGACCACGGCTTTGGCAAAATACCATCAGCTTGTTGCTAGGAAGAACAAGATAATCTAGGTGATGGCTGGTGCAGCTCCCCAGGTCTGCTGTTCCTGGTGGGTGTCACTCCCATCCTGCTAAGAAGCATCTGATGGAACTGGGCTACATGGTGAATGCACGGTTGGCAGCGCGCGTGTCTTTGTTAAGCTACTGCTTGGTCAGAACCTGGTGCTGAGCATTTTCAGTTAGCTGCTGGAGCAGCTGGCCGAGTGAGATACTCATCTTCTGGAGATTCAGTGATAGAGAAAAGCCCATCAATGGAAGGGGAAGCAGCATGGTTTTGTTCACATGAACATGATTTGCAGTACCTGCACGGGTCTGGGGATGGGGTTGTCTGAAGGGTTCCCATACAGAATAAAATATTAGCAGAGTTTTTATTTTGATTAAAACCTAAATTAGGTGCAGCATGTTTTGCAGCACTTACCATTCTTTTCTGGGGAATACTGATTAAACCTGGTTTTCCATTAAGAAAGACCAATTCAACTAAATTGGAAGGATTCATGAAAGTACAGTGACTTTTTATAGACATTTACAATAAATAATGTCAGTGTGTTGCAATATAATCAAACAGTGGCATGTAAATCACTTTCTTCCCAATGTACTTCTGTTTCATCGCTGCTGGGGGCTGTGTAGGTATGTCTTGAAGGATTTTTTCTTGGCTGTTTAAGGCAAGCCTATCTGGGGATGAGCTAGCTCATTTCTGGGTACAGTTAGCGCCAGCTATGCAAGGCAAGTAGGCAGAGGATTAGAGAGAACAAATTATTTTAAGGTTTCTGGGAAAAAGTAGTAAGCTTCTCATTGTTATTTGTGAAATTAAGGATTTGGAAGCTTTCTGTAGACTTGAAGTTAACTAGTTTGCAAGCAACGCTGGGCATATTCCATGTCACAGCTTACTTTTAGTTGTAAAAATATATGGTTTCTGCACTAGATAAAACAATCCTCTGATAATATTCACTTTGGAATGGGGTGAAAAACAGATTTCACTTTCTCATGTTAAATTAGTTTCAAAATTAAGGTTTGAATTAGAAGGTTAGAAAGAGGTCTCAAAAAATAAATTACTTTTGAAGCCCCACAACTTTGTTGGTTGTGTAATAAATGTCAAGCTGTAAAAATTAAAACCTGGGAAGAAACTAAATGAAGAGTAATACACAGAAAGGAGCTTCGCCAAAGATGTTTTCATGAGTAAGCTCAGTTCTACAGCCACTTAGTGAGGATGATGATAGGTACAAAAGTCAATGTAAAGTAATTGTAAATAACATAGATGCAATCGCTGCTGGACATGATAGCATAGAGTCTGCTAGTCCAGAAGGCGTTCTGAAGGCTGCTGCTGAAACAGGCTGGTACTGAAATGAAAGGGGAACAGGATAAGTGATCAGGTTGCTGCAATCCTGATACTCCGTCCTCATTATCAGAAATACAACCAAGAGCTGGATTTTTGGTGGCTTTTAGTTTTGTTTCTTAGGTATGCAAACCAAATCAGTTAAAGGACAGGAGTTAACCAGCTTATTTTAAGCACCACTTAGTGCAAAGGCTACAGACAGTGATTAAATTAGTTTTAAGTGCCTGATGCTAACACACACCATTGAAGAACCAGGTAACTATTGTATTTTTAATTAACATGATATTTTGGAATTGAAACATGAGAAAATTAAAGAAGTAATTATTGAACTCAACTAGTGCTTTCCCGTATCATCTGCTGAGTGGAATGCTATTCTGGCTTAAAAGCCTCATATCAGCAACTAGAGCAATCTTTCACACATGTAATTGATACAACTGTTTAATAAAATATGAATGGAGAGCGACTCATGCCCTGCTGTGAAAGAGTAGTTAGTTTCTAGTGTAACAGATAAATTTGCATCTGTTGAAGGAATGCATTTAAAGAATGTTTGATGGCTGATGGTTGCATAGGTTAAAACCAGAACGCTTATGCTGCTTTTAAATTCCCCAGTACGTAGCTGCCATGGTGCCAGACCACAGAAAACCAATGTCCATGTTTTTGTGGCAGCCCTCTGCTGTTCAGGGAAGGGCTCCTAAGGCAGGTGGGCAGCTGGTGTGCTGGTAGGCTCTGCCTGTAGTGCTGGCCAACGTTGGCTCCCTTTTCCTCATGTACCCTTTTCCTATCTGTACCCATCTGTTGTCTCTCATTTAATACTTCGATAGCAAGCTCGCTAGCATTTTCCAAGAAACTCTTCTTGTTTTGTATATTAGGAGACTTCTGACCCTGAAATTCTGGTCTGTAACTTGGGTTGCTCTACTGGCACTATTGTTTCTACACCTATTAAAATTAATGCTGATATCCCATGCATTTATAGTGACTCATTAATTAGTAATTTAATTTATGCATGGTGATGTTGATTGATGTTTTACGTAGTAGTTATACGCAAAGCATGAGGAGATGCTTCAATGAAAATGGAACTTTCCTGCTCTTAATAGCTGAGAACGTAACAAACTGGATAAAATGTGTGCAGATTTTCTTCAACAACCAGTAACTATCTGGAGCCTTTCTCATCCTGGAAATAATTCTACTGACCACAATGGGTTTGTATCAGGAGCTTGCTTGGCCAGCAGTGCTTGTGTTGTCTACAGCTGTCCATTAGCTTCAGCGGGGTGTTGCAGTTTCAGCCCCTGATGCTGCTGGTCCCCCAGTCCTTTCCTGAGGATGTTGTGATTATGGCCAGTGGTGCTGTGGGTGGTGACAGCCATGTTCTATGACAGACGATCCAGAAGGCAAAATGAGGTGTAAGGGGAGATGCGAGGCGTGCAGAGGAAAGTGAAAGGCAGCTGCTAGCAGGATTTGCTCCCTTTGGCGTGTTGCTGCAGGTAGGGTTCATTGCTGTGTGTGATCCCTGCAGCACTGCCATGCTGACTGCTGAAGCTGGGTGCCCAGGGCTGCCCAGACGCCTGCACCCTCTGCTTCCATGGCTGGCACTGTGCTTCGTGCCACCTCGGCCTCCTTCCCTTCCCTGTCATTTCTCTTCACGTGACGCAGATTGGTGTGCGTAAAGCCGGACAAAAACAGAGCTTAAAATATGTTCAAGAAATTCATGTATGAAAAACAAAAACAACTCCATTCAAACACCTATCCCTGCTGAGCAAGTAGTGCTCTCATTGCTCTTTTTAGGCATCTAGGCATTTCAGTCTGAGCCCTAAAACTTGCCTGTTTAGCTATCACCTTGAGCTGCTTCTAGCTATTTGGTGAAACACAAGTGATAGGTGACAGGCTTCCTCACACGATGTCCTGTCAGCACTTTCTGACTGATTGTTCAGATGACAAACGCCTGTGCTTCATGCACCATGAGCATTTACTGCAGTAGTGCTTAACGTTTACAAAGCTGAAATGAGAAAGTTTGACTGGTTCAAACTGTATTTTTTTCTATTTTACGCATTACTTTGTAAACTGCATGTAGAAAAATAAGTGTATAGAAGTGTTTTTTGTTATTGAACCAGGAAAATGTAAATTAATTTATGCATTGAATAATAATTGCCCAGAATAGCTGTGCATTTTCTTTTTAAATATGGCACAATATATGCAAATGAAAGTTCTTCAATCCCTGACAGATGTAACAGGTGGCAGCACATTACCTTATTCTAGAGAGACACAGCTTCTATAAGAAAACAACTTATCTGAAAATGATCTTGAAGTTCAGCAAGCATTAGAAGTGCGTAAACTGCAGTCCCAAGCCACAAGTGTAATGTTGGCAAAACCCAACGTGTTCACGACAGTTCCAGTTTTCTGCTTTGCTTGAGAGCTTTGGTCTCTGTCAAATAACATCTAATCTGATGATGCGGGCTTTTACTTGTTGCAAAAGCCTGAGGATAACGTAACATCTGTGTGTGTATTTTTGGTGGATTCTCATCATGATGTAGCAAAGCTCAGTCATCTCGGTGCAGTGGTCTCTGCAGTCTCTGCTCCTTCATTTTCTCACCTGTTGCATCTCATCGCCATTCACTGTGGTGTGGGACACGACACGATGTCTATAACCATGGCTTTATGTACAGGTATGGATTTGCCATTTTCCTGTCCACTTCTGCTCCCTCATCTTCTGTTAATCATCAGCACATCTGTATGCAGGGTGGTAGTCTTTGTTCCAGTAACACAGTGCCAATTATATCAGAATGTCATAAAGCCAGAAAAATAAACTGACTTCCTGACTGCCTTCACCCCAAATGTAACTAAAATGCAATGTGGATACAGAAGATAACAAAAAATAAGTGCAGATTGGTTTTGTAATACTTGAAAAAAAAAATTAATTGGAATACTTGTATATGTAAATAAACAAATTCATATGAAAACACATTCTTTGAACAAGGAAATGCTTTTTCCTTATAATGGTTTGATCTTATTTCATAACTCTTGTAATTAGAACGTGTCTTTTCTGTTGTTCATTCCAGACCGGAGTCTCTTACATGGTAATTTAAATATTTGACGAATGTCAGTTAAAAATATTCTTCTAATGACATCTCGAGGGGGGAAATATGGAAGACTTTAAGATATAGCTGCTTTTAAAAGCAGAAAAACACACGGGTGAGACTCTTGTGGGAGGCTGCAGAGCTGGGAGCCCTCTGTGTGTTGGTAGGGCTGCCTCTCAGGGAAGCTGTGAGCCGCAGGCAGGTGAGTAACAGCGCCTTGCAGGCACGTGCTTCCACGGTGAGGTGCTGGGGTTGCCCTCCAGGCAGCTCTGCAACAAGCATGGCTGCAGTTCAGCGCTGCCACGGCCCAGCTGCGCTTCATAGGATCATAAGGGTTGGAAGCTGTGAAGATATCCAGTCCAAGTTTGCTCCTGTAGCAGCTTGGTTACACAGGAGGGAGGTCTCAGGGGAGGCAGGAGTCTCTTTGCCACAGCATACAGACCCCTGCTTGGAGCCGGTGGATCTGACATTTCCTTCAAAATGCTTTGGAATACGCGCTAAGAGTGCATCCCCTGTGATCCTATCCAGGTTTTACTGAAGTCATTAGGCTACTAATTAGCATCTACTCATTGAGTAACAGAAGATTGTTTAAATTCAGTAGTTTGTCCGCCCGCTTCTGTTTAATGATGTTTGTTGGTAGGAATGATGCATTCTGGAAAGTGAGGTCAGCCAGAACATTTGTGGTGTTCATCTGTCTGCAACCCTTGGTCTTGCAATGTATCAGCAGCTAAAAAAAGAAGCCATTGCTCAACTGTAAGAATGAACTGGTTGGTAATATTAGTGGGTGGCACCCTGTGAGTATTCACAGGGGTAGTGTAGAAATGATGCTCATTTTTAAAATATCAGTAAAAAGTACAATATTTTCTATTAAAAGATTTACAGGCTGACACGGCATCACAGGAAGTTGAGTTTGAAATAAGCTTTTTTTTTTTTTTAATTTTAGCAAGTTATTTTATATATATATATATTTATATATCTGTCATAGAAGACAGTGTTTGAGTGTGTTTAAGTAAAAATACGTTTGTCCAATATTTTGTTATTGCTTATTTGGTAACCAGTTGTTGCAACTTGAGTGCTGGGTTAAATTTAGGTGATAAAGTCAGCAATGTTAAAGCTGCATTTTCTGTTGCTTTTAATCCATCAATGTGATTCTAACTCTTACAGTTATTTCTCACTGGCTGCTTTAGAATTGTATCTTCAAATTCCCCCAGTTTTGTTGTGTAGTATTCAGGTATTAGAAAATATCCAATTTGTCCTCACCAGGTACCTGAAAAATGGAAGCATTGCATTTTGGTACCTATTTAACTTTTGTTAACCTTACTGATTGAGAAATATGCCACGATGCATCATCTCTTACATGACCCACTAAAGACACTTAAGCTGCCTTTTTGCTGCTTGATATGTACATGTCACTTTTACAGTGTAGTTTCACAGTTTTCCCCTGATGATGTGAAAGATGAGGGACGGACTAGAGCTTTACTTTGGATGAAGCGTGCATTTCTGAAGAGGTCTCTGTGTGAATCCTAATTGCCGTGTTTTGATTGCATTGCAGAGCAGCTTTGGAATGAGTAAATGTTATCCTTTCTGAGTTAAAGTAAGCCAGAAGCTGTGCTCCGACTGTCAATGGCATCAGTACACATTTAGTGTGGCTTGCAGATCCTCAGCACTCAACCTGCTCACTTGCTTCCACTGGGTTGCATCACAGGGAGCATCAGAGGCTTCCTGTGGCTTAATTTCAGTGACTCACACAATCACAGAATGGCTTGGGTTGGAAGGGACCTCAAAGATCATCTAGTTCCAACCTCCCTGCCGGCTCCTTGTCATGGTCAACATGCTACAGCTTGGGTGACCGCTCCTGCAGTGCTCATAGCAGCACATTTCCAACCATCACGCTTCTGAGTTCTTTGGATTTCATCATTTCTACCTGGAAAACCAAACTGAGGTCTGTGCAGCTCTAAGCGCTGCACTGAGAAAAGCTCTGCCTTCCTCTTTGTGTCAGCTCTGACACTTGCTGAACTTCCTAAGCTCGTTTGACTCACTGAAGAAAGCTGCCTACCTTTTTGCAGGGTGTGCTTCATTTGCTAAGTGAGATTCAGTGCTGGAGGGGGATCATCAAGAGAATCTATCTGGATGCATGGAGAGGAGATCACTGGTTCGTGGCATCGCCCTCCTATGTTAGCAGCTGGGGAGGTCCCAAAGGATGGAAGCACAGCCCCCGAGGCCTGCCTTCTCTAGGCCTGGCTTCTGTGTATTGCTTCCCTCAGCGGCTCAGATGGAGCTGCCCTGTCCAGGACTCTGATGCTCAGGTTTGTTCAAGTGTTCAGAGCCTGGCAGGTATAAACAACTCATGAGCCAATATAAACAATTCGCAGTGGACATAAGAAGTATTTGGCAATGTAGCTTATAGCAGCTCAATGAGTAAAA
The DNA here is from genome assembly GCF_023343835.1 of Lagopus muta. Classification (NCBI taxonomy): domain Eukaryota; kingdom Metazoa; phylum Chordata; class Aves; order Galliformes; family Phasianidae; genus Lagopus; species Lagopus muta. The sequence goes on along the minus strand of NC_064438.1, from coordinate 808,096 downwards.
CAAATTGTTCCAGCCAAAGCATTTTTTGTCTCTGCCTACATTTGGGATTTTGATAACCAAAATAGCACAGTGTCACTGGTAAATGTGCTGCCAAGGGCTTCGGGCCTGGGTTTGTCCTCACAGCTTCTTTTGCTGCATGATATTTTGACATCCATTAGAAATATCTTCTTCCATGGCTGCTGTTTCTTTCCGTTCAGGGCACAAAGACCTCACTGCTCTTCCCCTGAGCAGCATCACGGAAAGGAGGCAGAACAAAGAGCCCATGGAGGTGTGTGTTTCAGTGCTGAACTCTATCAATGAATGTAAATGACAGGGGCCTCCTTGTGCCAGGTTAGCCAAGTGCCTGAAACAGAACACCCTTGCTTACAGGTGTCACAGCATTAACCCCTCGAGTGCCCACCAGTACAGCCTGGAGAAACAGGGCAAGGGTGTGCTTACTGTTTATCAGATGACAAAAATAAGGGAAATGCTTGAAATACTTCCTAAAAAGCCAGTTGTCAAAGTATGCCAAGACAAATTAGTAGCCAAGGAGGGGTATATTTACATTTCTTATTTCAGTAGACCATAAGCTTTCATTGTTGTGGATGAAATACATGTAGGGATAGAATTGGTGGATACCGAGTGCTTTCCTTCCTTCAGTTGTTTTAGAGCTTGTGTACTTAACTAATCATGGATGGTTCTCAAAACGTAGGCACATAGATGGCATGTGAATGAAATGCATATGCAAACAATCGTGCAGGAAGCTGATTGTTTGAGGAGCGCTGTGAAGACAAGCGTTATTAAAATGTGTAATATTAGAAAAAGATGCAACGAGCAGCTCTTAAGAGCTATAATTTGCTGGCATCGTCTCCCACCTGTTTTTTCCCCACCCCTAAATTAAGAGTGAGGAAGACACGGGCGCACGTGGCTGTGCAAGGGCGGCAGTTGCCGGCCGCTCCGAGCAGGAGGTGGGAAGCGCCCGGCTGGGGCTCCGCTCACGAGCAGCGCTTTTTCCTTCGTCCCACATCAGCTGAGGGCTGTTTAGGGTGAAGGACGCCGTTTGCGGGAGTGGGCCGGACCCGCAGCCACTGCCACTTCAGCGATGCGCGGCGTTAGGGGCGCGTACCGCGCTGCTTCGGCACGAGCCGAGCCAGGAGCGCCGAACTTCAGCGCGGGGCTCAGGGCAGCCGCGCCGTCTGACGGCAGCCGCTAGCGCGTGGGGATCGCTCCTCGATGGCACGCCGCGCCTAGAACGAAGGTCGGTACGCCCGGATAGCCCGGGGCCGAGCGGGGCACCGCCTTCGTCCTCGCACGAATTTGGGGTTTGTAGTCGCCCTCGCCTTGTCACCTTCTAATCTGCGGGTCTGGAGGGTGGCTGTTCCCTGACACCGGAGCGTCTGGGAGCGCCGCGGTGCCGGGAGCTAGCGGGACCGGGTGGGAGGGACGGGACGGGACCGCACGGCACGGCACAGCCGCGGGGCTCCGCCGAGCCGCTCGTCCCGCGGGCGGTTCCGCGCAGGCAGGGCGGCTCCGCCGCGCCAGGGCCGGGCGGGGGCGCTGCGGACGCGGCGGAGGCGCGGGCCCGGCGGCGGGAGGGGCGCCACGGGCTGGGCGCGGGGCCGCGGCGGAGCGGGGCCGGAGCCCGGCGCGTCCCGTGCCGTGGGTCCCCTCGGCGGGGCGTCGTCCGCCGCCGCGGGGCGACGGGCCGCGGTGGGCGCCGCTAGGCCGCCGCGAGCGGGGCGGAGGCGCGGGGAGGCGGAGGCGGAGGAGGCGGCGGCCGGGGGCGGGCTGGGTCCCTCCCCGGGAAGATGAGGCGGAGGCCCGGGCTGCCGAGCGGGCCGAGCCGGGGCTCTTCCCTCCTAGCCGCCAGGACAAGATGGCAGCGGCCGGGGCGGCGGCTGGGGCGGCGGGGCTGAGCGGCTGAGCGCGGCGCTTCCCCGCGGCGCTCCCGGACGCGCCCGGCGCGGCGGCTCCGGCTCGGACGCCAGCGCGGCCCGATCTATGAAGGTGAGCGTGGGGGGAGCGGGGCGGGGGGAAGGGCGCTGCCTCTTCCCGCGGGGGGCAGCGGGGCGAGGCCCGGCACCGCCGCCCGCGCGCTGACGAGCGCTGACCGCCGCCCTCTCGGAGCCCGGCGTTCGGCCCGGGCGGCTCCGCTTTCCGCCGCCCTCACCCCGAAGTTTCTTCTTTCCCGGCTCCTCGGCGGTGGGAGGCGGCTCCCCGCGCCCGCCGTGCCCATTTACCGGCCTGTGCGCCGCGTCGTTGGCCGCTGGTTGCCGTAAACAAGCGCGGGGCCGCCCCTCCCGCGGGCTGCCGGGCGGGCCGGGCTGCGGCTGGAAGCGGGGAGCCGTGCTGCGGGGCCGGTCCGCACGCTGGAAATCGTAGCACAGCGTGTTTAGCACCGTTGGAAATTATGCGATTTGGAGCTTTTTTTATTATTATTTATTATTTATTTATTTTTTTGTCTTTTAATGCGAACCCTTCAACCGCGAGCACTGTGTGTTTACCTATACAGAACTCATTTTTGCCCAGGCTGACCGCTGTACGCCGTGCCCCGCTCGAGGCGCGGCCGCCGGCTCCCCTCGTGCCGTGTCGGTGCGGCGGTGCCGAAGCCGCCCAGCAGCCCGCAGCCCTGCGCCCACCTCCCGCGGGCAGCCTTGCCTTGCCGGCGCCGCCGTGCCCTGGGGCTGCGGGGAGCGCCGGTGCCGGCGGCGGCGCGGCTGCGTGCTGTCACGCTGCTGATAGCGGTGCACGTTTCAGCGGTTTGGCTTCTGCGTTACCTTCCGTTACGTGTGCGAAAAGTTTGTGCCCTCCCTGGCTTCACAACAACGCGGGAGCGCTCAGGCTCCGAGTTACTTTCTGACGTAACAGTTCCTTAACAAAATGACTTGTGGGAGGCTTCTGTAAGCCGAGTTTAAAATTCGCACAAGAAAGAGCTGTCTTGTAAGCGTGGCAGCCAGCAAAGAGATTAATTAAGCATCTGGAAAATAGGTCAAGGCTGTATTATGAGGCAGCGTGGTGAGATCGCAAGTAAATGGAGCGAGGTGTTACTGTGAGCTTACCAGGAGAAAACAGAGCGGGACGGGGCAGCGCGGTCTGTCCCAGCACCAACCATTTATAGCAGCACTGCGCTGAGCTGTGTGTGACCGCACGAAGCAGGAATGGCTTTCTGTGCACCGTGCTGCTTGCTGTCGACTCGCCTTGTGCTGCTGGTTCTGCTCCTTGCTGGGGCGTGGCACGGCTGTGCCCAGAGGCTGCGTTTGGGGAGATGCTGTGGCTGCACGGCTCCGTGTGTCTTCGTGCCTCGGGGTCACCTGGCTGCCATCCCTGTGTGAAGCGGGGTTAAAGTACTGCTCGGGGGGCTGCCCCCGACGCAGGGCTCTGCTGCCATCTGAGGTATTTCTTTGTTTGAAGCTTCTTGTGTTTGCGACTTTCCTCCCTCCTGCCTCTCAGGCAGCTTCCCTACAACGAGGTGCCGGGGACAAAATAGAGACAGGATGTGGGGAGGAGCTGCCTTCGGCTCCTCGTCCGGCAGTCGGCATCATTCGTGGGGGTCGTGCTCTTGGTGTGTGCTGCCCCTCTCGTGCTGTGCCTTGTAGCAGCAGCAGCAGCAGCTTCGAAACAGACGTTGTGTTCTGCAGGGGATTTTCTCAAAGCTGTTTTCGGGTTGATTGCTCCCGTTTAGCTCCCACCGACTTGAATGGGGGCTTCCTGGGGCTCGGTGCTTGTTTACCCCCTGTGGGTAGAACAGAGGTGGAGAGGTAGCTGCTGACCTTCACCCAAACACATAGGCTCGTTGAGCTCTCCTTCCCCAAACTTACATGGTTAGGAATGTTTTTGTTCCTGCTATTTTAGGGGGTCATGCTCTTACATCGGTTTTACTTTTCAACTTTCGTTTAAGTAGAATCCTCTTTTTGCTGGTTTCTGTTCTGCCAGTGGGCTGGTTGTATAAAAAGAGATGCTCTCAACAAAGCCTCGCTTTTAGAAATGAGAGTTTCGTTGTTGGCTGTTGTGTGCAAGCAGGAGAAAAAGTACACTGATAATATTGGGACTGATAATATTCACTGTGCCCTGTATTTTGGACTGATGTTAAATGCAGAGCTGTATGCTAGAAAAAACTTTCTAGTTGAGCTGACGTTCATGCACTGTGGTGCACAACTGGTGCATATACCAGCTAGTGTGGGCAGCACGGCTCTGTGGGGAGCAAATGTAGAAATGTCAGAGCTGGCGCGGCCTGCTTTGCTGGCAGGTGGCAGGATGGGGCAGGTGACGCTGGCATGGTCCCTGATGGGGAATCTGGAAAAGAACAGGCTGGAAAGTAGGATGTCCCCGTGGCAATAGCAGTGTTTCTCTGTTATGCATTCACTGCTGAGTTTTGTCAACTGTTGTCTAGCTCCTGTATCTCAGACAGGCTCGTATGCTTCTGTTTTCCAAGCTTCTCCCCTTCAGTGACTGCACTGCCTTGCAGCTCCGCAAGAATTCCAGAACTCTTGGCATAGGATTCCTCTGGTGAAGAAAACATCCTTGCGCTTCTTCAGCAAAGTTATGAAGTTCCTCCAGATGGATTATATAAATTAGCAGCTGGCCAAATACTTACTTTGAGGCGGTCTCTTATGCTTTTTCGTATTTGAAAATGGAGCAAGAGCTGAACTCGGCAGTGGGAACTTCTTACAAAGTTCACGTCTCTGTTCATAAGTCACTGAAATAGTATTTGTGCTTCTGAAGCTCTCCTGATTGACAGTGGGAGGTGGAGTGGAAAGTCTGGATTACTTTTAGTTCAAGTCTTGGAAGAAAAACTTGTTCTTGTGTGAGGTGTAAGAGATCTCCAGATATCTGGAACTCCGCTTCAAAACTGCGGTTGGGTCACACACGAAACCGAATAGGAAGAAATTAGCAAGAGTAAGTAAGTACTGAGCCTTTTAGAGATGGCCGGTGAGTGGGCAGCATGCCTTGAAGAGCACTGCTGGCTCCTTAGCAACGTTTAAAGCAACGTGCAGTGGGCAGTGCTGTGACGTGGCTTAGCGGTGGGTTACCTGCTCTCACTTGTGCAGGCAGTGAGCACCCTTAGTCGACCTGAAGTAACCTGGAACAAAGCACAAGGCTTGGGAAATCCCGTTACCTCTTGGCTTTTTCCACCCCCTTTCAGAGACCAGCTTAATTTAGAGCTGCAATCTCTAGCGTTAGAGAAGCTGGAGCTGCATTTCTTTTCAGAAGCACTAACTTCAGAATGGCGGACAAGCAGATGTGCTGCTTTTAGTTATGAGAGTGGGTCACTTTCTGACAAAATGAGGTCAGTGTCTATTTTAGCAGTGTTGCTTAAAAACAAGATTTGCCACATACCTGGAGCATCTCTTAAGCAAAGGAATTCAAGGTGTTTAATTCTGAATTTCTCTTATTCAGTGACTTGGAATCAATTTAAAATCTCACTGTCTCAGAACTCTCCCAATATTACTGTGTATTTTCAATAGACCCAGAAATGTGTGAATTTTTGTGTTTTATTTTATTTTTTTTTTTTCCAATCAGTGTTTTTAGGAAACCTTAGAAACTATTTGTTTCCAACGTATGCCCTTCCTTCCTGTGCAGCATTTGGGTATAACGGGATGGAGCCTAGCAGAATCCTGAGTTCAGGCTCCAAAACACATCAGTAAAATAAGAGACAGTAAAGTATCCACAGACAAAGCAGGTGAGCAAATATTTTAGTATATTTTTAGTGTCATCAAAGCTACAGCAACTACCCTAATAATTAAAAATGAAATGGATTGTTACGTGCAGATTAATTATAGTGTGTTATGAATGACACTGCCGTCAGAAAAACTATTTTTAAAATGAGTCATCTCACATGCGTACGACTCTTTCCATTAGTACTAATATAGTTTTTTAGCAGTGGAAAATTATTTTAGTACTGTTTCTAAGCATGTTACAAACGTGACTAATGCTTTTTGTGTAAAGCATTGGCTATTATCAAATGGAAATCCCTTCCTATTTGTATAACCATTACGCACCAAATACTGTGTGGGGACTGCAGTTCCCTGTTCAGGTAGCCGGCAGACTCTTCTACCGTTTTCCAAAAGGTGGAAAATTCTGGGACAAGAAAGAGTGCTTGGACATGGCCTATTGAGAGTCTCATTCTCATCGTCGTGGTTTAAGAAAAAACCAGCCAAATGCAAGGGACTGGTTGCAGCTCTGAGGTGTGATCCCAGTAACAGAGCTCAGTGCTGCTGAGCGTAAGCCGTGCTGTGAGTGGGCTCTGGTACCTGAGGCGGCTTGCTTTGGCTCGCTTTAGGGGTTGCACCCCAGCTTTGCTTTCCTTCAAGGTGGAACACGGGCTGTGAAATGGAGGCAGGTCTCGCCTGGCACTCACCTCTTGGCAGTGAGGAGGGGAGAGAAGCAAGTCGGTCCTGGGTGGGAGAACCTCCGCTGGGAGGCCTGCAGCTGGAGCTGCAGTCACGGTACAGCTGTGCTCTGTGTGGGGCCGCAGTGTTTTCTTTTCCTCTTCTGTGTCATACAGGTTCTGCCCGAGTTGGTACGTGGCGACTGGTGGAACCTGAACAATCTTCAGGAGGTTTTTTTTTTTCAACTTGTTTCTAAGGATATCTTTCTGCCTTTAGACTGAAAAGCTGCTAGTGTACATCACTGCCTTGTAAATGTCTTCCTGCCTCTGTTTTCCTAGAAAAACAGTTCTAGGAAACTGGAACCTCCTCTATCGCTTACATTTCTTTAGTGCAGGGATTTTGGTGCTTGCGGCCTGTCTCGCTCCAATTTCTAGGAGGGAGAGGAGGTTCTTTTATTATCTCTATACCCGGCGTGAGATTAAGAAGCAATGGTTCAAATGTTGGTCCGACCAGTTTATTACAAATCTTAATCAGGGAAATGGGGAAGGGGAGGAGGGCGATAGAAAAGATATAAAAGAAGAAGCAAGGAGTCTTTATAGGAAGCAAGAGGGACATAGTTACCACCATGGATCCAGCGAGGTTCATAGTTCCATCTTTGATCCTCAGTAGTGGTGGGTCATCGGGCATTGTTGTTCTATTGATGACAACGACCACGATGATGGCCCCTTTTCAATAGTTTCAAAGTGGTCGAGTCAGCTGTCTTTGGAGTGACAGCTCAAATCCAACGTGGTTGAGTCAGCTCTCCTTGGAGTGGCAGCTTCTGGCTCTGGGATCTCAGCAGGAAACTCCTTTGTTCTTATCTTCCTGGCCTTGCCAGCAGATAAGAGGGAGCAGGGAGGCGCCAACTTGTATCTTGCCTTCACAGGATACAATGGCATCATCCCCCAGCCTTCCATAGCAAACAGGAGTTATTTGGTCACAGGCTAGGTCTTCTGCCAGTAAACAGTCCTGAGCACTATCTTCCGAAGGCAAACAGCTCCATAGATGTAAAATTGTCCACACAGTGATGTTGATTGCCACACAACACCCATCACTTGCCTCCTCAGCAACTCATTCAGTCTTATCACAAGAAAAACCTCAGGAAGCAAGCTTTGAGCCAAAAAACAAACAAACAAAAAAAAAAAAAACCAAAAACAAAACAAAAAATGAAGAAGGATTCTCACACCACCCTGTGGCTCAAAGATTGCTTGAAATGAAACATAAGTGACCTTCCACGGTGGTGAGGAAAAGAAAAGGGAGAAAATGAAAAGTCAGCAAAGAAGCAGGAGGGAAGGAGGAGGGGGAAAAGGGGGAGATAATCATTACACAATTACTACGAAAGATTTCTTGGGCTTGGTTACAAATGTTGCCCTGATCTGTTGGACTTGTCCATCATCAGTTGAAGTGGTTACAAAGTACATAGAGGATACAACGCGTTGTATAAGTTGAATAAAACATGGAATCATACAGGGTACAAACATAAGAGTTGCAACAACACACAGTAGATAAAATAGGATACTTTTGACCCATGGGCCACCTGGAAGCCAGGAAAAGAAATCAAAGTCTGGGCCCTTCCAGGTTTGGACAGGTACATGGGCTATTTTCCGTATACCCTGGGCAATTTGTTTAACAACTTTACCATGATCATCAATCTTTAGACAACAATTAGAATCATTCAATTTGCCACAGACACCACTCGGTGATACCTCAGGAGTGGTGACATGAATGTTACATGATGAATTAAAGGTAGAAAGTGAAAAGAGACAACCATACTGTATGGGAACTGCTGAGTCACGGCCTGAACCTCTGATTGATTACCTGAGGTGAGCCATGAGTCAGCCAGAGGAGCACAGCTGCAGGCAATTCACCTGTGCTGCCGGAAGGGGTGGAGCCAGGCTGCACCCCTCCTGGACCTATTTAAGAGCTGGCTACCAGAGGGGAAGGATCTCTTCTGGAGATCCTCCTCTTTGGTATCTTCTAGTGAGCTCAACCCAAGGGTAAGCTCTTCTACTTATTCTCTTTTGTGATCCTTGTTTGCTTTGCCTTACTCTTTTGATTATATTGCAATTATAACATCTTGATATCTATTGATTATACACAATTGTATTGTGATTATAACATCTTGGTTATACACATACATTTAGCAATGACCATACATTTAATAATAACCAATGTTAATAAACAAATAAGTAAAACAAACTTAGGTATTTGTGTCAGCTGCTTTCCCCACCCAGGAACTCCCAGTGTAAGCCAGGATCCAGATGGGAATTCTTCAGTAGAGGTTGTGGTGTTTATGAATAGCCCTACAATATTGCACTTCAGTTAATTCACTAAAAGTGTATCTAGTCTAATTTGACAATATGTGGACTTGCCATGTAATGTTTTCTAAGATGATTTAGTGTCTCGAGAACTTTACGCTTGAGCATTTCCAAAGCAATTCAAATGCTGAGAGATATAAATACTAGTTTGGCAAGTTCAAGTATTGTTGCAGTCCACAGAACTTTTCACAGGACAGTGTGTGCAGGATACCCCCACAGTACAAACCATCAAAGAGGGGTAATCCCAGAAACATACACATCTCTTTTTAAAACTTAGGCACTTTCCAACAACCATGTTTTGGATGGAACTCCTGGACTGGTGTGACACTGAAAAGCATCAGTGCAAAAGGCTTTATGATGGATTTATTTTGTGACCACATCTAGCAGATATTAGATGGGTCCCTTGATTCATTTCTCAGTTTGTTAGGAATTTGGAAACACTGTGGAGGAGTTACATGCAAATCATAATCAGTTTGGTAAAAAGGGGTGAAAGAAGGGGTCAAAAGAAATGGTATCACCGTGCAGGGAGTACCAGTAAGCCAGGATGACCTGTAAAAACCCTGAACCCAGTTGTGAAGTTTAACAGATCCAAGGACTGATACCAGTCACCACCCACACCCATAACAACACAAAACATAACACTATTGCAACCAAAAAATGTAATCAAATCACACGGCCTTGTGGATCCTTTCTGAAATAACGGGCTTCATTCCTAAGAGAAGAAAAAAGGCTCTTTGTTTCCCCTTTCCTTATCTACTAATCTAAACTTATTCTGTGAGGCAGGGAATTAATTGGTATTCAGTCTGATAAGAATGTGTTGCTTTCATGATACTCAAAACGGTTTTTTGGAAGAGCTTTTCTCTATGTTTTTGGAAATGATGCTGTGAGCTGGTTGTCCTACTGTGACTCTGCCAGGGTAACTTGGGAGTTTTTCTCAAGGAATGTTTTGGGAGCTCTCTGTGGCAAGTGCTCTTTGAGACTGTGTTTATAAAGCTCGATTGAAGAGATGGCTCAACTTTGTTTTGAGGATTAAAACGAGAGTAAAAGTTAAAAGCTAATTTCTTTTACAAATAGGAAGATTATTACATGGAAAGGAACACAGCAGGCTTGTGCTTAGTAGTACTGTGCTCTAGCTGTTGGGATCATGTGTTGTGTGTAATCTTGTTCTCCTTTTGCACATCCTTCTGTATGGTTGAATCAATAAGGTCTGCGCAGGGGAGAAGGAGAAATTTGTTGCACTGGTGGCTTTGGGAAATATTACAGGATGGCTTCATGGTGCTACTGGTTTGCTAGGAAGCAAAAGACAGCATTCTGAGAAGAGCACACATTTCTCGGGGGGGTTCTGCCTACAGTAAACACTACTTCCACATCTTCAGAAATGTGGAAGAAGTTTCCCCCTCTGAAACTCTCCTGAAAATTCCATGCCAAGTGTGATCAAGTCTGGGGACAAAACCAAAGTGGCAATAGCCATGTAGGCTTGTACTCCCAGAGGAGCTGCATTTGATGTCTGTGGGTGCCTGCAAACAGAACCGAGGGCAGGGCTCTGCTGCTGTCAGGGCTTCACAGACTTTTATCTCAGCGCGTCTCCTATTTCCAGGTTCAAATGGAATTAATCTCTTAAAAGAAGAGATTAGGCCGGCGAAGCCCAGGCCGGTTGCAGCGTGCCATTTGTGTTGATGATGGCACATTCTGATCTAGAGAGCGTGGTCTAATTGGGAGCTGGTGGCAGATACAACTTTTATTTCCTTTCTTTTCAGTTGCATAACAGTTTCTTGCCTCGCATAAATGCTTTAAATTATCTTTTCTAACTGCGATTGCAGTCATACTGGAATCATAAGATGTAGCTGTTGGCATTTGTGGAAGATGTGAATGTAGCGATTGTGTTCTCTGGTATTGCTGCTGGTACAAATGGTGGCATTGAGTCACAAGTTCACGCTGACGCTTTATGTAAAATACATTGGTTTCAAGTATATGGTGTTCTGTTTCCAAGCAGTGAGGTGGCTGTGCTGTGACTTGCTGCTATCACACTTGACCAAACTTGTACTTTCCATTGAGGTGGGTTTTGTTGTTGGCTTTTCTTTTTTTTTTTTAAATAACCAATGCAATTGTATTTGTGAGCAGAGCCCTCTGTTGCTGCAGTCACTGATACCTCTCTGTGGTTTCCTGAGCCATGAGTTCAGAGGTTAGAAGCAGAATCTGTTACATTCTCATTCAGGGTATTTTATTTTTGTCCAGAACCGGCTGTTCAATCAACCCCGCTGTCGTGTTGTGCCTGAAGTGTAAAGGCACCCCATATTGAAACTTTGTTGTATGGGTAGAATAGAAAAATGCTGTTTTTTTGGGTTTTTGTTTTTATTTTTTTTAGGAATGTAGCAGTGCAATTGAGGTATGACTTCAGGTATCACTGCAGCTCTGTTACTGTGTCGTGTGAAAGCACTTGGATGTTGCACAAACAAGCGTGTTTCTGGAGCAGGTAGTAACTTCAGCTGCAGGACTCGATGGCTTTATGCTCTGCTTCGCGCTGTGACTTTTATAAAGCCCGGGTAACCCTGCCCACTCCACGAGGCGCTGGCAGGAGGTGGAGGATCTGCAGCTCCGCTCTGCTGCCTTGCTGGCGTCTGCTGCATGAGGATTCCAAAGCTCTGACAGGTCTCTTTGCAAATAGACGTGCTTTACACCAAGGTTCTGCCTGTCATTTCTGTCCAGTACCCCCAGTGCTGTCCTGGGGCTCGCTGCCGTGCTGCCAGGTGCCTGTTGGTGCTGGCTGTGCGCCTGCCTCTGCACCCTCTGGGCATGCAGTCCCTGTCCGGCTGCACCTCTAGGGCTGGGAGGAAACGACTCCTAAGGTAGGGCTTGTTGGTGAGCCGCTCTGTGTGCTCTCCTTTGCTTTGCTGCCTTGTGCCGCCGTGCTGGGGCCCTGCAGATTGGCAGGAATGGCTGTGGGTAGCCGGGAGCTGGGTTCCCTGGGCCTGTCTCCACACTCATGGCATTCCTAGTGTGTTTTCCTTCTTTAAATTCCAAGCGATCTCAATTGCCGGTGCTTTGTTACAAATGGTGTGGTTGAAGTAAGGGTGATCGTGGGCAATAACAGGGCACTGGTATGAAAGTGCCTGCAGCAGTACAGCTTGTTTCACAATGCAGCTAAACATAACCCTAACTCAAAGATGCTGCCAGCACCAAAGTGGAAAGAGAGGGCAACTAATTTAGTTGTGCCTTTGCTAAATAACTTCAAGAGTTGGGTGGCACCTAATTAAAAAAACAAAACAAAACAAAAACCTGTTTTTTAACCTGGGAATAATAGCAGTAAACTTACAGTGTTTTCAAAGTGGTGCATGAAGTAAGTAAAGTGCTTCAGGGGTGCTTCTGCTGGACTCTTGCTTTGCTGGAAGCTGTTGAACGTTCAGAAGATCTTTGCAAGGGGGGTGCCATTAAATCAGCAGCAATTCCCTCTGACCGGGAGGTGAAAGAAGTGGGAAAACAAGTTTTCTGTAGTTAAAGTGTAACTGTAGCATTAGGTTGTGCCCTGGGCCAGGCTGTGCTGCAGGGCTTTCACCAGAAGGTGCAGTTTAGGGCTGGTGGTGCCTGGCATTGAGAAGCCCTGTTCATTTTTCAGAATTCAGGCTGTAGCACGGCAATTTTTCCTGAACTGTAGTGTGGTGCTTTTACTAACTTTCATTACTCTTCTCCCCCACCCCCATGCTCTATCAGGAGGAAATGTCATTCTGAAGTTAATTATTAATGGTGGTCAAGCCTGGAACAGCCTGTGCTTCTCAAGGCTGTTACAGCCTGCCAAATTTGTCATGTTTATGGATTTGTCTGGGGCTGCTTGGGAAGGCTGGAGAATTAGTTTCAAGAATCTAGCAAAGAGCATTGGTGCGGCTAGGTGAAAATTAGCAACGCTTTACCAGAAGTGTTCTGTTGCACAGGGCGGGGGCTGTGGGTTTGAGGCTTGGTTCGTGTAAAGGGAGGCTTGGCTGGAAGGGGCAGACAGAGAAGTGCCTCCTGTTTTTCTTTGCTGTATGAGAACGCATTTCTTTGTTTGCACTGTGAATGAATTTATTTAAAGTGTGTTATTTCAGTATGTGGTGGAAATGTGTCTATTTTCATTACTTTGAGAAATCCACCTGTTTCTAAAGAAACTAAAAATGGTCTTAAAACTAACGAAAATTCACTCATTTTTTATAATCTATTAGTTAGTAGCTGAAGTGCAGGTTGCTCAGTTCTTCCTACTTCAGACTTAGAGCCAAGGTGTCTCAGTGCTTTCTGAAGAGCCACTGCCTGGATGTGGTGATAATGGGTAAATATGGTGACATTCAACACGTGAAGCAGGCTAGGAGCTGCCTTCAGCCTGTGTGTGTGCCTCTGCCTATGGAGCAAGGATCATCCTGTGCATGGGAGAGGAGTGCTGGAACAATGTGAGGGGGAATGGGCAGATATCTGCGAGTGTGAAGGCAGTGAAAATCAAGTCTGAAGCTACCCTAGTAGTCAAACCTTGTTCCAGTGCTTTGTGTGGGGACTGGGCTCTTCAGTGACTCTCCCGCCTGCTTTGTTTGCTTTGCATCCTGCGGTGATCTTGTGCACAAGTTTGGACTTGGTTTTAAATGCAGTGTAACTGGAAGATGTACTCCAGCTGCTTGTGAGTGTGGAGGCTTGAGTATGCTCCCCAAAACAAGCACGGGATGATCTGTTTCCCTCAGCACCAGCCGCTTTGCTGTATGGCTTCCTGTCCTGTCGTGCTGCCCTGCTTGTTAATATAGATGTAGTCTGACAAGCTGCAGTTTGTATGAGGAAGCGGGAGCAGTCGTGATAAGAAATGTGCAGAAAGATGTGTAAGCTCAGTGAAATGGTTTATGACAAGCCTGGGTGGGGGGCATTCCGCTCCTGGCAGGTGAAAATGTGCAGTATGCTGCTGTCTGTAAGCACCAGAGCTCTTTTAGAAACACCTGCAAAACCAGCACTTCTTTGCAGTGTAGGTATCTGTAAGATTGCATGGTAGGCCAAATATTCCAAAATACCAATACAACAAAGCAAAACCCCATGCCACCAAGTCAGTGCTGTCTCAGGAAGGGGAGCCATGGTGTTTTCCCATTCTCTTTAAGGCTCATACCGCTGTGCTGTCTGTGTATGTGGCTGGGTTTGCAGCTGGTGGGGGAGAGCTCATCCTATTAATAACCATAGCTTCTCCAAGTGAAGACCTCCAGCAGCATTGTGCCAAGTAAGCTGTGTGCTACTCTCGTGTATTTTGTTTCATTTGCTCTAGTACAGAGAGCGTGCTTCTGTCTGCAGCAGTAATATAGTGGTGGCAAGGCAGTAGTGTTAGGGGGAAGCAAGAGGTTATATGCACATAAAGAACTTCAAGACCCTCTTTTATTTTTCTGGAGTGAAATTAGTCTGTTAGTTCAGTCTGCCACGGTTGCGTTACAGGCTGTTCTCCCAGGTACGTCATCTAATAGCTCGAGAAAGACTTCTTATGTGGGAGCAGAGCTGCCGGGAGCAGCTGGAGCTGTAAGCTGAGGGCTGCTTTCCTTTCCCCGCAGCCACCTGGACACCTGTCCCTACAGAGGGGGCAGCGAGGTGGGTCAGCCTGGGAGGACACAGAGGGAGGCAGGCACAGGGTGCAGCTTTGGCTGCAAGCGCTGGAGCTGTTTCTGTCAGGAGCTGAGCGTTGTGGCCGGACTGCTGCGTCTGCTTAATGTTTAGATTTGTCATCTCCATTGGAGGCCGGGCCTGATGCGGGGCGGCTGCACCAGGCTTTTTTTTTTATTCCCTAATCCCTTTGTGCTCTTCACCTAAAGCAAAGCTTTACGGGGGTGTGGAAGTGAGGCGGAGCAGACGGCACCTAGGTTGTGCTAAGCAAGCGTGAAGAAACGAGGTTGTGCAGTACAAACGAGGTTGTGCAGGACAAACGAGGTTGTGCAGTACGTGAGAGCGGGATCATCTCGCTTAGCAACAGCAGTGCTTTGGTGAAGTGTTTGCCTTTTGTCGGGGCAGCCGAGAGCCGCAGCACCGTGCCCGGGCCTGCTGCTTGTTTTTAAAGTGTTTCCTGAGCTGGGTCAAAATTTCAAGATTCTGTGGTCAATCAGAAGCATTTCTCTGAGGAAGCACAGAATGACCTGGGTTGAAAAGGACCACAGTGATCATCTAGTTTCAACCCCCTTGCTATGTGCATGGTTGCCAACCACAGCGCCGGGCTGCCCGGAGCCACATCCAGCTTGGAAGAATTGAACCTAATTTCAATTTGGCTTTCTGTATTTTTGTGTAGTAGCGGAAGGGAGGAAAAAAAACCATCAGAGCACACTGTGACTGTGCTGTGGTGTGAACCCAAGTGAGGTGAGCAGGGGCAGTGAGGAGATGGGCTTCAGAAGTGCCCTTCTGAGCGATGGTAACTAAGACGGTGCCTTGCAATGGCCTGGAGGGGAGCTGGTGCAGTAGCTTACCCCTTCCCAGTCTCTTGTTCATGAGTGTTGATAAGGCAGGGTTACTTTTTTAGAAGGAGGCTTCAGATAAACCCGCTGAATTGAAATACTCTTATTTTTTTCTGTTGTGAGATGATAATAAAAAGCATTCTCTTTTTGCTACTGTTTAAAACAAATACAAGTTCCATCTGCCTTAAGCTTTACCTTCTGTCCTTCTCTGTATGTTAGCTTCATGTCGTTTAGATGAAGCTTCGTGTTGTGCTTTGCCCTTTTGTCGTTAAGGTAGGTCTAAAAACAAACTCGTGCGTAATTTCCACAAGTGCATTGATATACTGATGCACTAAAAATGATGTAAATTAAATCTCTGTAAGGGGATATTTCTTAATTTAAGCACAGTGCTTTTTAAACAGGGCGTTATTTAAGAGAGGATTCAAAAATCTGGAGGACGTTTGCTTGTGTTTTGAGATGGTGCCTTTTCTTAGCGCTCAGCATTCCAGGACACGAAAGTTTAAGATGGTGTTTGACAGATCTGGAGTGGTACACAGCAGGGTCGGAAGAGCTGGGAGGTATGGCATCTGTGAGGTATTCTGCCTCCGTGTTTTAAGGTGGATTTGAGTCTGCTTGTCGTATGTGTGGACGTGGTGCTGCTGTTGTTTCCAATCTGATGTTCTGTTGGTTCATTCAGCTTTGGGTTTGGGAAAGGCCTGTGCAGTGCAGAGCCCAGCTCTGGAAGCTCCTGTGGCACTGCTTTGCACACAGCAGGTTTTCTTATTCCTGATTTCTGAGATGCAGTGGCTCTTTCTGAAAATGCTTTTGAAAAAGGGATGACCTGGAGAAAGGTGGAGTTGATCAGATTGGAACTTTGGGATCAGCCTTCCTATGACTTCCAAAGTCAAAATGATCCACAGTCTTTTAATTTTCACTTTTCTTTTAGCAAGGGAGTAATCACATTGGCAGAAGTGTGTGTATGTGTATATGCCTGTGTGTGTGTGTGTGGAATAGTTACTCTACATTTTAGTTTATCCAGAAAACGACAGTTGTTTATGTAAGCATGTACACATGTGGTATTTTGGGCCCTGTCATGCACTGCTGCTTTCTTGGCAGTGAAATTCCTGGAGAACTGCATGTTGTGTTGTTTGGCCATATTCTCTTAAAAGCCTGCTGGTACTTATGGTGAATGGGTAGGATGATAGGCAGGGTCAGCTCACAAATAAGGACCCTGAAGTTATTATATATCATGTATAAGTAATTGAATTAGTTATTTATCTTATGTTGTTGAAGACTATGGGATCTTTGTATGTGGAAATGCTGGAGGTTTTTAAATGAAACCTGTGTTCTTATGCACAAAGGCAGTTCTTCCACGTCAGGAATCATTAGCACTGCCTGCTGCTGGCCGTCTCCCTTCTGCCCTGAACAGTGATTGAAAACGTTGCCTACTGTACCCAGCTGCAGTCTGAAGAGTCTGCACTGGGCAAGATTGATGACCTTGCATTTTCCGTAAGAAACTAAAGACAAGATTGCATTAAGCTAGCTAGCTAGCTTGGCAAATACACTTCTGTCCTGATTTTTTTTTTGTTTGTTTGTTTGTTTTAAATGAGGAAACTGCTGCAAACCTCAGAAACGTTGAATGTTGATTCTTACCTGTGCTTTGTCTTTCTCTCCCTCTGCAGGTATGGCCTCACAAGTCTTGGTCTATCCACCGTATGTTTATCAAACCCAGTCAAGTGCCTTTTGTAGTGTGAAAAAACTCAAACTAGAACCAAGCAGTTGTGTGTACCACGAAAGAGCCTACCCACAAATCTATGTGAATGGTAAAAACTTTGGAATCTCTCCCCATAGGGTTAGTACTTTCCTTCAGACTAAAAACCCGTTTGACAGACCTCGAGGACAGAACGTTTTGTTGCAGTCAAATGCTGTTGCTTTAAAAAATATTGCAGGTGCTACAAAAGCGTTAGCAGCGCAGGCGCGGCAAGCTCAGTTGGAAGCACCTCAGGCTGGGACACAAGGAAACAGAGTAGATATACTGGAAGGACCCCAGCGATGTGGATTGAAGCGTAAGAGTGAAGAGCTAGATAATCAAAGCAGCACGATGCAGATTGTTGATGAACTGTCCATATTGCCTGCGATGTTGCAAACCAATGTGGGAAACCCAGTGACAGTTGTGACAACTGCTGCAGCTTCAAAACAAACTGGTACAAGTGGAGATGGAGACTACCAGCTGGTACAGCATGAGGTTTTGTGCTCTGTGAAAAATACTTACGAGGTTCTTGATTTCCTTGGGCGAGGGACCTTCGGACAAGTGGTGAAGTGCTGGAAAAGGGGGACAAATGAGATTGTGGCAATCAAAATTTTGAAGAATCATCCTTCGTACGCACGCCAAGGACAAATAGAAGTGAGCATATTAGCAAGGCTAAGTACTGAAAATGCTGATGAATTCAATTTTGTGAGAGCCTACGAATGCTTTCAGCATCGTAACCATACTTGTCTGGTTTTTGAGATGTTGGAACAGAATTTATATGACTTCCTGAAGCAAAACAAATTCAGCCCTCTGCAACTGAAGGTAATACGGCCTATTCTACAACAGGTGGCCACTGCACTGAAAAAACTAAAAAGTCTTGGTTTAATCCATGCTGACCTCAAACCAGAGAACATTATGTTGGTGGATCCTGTTCGGCAGCCTTACCGGGTTAAAGTGATAGATTTTGGGTCTGCCAGCCATGTATCAAAGACTATTTGCTCAACCTATTTACAATCCCGGTATTATAGGTAGGTGTCTTTTACTTTGTTGTTAACTTTGAATTAATTTTTTTTTAAAATGAGGTTAATGGTTTAAATAGCTACTCTTCAAGATGTGTGGTAATAATGTGGAAAACACAAAGGCAATGTAGATCATCCCAAGGTTAAGTAGTTGGTTACCATTTTAGACATGAATATTTGTTCTGAACGTTTTCATAATGCAGATTGTTTTTCCTAGACATATGTTTTGTTTTGCCCTGTCTGAAGCCATCACTAATTGCTATCTTGAGACCTCGGATGAAAAAGAAAACTGGAACAAAAATTAGTCTTCACTTGCTTGTTTAGTGTTCCTTTTCTGCCTTCCTAGTATAACTTTTATGTAAGCAGCTGGACAGTGTACTAGAAATGCCATATTTTATATACTGTTGCCAAAGATTATGCAAACTGCTCTGTTTTTCTCCACTGCTTGTAAATATTTTGCCTTGTTCTTATAAACTTAATTCTGATTGAGTGCCTTCAGCAGCACAGACTTCAGTGAGCTTTCGAGTTAGGGTACTTAAATGTTTAAGGTGATACTAGGTGGGCATTTAAAGTGATTCTGGTAAATGTTTGCATTCTACATTGGCCTTAACATGGTTGTGTGTTTCAGATGTTGTTTTTAATGCTTTCTTTGTATAAGCAATCCCATCAGTGTTACATGTAGCCATTAATATACTTACCATCTGAGGGGCTTTGTTTCCTTCATAAGCTGAATTTGTCTGCATTGAACCCCTTGCTCAGGTCTGCTTTGTTGTTGGCAGTTATACGTCCTGCCTGTCTCCGCAGAGGCAGTAAGAAGCTAGTAAACTAGGACAGTGAGTAATCTAAAGACAATTTTAAATATGCTTCAGCTATTCATGTTGGAAGTGAAAACTTGTGCAATGCAGTTCTGGGCCTGACGAAACGAAGGTGATTGTGGCTCGCGCCAGAAGGAACTAACTGTTATTTAACTGTAGCTTGTAAACAAGAACATCTCCTGTACTGTCCTTAAGTAAAATATTCCTATTAATCACTTGAATTTCCATGTTATTTAATTACAAATTGCAGCTAAGTGTTAAAAAAGTGTGCCAAGTTGATCAACAGAAAACTTGACTGGGAAATCCTGTTGACCGATGCGTACCCATATGTGGGAAATGCAAAGTGAAATACGTTCAAGGGAGCTCTCGAGTTAGAAGCTCTGCACCATGCAAGTCACCGTGTTTCCAGGCTCCTCAGACAGAAAAGTCCTGAAAAGGCAACGTGAGTTCTGCAAGGTGGTCTGTGAGTGCAGATATCTTAACATCTGCTGTTGTGTGCAGATCCACAGTTCAGCAGACACGTGGTCCGAAAACTCTTATTTGGGCTTTTTTGTTTACGGATGTGATTGCAGGGGGTGTGAGCTGCTGCCATCTCTCTTGCCCTCCTTCTGCCCCACAGCTGACAAAGGGAGGCGGCTGTAGGCAGTCAGGCTGGGTGGTCCTATTGTCAGACTTGATTCTGTGGTGTCTGGTTTCACATTGGTTTTCTCTACTCCACACGGCTTGCACACAGCATTGCTAACTGTGCTCAGCTGCTCATATATGCATTTTAGCTGTTGCTTTGTTTTGTTTGGCTGTATGCTCCTTAACAGCTATACTTTGTGTAGAATTTTGACCTATGTACGGCGCAGGGCTCTGTGCCTCGTGCAGGTTGGATTACTGTTTTACGTTATGGATGCTAAAGTGTGAGTAGGCATGGTTTGTTACAAGTGTTCCAAGTGTCATTTCCACTTCCCTTTTAAGCATAAACTAGCAGACCTGTGCATTCTCCTTGGCTCAGGGTAGGAGCTTTACGTGGAATTTAGCTCATGAAAAGACTGAACAATGTTTTTATAGAGAGATATAACACGTGCATCTAAAATTCCCAGTTACTAAGTGGCACTGAAGTGCACTGTAAATATTCAGACTGTGAAGTAAAATATGGTCTTTGTCCTGTGTAGTTTTACAGCCTTTCTGTAAGGTAGTGTTTGAGTCAAGGCTTTTTTTTTTTTTTTTTAAACATTCAAATAAAAGTATCTGACAGGTTTAGGCTATAGTTTGTCTATTTGAATGTTTCCAATGTCATCTCCAAGGTAAATATTGGTTAGGATCATTTTGAAATGGGTTTAAATTTAGTAGGTTTTGTTTGGTTAGGGGTCTTTATTCATTTATTTTCCATCTCAAAGTTTAGTTCTGGAAAAGTTCTTGGCAGGTTGGATTTTACTGTGGACGCACGGCTCCCTACTGACTTAGCGACTCAAGTTGACTCTGCGTTGCCTGGCAGTTTCACAGACTTTGTTTTATTGTTTTGAAGTACCTGACCAGGGTAAATAACATTAGAAAATAGGAGTTTGACTTCAGAAATGTTCAAAAGAGGAAATGCTTTCTCAGGGAGTGAGAAGAGACTTCTGAGAACACACTGTATTCAGATAGAACATATTTTGCCAGAGGTTGTGCTTCTTGTCAATCAACTAAGCAGCTACGCTGTAAAATACAGTTAATCACAAAATTTACTTAAAAGTTTTTGTGTTACGAGAAGGTGGGAGTGATGGTTCAGGTTTGACTTGTTTGACTTATGACATGTTGAAACAAACCTTTAAAAATAATTGAGCAGCAATTGAGACTCATTGAGAACTCCTTTTCTTCAGTTCAGTGCTATGTGTTTCTTTATATCGTATACAAATATACTTCAACTATTTTGATGTTCAAAAGCACTCTGCTGAGTTCTCAAGAATTTAAAGACAAAAGTACGAAGCAGAAGGATTTTGTTTTCCTTTTAAACAGCTGTTGTAGGATCTGAGATCTCAGGAACGGGGTAAAATGCCTTTCAACTTGTACAGTGCTGCAGGGGAAAGGAAGCAGCTCTTTGTGGAAGCAATATGAACTTGGTAGAGTTTCTAGGTGACTTATGCCATTCTCAAGAATGAGGTTTGTGCTTTCTGTATTGAAAGCACACATCTGCCATTGTTGAGTGAACCAGAGAAACACGTAAAGAAGTCGAGCAGAAGTGAATGAAAACACTTTTATCTTATTGTGCTTCCTTTTTTCTTGTGTATGAGACCATCATGAATGAAGCACCGCCAAAGATGGAGGAGGCAGCAAAATCTTCTGTTATGCTGTCTTATTTTGAATGGCAGCATGGTATGTTGGGTCTGTATGTGGATGTGAGTAATAAGTTGAAAACACAAGTAATAAAGCAAGATTAGGACTTAAAGCAGGGACTGTTGTACAGCCAGGTGAATGGACAGTGGGGTGACTTACGTTTCACCTTCTCTTAGTCAACAGCAGAGAAAGAAGTGGTTAAAAACAAATATGAAAATGCATTTTGACATTTTTCATTACCTTTTGGAAATTATTGCTAGAAATCTGATTATTTACTTGCAAGGAGAGAGTATGATATCAATAAACATTAACCCCGAAGCGCTATCTTAAGCTGTGAGTTTCTTTTCTGTTTCAAAGGTGAAGTGTTATTCCAAATACTGTTTGCCTAAAAGGCAGTGCCTGTATTACATGCGGTTTTTATGCTGGCCTGGGCTTTAATATTTATGGGATAGAGGGATCTGGTATTTGAAGCCTTTTCTTTGCTGTTGGTCTCACACTTTAAGACTGCTGACCTTTTATGAGTGATCTAAGCAGTGTATGCCTCTTGTAAAGAAAAAAGACCCTTTTATGTACAGCGTAGGTGATTGGGCCTTTGTCACAGATGGAAATGGTGTAAGCACGTTGCTCATCTGTTCTCTTGATCACCGGTGCCCTAAATCGGAAAAGCAAGCATTTCATCCAAGACTAAAAGCTGCTTTTTTCCCCCACAGTGTGGGTTAGGAAGCGGAGGAATCAACAGCTGTCTCTTATTTCTCAGTCTCTAGTCTCATGCTCATCCACTGAGGTCGAAAGCTTTTCCGAGGCATGGCGTTCTTCTGCTCATGGAGTCATTTTCCTTTTCTTTGTCTCTCTCATAAGGTTATACGTGTTTTGGGAAAAGAGGGTGAGAAGAGAGGCTTCAAAATGTTGGATTCCAAGGAGCAGTAATCTGCACAGCATCACTGTTACCAGATGATCCAGGTAGTTCTGCTGACTTGCCCAGGGAGCCCACTTACTTTTATTTAGCCGTTTCCATTGTCGTGAAAAGAGCTTGTGTGTGGCCTCAGTGCTGTGCTCAGAGGGAACTTGTTGGATCTGCTTTCACAGCAGACCTCTCCTCTCGTGTGGCACTCTTCTGTTGGAGCTTCTGCAGAGTCTTCCCCCTTTGAAGTAGCTGTGTGCAGCTCCAGTGGTCAAGGGCTCTGTTCTACACGTCAGCTGGTACCCAAATGACACAGGTTTGTTCTGCAGCATTTGCCTGCTGTTCAAAGCAGATAAAAATTTTTTTTAAAAGATGCAAGATTCTGTCTAATAGCATTTATGTAGCAGGGTTTGGTAACGATAAAGCCTCATACTTCTCCAATATTAATGTCCTCCCACTATTTACGTGGCTGTAACACCAAGTTTGTAAAATACATCTCTGTATTTACATTGTAAGCATGGGTTGCTAAGGGACAGTTTGTAGCAGCAAAGTCAGTGTTTGTGTGGGCAGAACTTTGTGATGCAAACCTTCATCATTGATTGGGAGGAGCTGTTACTTTGGTTTTGTTTTGTTTTCCAAGGGAAATCACGCTTCTGTTGACTTCTTCTGAGGTTGTCTTCCTAGAAAACCAGGTTTTGGAAGTGAGTCTTTAGTAAACCTTACAAAGCTTAGCATTCCCAAAGTCCCGACGTCACAAACTTGGGACAGTCTGTGTGGGTGTAAGAACTGACGTGTGAGTTAGATTGCATCTTCCTCACGTGCAGCTCCAGAAGGCAGTTTAACAGGCATCGTTCTCATTGCTCGTATAGCTGCACTTGTGGTTAAGTTTCCTATCTTTCATCTCCTGCCTTCCAAGAACTCATCTGCTTCATCACACCATTCAGCTTGTGCTGCTGTAAGTTTTGTCATTAAGAAGTATTTTTTGGAGAGCAAAGAATTGGTTTCCTGATGGAAGATGCTTTCCCTGGCATCCAGAGATCCATGCTCAAACTGTTCAAACTAATTGGGAAAATGAACAGGAAGCAGCATAACTGATCTCCCTATAAGAAAAAAAAAAAGGGGGGTCAGCTGAAGCTGTGGGTTTATGGGGCACTCAAGTGTTGCTTGCAGACTGGAAGGTATTCGACTCTAAAGGAAAACTTGCAGCTTGGAACTGTTTTTCTGTTCCAGTGGTGACAGTGGTAAAATACGATCCCAATGTATTCAGTGTATTCAAGGATAAGCAAACGAGCAGAAGCAGTAAGTGGAGTCTGCTCATTCCTCAGTCAGCGATATCCTTCCTCCTGCTTTCCAACTAAGGGTAGTTGCTAATCAACAGAGCTGTTCCAGACAAAATGCCAAAAGTCACTAGTGTTGCAGCACAGCCCAGAGGGCAGAAAAAATCACGGCTGGATGTATTCCTGTTGGATGGGAGCAGTCTTTCCCCCTCCCTCCCTCCCTCCTCCTTTTACATTTCTCACCCATGGAGAGTCAGACAGGATGGAAAAAGAGATATCTGTTGCGTTCTGCGGTCCTGATGCTGCTGGTCCATAAATCCACCCCCAGCCCCTCCTCTTTGGCCCAGGCATACTTGTCAAGAGAACTGTAAGTTCATCCACCACTGGCTCCAGGCTGCCTCTCCTTCAGCCCTTATGAGAAATGTTGGAGCTGTGGGTGGGTTTTACTCAGCCAGTAGTTGTGCTGTGGCTGGGAGCAGTGACTGGGTCCTGTGCTCTCTCTTCTCTTTTAAAGGATTTGGGGAAAGGGCGAAGCAGCTGAGTTGTGTGGCTTAATTCCTTTCCATGACTGCAGACAGAGCTATGTGCGTGCTCTGTGACTGTTGCACTCGGACTGCTTTTCACTTATCAGTATTCACCTGTGCATTTAGCTTCAGAAAAAAGCATGAACAATTTATGTTGTTTTTTCAATTTTGTGCAATTGTTGTTTTCTCTTGCATACCCGTTGAAGTTAAATAATAATAATAATAATAATGAAAATCCTAGTGGCTGTGTGCTCTTGGCCAGACTTGTTTTCCCGCTGGGCTTTGTAACTTGATTAAATGTGATTAAGTGTACTCCATGTCACTCCAGTTACTCCAAAGAGTGTCCATCAGCAGTACCTGTCTGCAGTGCTTTCTTCCTTTTGTGGATTAGGGTTGGAGGCATAATGGGTTATTACAAGTCAGCAGTAACGCATGAATCCATTGCATCAGAGTAATTTGTTAATTATCCCTAACATCAGATCAGCAGAATTTACCTGTATAGAATACCACCTTAAATCTGGTTTACAAATAAACATGGGTACAAGCTTCTTGATCAAGGGGAGAAGTCATGCAGGAATCAACGGCTCAGGAAGCAACTCCTTTCAAGTCCACCCGTTGCTGTCACATACTTGAAGCTTCAAAAGAAGCTTGATCTGGAGTGGGACATCTTGTTTTTCTCCTTTCACGATGCCTACAATTCTTGCTCAAAAAAAAAAAAAAAAACACTTTTTTTTTTTCTTAGAGGTGGAAATAGGAAGTAAAGCTCTGTTAATATACTTGAGTGTTCTGTCAGGGAAGCAAGATACGAGAACAAGCTAAAAATTCCTCTGTAAACAACTCACACTTAAATATGCTAGCAGATGTTATTCTATCACTTTGAACTGTGCATCACTGAAGTGTATTGGGATATCTTAAAATAGTCAGGGGTGGTGGCCAGAGGCTCTCGACTACTATAGATGGTGAGGCTGCTCCGCTGCAGCAATGAAATAAGCCAGAAGTACATGCTGCTAAGGTCATCTGCCTGCTCAAGGTCAGTGTGTTCAAAGTCAGCTGCTGGGTTTGCCAGCATGGTTACCGTCAGCAGTGCAGATGAGAGGAGAGTCCCGATAATGTGCAGATCTGCTGCGGGGCTGAACTGAGGTGCTCTGAACCCTTCTCCCCCTTTAAAGTTGTGGGGCTGTGATTGCTGGTTTATTTCCTTATCTGAGCAGCCAGTGTTTAATGTCAAGATAAGCTTCTGTGCCTTGTGCTCGAAAACAAATTGTTGATTTGGCAAGTGTGTGTTTGCACTTCGTGTGCGGAGCTCATTAATTGTTTAATTGACTTCCTGTTGTGGACTTCTGTTGTGTGATTACCGGGACCCAACCTCAGCCATTAAAAATGCCCTCCAGGAGTGGCGATCTTGGCTCATCCAAACCTTGTTTATCTATCTACTTGATAACAAATGTAGTTTCACTTCTTTTATTTTCTAGTCTTCATACTGTAGTCTCTCATACCTTATTATTCTCTGTAGTAGAAGTAGAAAACAAGGATGGTTTTCATGGGTATTTTGTGGGTTTTGTTTTTGTGGGGGTAGGGTTTTGTTTTTCCCGCTGTAGAAAAGAATGATGGGGCTCCTGCAAATTTACAGCTGCTTTTATTCTCTCTGAGGACCCAGAGGAGTATCATGGGGATTGGAGAGAATGAAATAGGGCTGGCCTTACGGTTGTCGTATTTCTGAGCGAGATATTTTTCTGAGTCACATTAACAGACACATGAAGCATTAGAAGGTACCACGTATCTGCTGAGATGCAAGCTATTCCAGCCTGTGTTTTCTATTAATCGTGACGGTAGGAGCAACAGCCGAAATGAGAGCACAGATGACAGCTCTCCTGGTGTTCAAATGTCTGCAGTTTGAAGAAAAGGGAAAGCCTGTATAATGTTGAAGGAGAACGAGCTCTGTTGTTGATTTCCATTTGCTGGGGTTAACTGGTAAATTTGTCATGATTGAGAAGCAGCTTTTATTTCTTACACATCAGTTTTACCTCAATGTGATCGTTTTTCTTGCTGCACTGACAGGTCACAAAGACTTGCTCATCGTTTCAGTTCGTGTTTGTGTGTGTGTGTGGGTGTCTATCAAATATCTTAATTGCAGAAAACAGTGGTGGTAGCTGTCAAGCTGTATTTGTAAATACTACATCTAGCTCTTCCCACTGTGCCTGTCTTGAAAATATGGCTGTTTTTCTGTTGTAAGAGCAGAAGATTACAGATCTCAATCAACGTGAAGGAAACTGGAGCCTGCACTTCAGTCTGCACCTTTTCCACCTGGCATGGTGGAATTCACTTTTGCTCTGAAGGTGAGCTATGGGTGCCTTCTGCATCAGCACCCGACACCCAGCAGAAGGATTGCTGCCCCCTGTGCCTGCATGGCCGTGCACCTGTGGCTAGGGCAGCCGCTCCTGTGCAGATGCGGCCAGGGGGGATGGGGGTACACCCACAGCTGGGGCCTCGTCATCCCCTCCAGTGCCCAAGTTAGAAAGCAGGCAGGTTGGGCAACTGCAAATAGTGTGCGTGCATGTGGAACTTCTCACGCTTGGCTGGTTTTGCTCTGAACCAGCACGTAATGTACTATCCTGATTGAAAAAAAGGAAAGGAAGTCTTTTGTGACTTGTAGCATCAAGTGATAAGTGGCAGAAGTGTCTGGTGTAAAAACAAGTACTGGGATGTAATTAAGTAAAACTTACACGGGGGGAAAATAATGCATGAAGTGTGCATATTCTACTGTATGCTTGAGGGCATTTGATCACACGGTGGTACCTGATGTTCTGGAGAAATTTTTGTTTGGTTTGTTAGTAAAGTACCTTCTAAGAAGTGACAGACATCTTTTTTTCTTATGGAGGGGGCAGGGGAAGTAAGCCCAAAGCATTTCCCAGATAAGGCTTTTTAAGCAGGTGGATGCTGTAACGATGCTGTTACCTTCAGAACACGTGCAGTGTGGCTTGTAGTGGATCTGTGCTATGGCCTCCTGTCCCCGTGCTCATCAGCACAAGCAGGGAAGCAAGGTTCCACCGGAGATGGGAGGCAGGGAATGTTTTCTCTTGCACACGCAGTGCTGTGCAAAAGGACTCGTTTCTGCATCTCTCTGAAACTGGTGATAGAAGATCCTTGGAATTCAAGATTCCTCACGTTTTGTTTTCCTTCATAGCCTATTGTGTTCTGAGCCTGGCTTATTTGAAACTATCTAAAACTGTGAGACAAGGCAGTTTGTGTGCCATTGAGATTTATCTAATCAAGTTGGATACTTGCACAGAAGGCAGCTTTCTCAGTGCTAAAACCAGAGCTTTGTGGAACTTTGTTTTGTGGTCTAAGGACTACTGCAAATCTTGCCTTTTTCCCCATGCAGATAAGTTCTGGATGTGTGCACTTAATAACTTTGAAAAATGATGTGCACTACAGAGCTTACAACGTGCTTTTATGTATAGGTAATGCTATATGAAAAGTTTTAAAACAGTATCACTATAGCGTTATCAATTTAAAAGTTCCAAACCTGATTTGAGCTGTTAGAGTATGCTGTAGGTTGCAAACTGATAGCAGTACTTAATGGTGTTCCCAGCGTGGGGTGGATCACACTGGGCACAGTGATGTCTGGAAACAGAACCAGTTTTGGACTCTCGACCTCTCTGGAATGGTAGCTAGATGTGGGGTCATGGGTCTCAGCATTTTTTGGTAATGTGAGGCTTAAAAAGTGAAACAGGAGGAAAGAAATTTGTAGATTGTGCAGTATGACTTCTTCCTTCGCTTTGGTTTTCATCTAGTCTTGAATTATTTCAACAACTTCCACTGGAAAAGCGTTCAAAAGCTTTGCTGTATGTGAAGAATTGCTGGGAAAGCCTTGTAGGCGAAGTTTATCAGGATTATGATTAACTTCCATATGCAGAGGTACTAGTGAAAGTCAGATGTTTAACTCATAATTGCTGTTTCTATTATGGTCTTACTGCTAGTTGAATGACATGAGTCTTTTCTCACACAGAGTTGACAGGCAGTGTAGGTGTTTTTTTTTTTTTAATCAATGCCACTTATGTCTTGCCCTATGTAATTTCCCTATTGAACATAATGTTTAATCTTGGAACTTGCTGGTTTTCATTTGTGTGGGCTTAAAACACACCAAAATAGCAGGAAACTCTCAGATATTTAACAGGGGGGAAAACTGTAACACCGTAATGTGTTAAATAAAAGGATAAGCAGGAATCAATGAGTTATTAGTGCCTGGAGGACTCTGTTGTGCTCCCTTAATCCACTTCCGCAGCGCTGGTAGGGAATGCAGCGGGACCTGCAGTAGGTGAGGAAAGCAAGTCTGTAGCCACGTGGTGGTGCTCATGAAATAATGCATTCAGCATTGCCTAAACCTAATTAGCACTTCATTTCTGGCTGTTCTCAGGTTTGCTGGATATGATTTATGAAGTATTTACAAATGGGGAACACTTCTTACGTTGTGTTTTTACCTACAGCGCCATTCTTAGCTTGTGTACAAACGCAATCAAATGACTCTTTAGCTCTCTTCTAATACAGAGGTGCCTGGTGTAAAACCAAATGAAAAGCCCTGAAACGTACTCTGATATTTCAGTGGTGGGTTGGGTGCATGTCGCGCCCCTGCACAGCTTCCTGTTTTGAAGCTTTTCTGAAACTTCGACGTTTTCATTATTTTGTGCCCAGATCTGCCTTTGCTGAGATGCCAGCTGGGTGCTGCTGGCTGGTATGAGGCTAACGCCAGCAAAATGCCTGTTTGCTGATTTGGTTATCAGCAGTAGAACACCCAGCCCTAAGTACCTGCCTGCACAGTGACAAGGAAGAAAGTGGATGGTGGCTGTTCTTGTTGTTCTGTGGTAGCCACCTGGTCATCACCGTATACATAGCTCTGGGGAGCTAAATCACATTCTTGTTGCTTTCTTAGAATCTCAAAGAAGGCAAAATAGGGATGTGAAATTGCTCATTCTTGTCCGGGAAGAGAAGTGGTACAAATAGGAAAACCAACAAAAACAAGGACTAATCAAGCCACACGTTTGTCAGTATGCTTGTTAACATTATTGTGGAGTAACAGCAGATTCTCTTCTGTAGCAGAAAGGCCTGTAGAGAAATGTGTGAAAAGCTTCCCAGCCTCTAAAATGGCAATAATTGGTGTGTAACAGCACATATTCTTAGTGCTCTCTCCAGCTTGCTGCTCAGTGCTTGCTTCTCGTGGTTGGCAGTTCCACTCCAAGAACACTAAGCTGGCAGGACAGGGAAGTGAGGGAGGAAAGCTGCTTGTACCTGTGTTTGTGGGACTGTGCAGTCCCAGGTAGCAGAAGGGTAATAGAGGAAAGGGAAGGTTACGAGGGGGAAATGTGCATCTTTTCAACCTGGGCATGCAGAAAATGAGGAGGAGGTCTGTACAAGAAAGGGTTACAGGGCCGTACAGCCCTGTAAAGACTGGACTGGAGAGGACGTTAGAGGCGTCCTCGGTATTCTGACACTTTAACCAAGTCTTGACCTTGGAGCTGGACCAAGTAAATTATAACCCTTAGTTTATTAAGAGATGTTATGTTTGTATTAAAGGCTCTGTTGATGAAGAAGAAATGTGACTAGAAATTCTCTAGCGCTTTCATTGCTCCCTTGCCCAGTGAGGGCAAACTGAGGGTTATTCAAGTTACTTCTGATTCACAGGTCCGTTTTCTTTCAATACTTTATTCTGTTGCTCTCAAAATCTTCTCAGAGCTGTATTTAATTCTTGCGGCAAACTTCTGTGAGACTGAGCCTATGAGAAAGTATTTGGAAAATGAAAACCAGCTCAGATTTGTTCCAAAATGCACTCCCATGCCTGCCACCCAAAGGCCTGCTGGATGGGATTCTTTGCATATTTCCACTGGGCATTGCTCTTTAACCAAAGCACCTAGAGCAGATGCTTCATTTGAGATATGAGTGCTGCTGGTATTCCTAGGAGTTCGAGCTCCTCCTCTTCTCTGAAGGAAGAATACTTTGCCTGTAAAACAAGTGGTGTGTGTTTGTTTGTTTTTTTTCCTCCTCAAGTTGGAACTGTGTGGGAGTACAGAGAATAGTGGCAAGTCCTATTCTGCCTCCTGACCTATAGTAAATGTGCTAGACCCAACATCTTTGACTTGAAGCCCTTAAGGCACATATACGTACAAGGGATTACACGTGCAAGTGTTAGAGGAACTCTTGGTTACGTTACAGGTAGGTAACGCTGTTCTCTGTCAGTTGCTCACTAATCTGTGTGATTATTTGGAGTATTTAAGTACCTGCAAGCTGGTAAGCGGCCAGCTTTGCTGCTGTAATAACACCTTACATAACTGGGGCCTTCCCACACGGCTTGCAGGCTTGAGGCTTAGTGGCATGGCTGTTTGTACAGCGCCAGACAGGTGGAAATGCAACAAGAGTTCAAAATGGACTATGTGTAATTAAGAGCATTGCCTTTTTCTTTTTTTTTTTCTTTCTACATCTGTTGGCCTTTGTTTATTCTATTTGCAGCTTTTGTTGTCACATGGAATAGACTGCTGTTTGTCACTAAATAACTGGTAGCTGAAAGGAATTCTTAGCCTTTTCCTGGGTATTAATCCTAGTCTGGTTAAGTGTGGTCACTTTGTGAATGTTAACCTTCTTTGAGCTTGCATATGGCTTGTGAAAACGTTCTAAATGCACTGAAATGTGATTTGAGAAACATGCATGTTTTGCAAGTGCATATGTAGGAGTATTTTTAATACCTCTTACAAAACAAAGTGTTAGGCATGCATTTTTATGTCAGACAGCAATGTCTTACAATTGGACTTAGATGGCAGCAGGATATCCTTTCCTTTGCAAAGGAGGGGAGGATCTGCCTCTGCGGCATCTCATTATTTCTCCTGTATAACCCTTCAGTAACAGGTGGGAGGAGGCAAAGGGCCTTGGAATACATGCATCAGGCTGTAACGATCAGCTGAAAGATATTACACTGGCTCTGAATGATCAAAGATCCATTTAGTATGCAGTTCATTTAGTGTCTTACAGTGAAAACATAAAGAGAGGTGCAGTAGTGAAGGCTAAGAAGGTACATTTGCGTCGATAGCTACTCAAATGCTCTCCCAGCTGCTCCGTCTGCAGCTCATGAGCTTCCTTTTGTTGTTTCTTTTGCTACTGTTTTGAAAGACACAAACTTCTAGCATGACCAAAGCCGGCAGCAGACTCCCACAGTCTGGTTGTGTTTTCTGAAATAGGTTTTATACTCAGCGTGTAGAGAGGTCCTGATCTGTGTCACAACAGTGTTGTTGCGTGAGTGACCGATGCTTCAAAATGGAATTGCTGCCTGCTGATTTTGCTGAGCCCGGCAAGTATCTAGGTAAATTGGGAAAACTGTTGGAAAGGTGATTTCCTGAAGCTGTGTGACTGCTGCCCGAGCTGGGGGCTGCCCCTTGCTGGCTGCAGCTGGCACGTCAGCATGTCCTGGCCCTTGCAAAAATGTTTTCTTTGGATTCTGCTCCTGGCGTACTTTAACCTTGGTGGTGGTTCCCCCCTGGCCCTTTAAAGGACATTCTGGGCGCCTTCATTAGGAACGGCTCTGCTCTGTCTCCCGCTCCGCTTTATTAATCCCAGGAAACAAACAGGACTGCTGGGGGAGGGGGAAGGAAGTAGACTGCAGAATTCTTCTGTTTGCAACTGCTGGTTTTGTCCCAGTTAGTAAATACGATTTTAAAATCAGTTCTTCTTCTGTGTGTGTGAGGGGGACTAGCTGCGGTTCGCTGTAAGTGTGCTTTTAGTTGGATGCTGCAAATGGAAATGAGTTAACAAAAAAAGCAGGTTTGTCTTGAAATTGTCCTTGTTCCTGTGTGGAAACAGGGCATCGGGAGCTCCTCCGAGTTGCTCTCTCTTCCTGTTCCTGCCCTGCAAAAAGGGAAAGGAAGGGTGGGCAGCACAGGCCTTGTTTCCCTGTGGCATTACTGAGTGTGTGGCAGTGCCACAGGTGGTTACTTCAGTTCTCTCCTTATAGTTTGCTTATCCAGCTATTAATAGATCTCTTAGGTACACGTGTGTGCTAACAAGTGGGTGGAGAAAGTAACTGTACCTATCGTGAGTCAACAGCCGGCTTTTACGGCATTGAACTGTTTTTATGTTTAAAAAAGAAGCCCCAAAAAACCCACCAGTGTGGAAAAATCAGATGTTCAACATATTTAGCCTTCTAACCGGTGACTGATGCATGTTCTGATTTCGTTAAAACGGGTAATCCTGTGTCATGCAGCTCTTGAATGTTCTTTACAGCTTTTTTTAGAGCATTTAAGGGAGCAAGTTCATGATGAGCTTGTTGTAATAGCGTACATGGGATAAAGAAATTAGCTTATAGGTTTGTTCTGGAAATGATGACTTGACAGTAGCCTCTGGCAGCAGAATTTAGCCATCAATAGTGTGTTAATCCAGTTAAGTAGAGAGCCTTTCATAGGGAAATACGAGTCATGTGTTCTAGCTAAATAATTACATTTAAAGTAATTGTGGAACTTGTAAACGTTGCCTCTGTATTTTTGTGATTGCTTTGTCGTGCTTATGGCACAGCTATGTTGAAGTGGTAGCACACTTGGTGTGATTTTTGGTGTTATTTTGGAGTGTTCTTACCTGAAAATGTTGAAATATGAGAATTAACTGTGCTAAATTTTGCCTGTTCCTTTTACTATTTAGAAAACAGTGAACAATATGACAATTCTAATTGCACTTGTTGTTCCTGCAGTTTTTAAATCATTGCTATCTTTAAGTAACACATATTGATGAATATGATAAAGCTAGTGCTCTGTGCTTGGTCTGCCTATTAAGAAGGCGTCTCCAGAGATGAGTTTTCTCCATTACATTCTCCAGGATGCAGTTCAGTTCATTCTCTTTCCCCAGTGAAGACAAGTTTAGTAATTTCACAGTTAAGCAACAGTTTAATTCAGCTAGAATCAAGAAGATGCCTTGTTTAATGCATGATTGCTTAATTCTGTTGACATCTGTTTTAACTTCAATCTCTGAATTTGTAGATTTTGTTTAAACATTTTTTATCCACGCTGAAGAGTGAAACAAAGAAACTCTATGATTTCACTTGTCTCTCATTTCAGTGGGTATTCTGGCACCAGTGAGGGATAAGAAATACACAACACAGTGAGGTATGTGCTTATTCTGTAGAACGAAGCCTGTTGTAGCTCTTTTTGACTTGGTAGAGCTGGTAACACGATGCACTGTTAAGATTACTGTGCTGTACTTGATTAAAAGATTGCTACAGATTGCTTCCACTCATTTAGGGCTGAATGTGGGGTTTTGTTTTGTGCTGCTCCCCTCCCGTGAAACTAATTAAGCAAGTTAAACACTTCATGTTGGTTAATAAAAATCTGATGAAATCTTCTAGGACACTTCATGTGGAATGCACATGAGCTTAAGAGATACACAGTTGGTAGCGAGTCTGTTTTATTTTATTGTGTTTATAATAATGAAGATGATTTAGAGACTGTTTTGTTACCTTCCAGAAACTTTCACACCTATATAACTCATATAAATTTGTCTGTATCAGGTCTAAAACAAGTCAGTCCATAAATGTAATCTTCTGTTACAATTATATGTGTGACTACTTTTCATTCTATGGAGTTATAACCACCTTTGTAGTCATAATACTTTATAGATACGTAACACATAGCAAACATTAAAGTGAATGCTGCAGTATTACATTGGCCATCCTGGGACAACGTCAAAAGGTAGGCACATTGTCATGATCTCTGTTTTGGAATAGGACTATCTTGTCTTTTTATTTTTTCTTTGTCTTTTTTTCCTGCTTTTTCCCTGAAAAACAAAAACGAAAAAGCAAACAAACAAAACAAACAAAAAACCCACCCAAACAGTTAGATGAGGTTTTTAAGTAGGTGAAGACCTCTTTCCCTGTTACTTCACCACGGTAGCTTTTTGTCTTCACATACTCTCCATATCATATCAAGACATGGCAAATCCCTGGCGCAGGTTTCGTAGACTACAGTGACTTTTATCTTCAAATTAGCATTCTTTCAAAAAAAAGAAAGAAAGAAAAGCAGCTTGTCTTGGAGGTCTGCTGGGTTTTGTTTTTTTTCCCAGTCGGTTATTTTTAGTTATTTTCCGTTTCCAAAAGTCTACAATCCTAGATCATACTGCAGGCTGATTTCCCTAAGGGTATTTACAGCTTCAGAGACAGAAAATAATATCGAAAAGGGTAAGTCACTCATCTTGTCTTGTTCTCAAATGACTAATGAAAGTACTCATATTTATCGTTATTCTCTCATGGACTCTTTTCCTCATAAAGTTATGTTATTGGTCTCTAAGTCTCTGGTCTCTTGATTTTGTCCTTTTTTCTAACTGTTCTCAAGAAGTTATTTCTGCGTAGGGCTCCTAAGTATTGCAACTTCTTCATGGTTGTATGCTTAGAGATAATCTTAGGTTATGAACATACATGTTGTTCATAGAGCCTCTTCAAAGTTGTTTGACAGCAGTTCTTTCTGGATAATCCTAAGCAAATGTACAGGAATTACTGTTAGGGTTTTCCTTGAGTATATTGCTCTGCTGCTTGTTCATGCTAGACTGTAATCTCTTAAATCTAGTCAGTAAAAATTCCTCTCTTTACTGCTGTCAGATTTGAAATGTAGATTTCATTAGATAAACATTGACACAAGCTATTTGGGGGAAATTTCATGTTATATAGGAACCCCATTGAGATGATGGCAGTGATCCTGTCTGATTTCACCTACAACCTTTGGCCAATACCGGTGAACAAATAGAACTAAAGAAATGTCATAAACTTGACACTAGAGGAAACATGGGCCCTCTTACTGCAGGCACAACAAGGCCAGTGGTGTCTGAAGCCTCACTTTAGTGAGAAGCAGGGGTGCAAGCCAGAATAGTTGTGCTCACACCTTTGTTAGGGATGCATCCTGGGGCTGCTACCAAAGAAGATGATGGTGCCAGTGCAGGAATATGTGTATGGTACCAAAGTGCTGTGCAGCTTTTTTCTGTGTCCAGGAGAGGTTGTTGGGACCATTTGCTGGGCTGGAGGTGGAAGGCATGATGTGGTCTGGAGAGCCCAGCTGGACCAGGCTTTCTTTGGCAGTCTGCAGAAATGACTCCTGCTGTTTTAGTTGGGCTGCAGGGCTGGCCTTTAAGCCTTCGCTGTATGAATTTGTCATGTGACAGTGTAATCTGAAAATAGTTTCTGGGACTAAAAGAAAATGCTTGGATGCTAAAAAGAAATGCTTGGATGCTTTTCCTTGGAAAGTTCCTGAATGCTACAAACAAACCAGGTAAATCCCTCTCATCTCCAGGGAAATCACAAATACCTTTTCAGAGGAGTTTAGCTAACTTCAGCTTTCATCTTTTCAATGGAATAAATATTCCTACTGCGTAGATTCCCATAATACCTTAGCCCTTAGGGCAGTGATTATTAGGGTTTAGTGAAGGTTGATATTACATATGAAATAGGGAGAATTCCCAGTGGCTTTATTTTTGCAGATTGTGTTAGCAGTTGGTATTTTCAGTAAATTTTTTCGATGGTATGTTTTGCTTTTGTATTTTGGAGCTGGTCATTTGATAGTTGAAGCCAGCGCGTACTCTTGAAATAGTATGGTATTTAAATGGATTACAGCTATTATGTGGTATTTATGTCTGTTCTTGGTTTGGTACATATTTGGGAGCACTTCATAATCCTTATTTGTATTATATTAATGCATTTTTAATAGTTTAATGAAAGGACAGTCATGTTCTTGAAATAAGTCCCACTATTTTTTTTTTCCCCGAGTTCAGGAAACGTTTATTGCTTCTCACACTTGGGCAGCAGAGTTTCCTGCAGAGCCTTGTGAAATTCTCTGTCATATTTTCTCAAAGCACGGAGAACAGGCAGGAAAGATAGTGTGCGTTTCCTTTTTCCTGGGGAGCCAACAGGCCACGAGCAGTCTGTTTGCTGAGGATCCCATCCTTGCTGCTTCTGCTGATAGCATCAAAAGGTGTGCCTTTTTGTTGGGTGAATGGCTGTCTGTGGCAGGAACAGAATGAGGGTTTTAGCCCTAAGTAACGAGCTGCTCCTAATTATTGGCGTCCTGGACTGCATTTGCTTCAATGAAAGGCTCCCATTTTTATCCATTTATTATCAAGGTGCCATTATTATCTATTTTTCCTCTTTAAACTGTGCTGTTTGCTTTTAACCTTCGTTTGCTATGAGAACAAAATATAACTTTCTACTTGATCGAAAGTAATGGCTGGTGGATTCTAGTTTAGCCTGCATTCCTCTTTGGTGTGGCTGTAGAGGGCCTGCTCTTGGTGCTAGGGGTCACGCAGGAAGCTCTTTAAAAGAGAAATCAAAGCTGAAGGCTAAGAAAATTGAACACTGGTGTAGAGAGAAGAAGAAATGGCTAAGAAAACTTTTGTGCTTTAGCGTTTGAGTGCCTTGAGTTTTTGTATGTAATGCTGCTTTAAAATAATTTGCAATGCAGAGCCTGCAGAAATGCTGGGCTCTGTGCAGTCGCATTCCTGTTGCAGCATGCTGTCAGGTTCTGATATGACATCAATCTGGATGTAATGGATACATAGTTAAGCAGTTTATTTTAGGATCTGAAACTCTTCTAAGAATAGAGTGGCTCTCCTTTCAACAGGAAAGGACAAATAAATTAAAATGTGATATCAGGGAAAGAAAAAAGAGGGAGGAAAAACAGAGCAAAGTATCTACAGAGAGCAAAAAATGGGGGAAAAAAGCCAAACAACCAAGCGCTGGTTGGGTTCAAGGCTGGGGTGGAATACATGGAGGACTTGAATATGGGTTCTTTCAGTGGGCTGTGGTACGCTGGCAAGCAGGTGATGCGATGCGCTGGAAGGCTGAAGTCTTACAGTCTAGCCTACAAAAATAGACTTGTATAATTTTTCCTTGCTGGTGGTCTGTAGGTTTAGTTGCGTGGGGAGCAAAGATTATCCTTTCAGGTTTCCAGTTTTGTTAAAATGCTGTGAGTTTCTTATCCTGGTGCCCCAAAAGCTTAAGCTCTGTAGTATTTCCATGTGATTATGCCTGTAGAATCACTTAAAACACCGGTGAGAATGTTGCCTGTTCTGATGGTGTCGTGTTTTACACCAGAGATCTAATCATAGAAACTAGAAGGGGAAAAACTTACCAGGTCATCCAGTCTGTTCGCTTGCCAGAACATCATAAATTAGTACAGGATTACACAACTGAAAACAGAGGTTGCTGAACATCACTGTATACTGTATGTTGAGAGCATTTTTGTGCATTTTTTATATGGGTCAACACATCAGAATAAAAAGTTGTGCTAGGTATATATATATGTGTTAGCAGTAGACTTGGGACCTGAAAGTGTTTCAGAATATTTTTGTTCACCAAAAAGCCTCTACCAGGGTAACCTTGAGAAAGCAGATTTAATTTCATGTGTGTTTACCCACCTGCCCCAGTTGCTGCTCTGTGGATTTTTTTTTGCCATAACTGAACTGATGCTTCTGTTCATTTTTTTCTTTTTTTTTTTTCCGCTTAGCAGCTGACCTGAGTATTAAGTGACTAGGTAATACTTTATACAGGGGAATATCCAAAGTGAAATGGATTTTGGTGTTCTGTTTATCTGGGAAACAGGACATGGATCTGTTGAACTGCGGCATCAGTTCCTGTTGCTGGACGCTTTTTTTTTTTGGATGGTCTATACTTTGTACACTGCAATATTAAGTGATCAAATGTTAATCTGATACAATCCTTTTTAAATGATAACTTCTTCCACAAGTTGTTTACTTGCTTTTCTTTTTAAACCAAGCAATTTAACAACTGTGTCTGTTTCCTGGGATTACAATTTTGGTGCTGGTTCTTGATTTGACAATTTCTTTAGTCCGATATTCCTGCATAAAATGTATGTAATTGAAAAAAACTGACATTTTTTCTGAAATTACAACTTCCTTTTCTCCTGACAGATTGCATCATGGGCAACAACCTCCAGTTTACGAGGCAGGATGGTGGATAGTGAAATTCATATTCCAGTACCGTGTAGAATGTTATTAGGAAAGTAAATAAGATAAACATGGTAGTTTGTATGAATACGGAGTGACCTCCAAATACAAGGCAGATAAATGACATGAAATCAGTTTTTGGTGGGCTTTCTATAGTTCAAACAATGAAAATTAAGTCAAATGTTGTCAATCAGTTGCAAAGCTCCATCAGATTATCACTAGGCATCGTTCCGATGGGTGCACATCAGCAGTGAGAATCTGTTCACAACAGAGGAGGACAGTAGAAGATGTTTGTACCTTTTCAGATAGCTTTGTGGCTTGTTTAGTCCCAGTGCAATATACCCACAGGAGAGTAGCTTCCCTGAATGGCTTGTGGCCCTCTTGGCTGGACTGCAGGCCTGACGTGTGCAAGTGTATTCAGATCCCATATGTATGGGAACTGCTGAGTCACGGCCTGAACCTCTGATTGATCACCTGAGGTGAGCCATGAGTCAGCCAGAGGAGCACAGGTGAAGGCAATTCACCTGTGCTGCCGGAAGGGGTGGAGCCAGGCTGCACCCCTCCTGGACCTATTTAAGAGCTGGCTACCAGAGGGGAAGGATCTCTTCTGGAGATCCTCCTCTTTGGTATCTTCTAGTGAGCTCAACCCAAGGGTAAGCTCTTCTACTTATTCTCTTTTGTGATCCTTGTTTGCTTTGCCTTACTCTTTTGATTATATTGCAATTATAACATCTTGATATCTATTGATTATACACAATTGTATTGTGATTATAACATCTTGGTTATACACCATATCAGAGCAGCAAGTGCTTTTGCAGAAGTTGGTCTTGTGTTGTTTTGTTTTCTAGCCACTTAATATAACGTTAAGGCACACGTGGTTCTTGACACAACAGCTGTATGTCCTTGTGTTGTTGGGCTTTATACCTGAGCTATGCCAAACTGGTAATCCTATTTTAAAATAGAGAGGAGAAAAAAAGAAATAAATGGCCCTCGATATCTGCAGCTTATATTTGGACACTGCAAGTCCATGCAGACTCTTATGGCAATAGCACTTTGTACTCCCACAAAATCAATAACAAGACAAAGGGAGGGGAGTTAAGATCTTGCTTTTCCTTAGTGCACTCTGATTTATGAAGCCTTCAAATCTGCCAGACCGCTCTGTTGTAATTTTTCTTCCACGCTTTTTCAGTGCTGTAGAGCAATGCTCATGCTTGCTGCTCTTGCTGTGTGCATATGCACATAGTCAAGCTCTGCCCAGGTGGAGGCGGCTCTGCATCCTTGCTGCTCCACTGCTTGGGCGCAATTTGAGGGTCTGCGTATGTAACAACATATTCCATAGGAAGGTTGGAGATGAGGGAACCTCTCTCTTGAAAGGGGAAGCATTGGTTTTTGTATCTTTTCAATCATGCACTGCAGGCAGCATGTTCAAGTGGTCCATAAGAGCTGAGTGCTGTGTGTAGGTGCCTGCTGCTGGCAAAGGCAGAGGTAATGTCCAGGTGGCACCTTCCTTTGCCAGCCTCCACTCTTACAATAGCACACTGTGAGGTAGGTAACCCCAGTTGGTATTTTGCATATTGACACTGTGCTATCCAAAATGAGGATAAAAGGTATTGAATTGCAGGCATCATTCACCAGTAAAACACCTGAAGAATTTCTCTGTTCATGGAATTTTCTGCACTGTATTGCTACATCAGTATCTACTTTGCTTAATTTTCATTTAATTTGAAAGCTGTTCAGTGTGTCAAGTCCATAAATAAGTCGCTTAGTAAGCTGCATGCTGAGGAAAAATTGTGAGAAAGGCTGAAGCATAGCTGTCTTCTGGTTTTAATAAAATCACTTTCCACTAGAGATGGTGAATAAGTGGGAAAGAATCAGTTGAAATTGCCTCTTATTTTGTTATTCTCAACTGGAAAACTCTAAAAAGAATAACTAAATGTTATCTGTAGCGGTTCTGTTAGCTGGTAGCAGAAGGTGCATCAAACAAGTTAAAATTTGCTATGAGACTTTCAGATCAGAATTCTTCAATGCTGGGAAAGAATAGTGGGATAGCATTGTTCTGTTTGAATTGCCTAAGATGTATGTGTTAGTTTCTGCTTTGATTTCCTGTTCTCTCTTGTTCTCCCTTCTTGATTTTGAGCCCTGTGTTTAAATCAACTCTCTTTTGCAGTGATTGTTTCTTTTTTCTCAGTAGTTACATAGAGAAAGGATTTAAAAACCTTCCTCCTCAGAGTCAAGGTTCAAAGTTGCATATTAATCAAATGTTATGTTCCTATACGTATATGTAACCGATGCAGTGGTGGAAGGCTGTGGTGCCGAGGAGGACTCTCTAGCAATTTAACATTATGTCGTTTTATGGAGAAGTTTGGTGATAAGATAAAGTCTGTTCTGTCAGGAAATTAAAATTCCTTTTGTGCAACGCTGTGTACTATGCCATAGCAATAATGCACCCCTAGAAGTTTGCATGAGATAGAGTGACTCATTTCCTCCTGTCTTCGCTATCTCTTGCCATGCCAGAGCCTGCTGTTCCCCAGCACTCCTTCAAAGGAGGAATGGAGTTGTGAATGAGGGGTGACTTCGCATCTCTTCTTGCGCCTATTTGTCCTCCTTGTCTTTCGTGACGTGTGGTGACGTGGCCCTGAATTGTAAAGGAATATCTTTGATTCTTTCCTACCGTGTAAAAGGCACAAAGTCTGTTTCTGAGCATTTATGTTTTTGTTCTCAGTTTAAATCCTCTTAACTTAGAGTTAAAATAATCAGAACTTGCTGGTTATGTGCTGCCTAATGTCTACTCTATGCATAGTTGAAAGTGCACTGGAAAGCCAGACTGCAAATGTTTAGATGAAGTTTTGCTTTACAGATTGACAGCAACGATGCTTCTAAAGGGCTAGGAGGAAAACTAGTTGTTCGGCTGTCTATCTGTCTGGTGTTGTGTACTGTGCTAGTATTTCAAAGACCAGGAGTGCATTAAGACAACACTACCAGTCTGTACTCTGACATCCAAATGGGCTTAAAAACAATAGACAATTGAACTATGAGACTGGTTTGGTTTGGCTTTAAAACTAATTTAGTGAACTTCTAACCTGTAACGTGACTTTTAAAGAGGTATGAAGAAGGGCGAACACTTTTTTTGTTTCAGTCTAAGGGGATAGCTTGAGTAACTCTTATCTTTGTGCAATGGTAGTAATTTTAGTATGCAGGAAACAAGAAATACGTATGACATCAGATCCTTGGATCTGATGTTTTGTTCAAGAAACTTTACTATAGCAGAAGGTTCTACTTCTACCTAGTTTTATTGTATGCTGGTACAACAAGAACCTTGTGTTGTATGAACCTTACTGTTTAAGGGCTAGAGCAGTTGGGGATCTTATTTTCTGCCAGTCTGTTCCTTAAAACTGTATACATTTTCCACCACAATAGTGGCCCATGATTCGAAGGCTAATTTAATTCTGGCTTTAAAAAAAAAAAACAGAAAACAACCAAAAAACCCAAACCCACAACAGTATATTTATATTTGCATCAGTTATTAATCTCAATTAATAACTCCCAGGCGGGGGATCCCTGGGTTGTTTGACATGAGGCAGGGTGTTAAAATACTTGACTGCTTCTCTTCCGTTATTTTATGTAATTTGAGTGACTTGATTTCTTCACTGACATTTTTTAGTTCTAACCAGGATTTCTTCTTTTACCTGAGTCTCTTCAGTTCTTTAATTGATATTATCCTTCTCTGCGTCTTTTCTATTTGATGCATCCTTTTTCAGATGGGGGTGACCAAAACTGAACACAATTCAAAAGTGAACACACACTATTCAAGGTGAGGGGATATCACTAGTTTCATGTCTTTCTCATTTAAAAACAAGTACCGATAGCCTGATTATTTTTGGTCCCAATTTAATATATTTTTCTTGAGTAATCTGTAAAGTGGTCTGGATATAACTTGTGAACTATTGAGTTCATTATTATTGAGT
This sequence comes from Lagopus muta, assembly GCF_023343835.1. NCBI lineage: Eukaryota > Metazoa > Chordata > Aves > Galliformes > Phasianidae > Lagopus > Lagopus muta. The sequence continues at coordinate 766,504 of NC_064438.1, read as the reverse complement.
TCATTAATGAATGAATGATTTACATTAATTTTCAGTATTTTACTGTACACCGTGAATGCACTACTGCCTGTTATTGTGTTGCTGTAATTACATACTTGAAATGCCTTCTGAAGTCCATCACAAAAACACTGAAGAACCAGCTGTTAGAACCTTCATCATGCACAAACTTTGTTATTATGTGATTCAGTCTCCACCAGATTATTAGTTGTACTCGTGTTATTTTTAAATAACCGAGTGTTGATGATTTGATTATGATCCCTCCAGCCCAGAATCTTTGCTATGCTCTTGCAGATCTCTCAGAAACGTTTGTACTCCTCCATTTATGATATACTGGTATTGCAGAGGAATTGGATGTGAGAGTATTTGTTAGAGTGCCTACTATTATATCTAATTACTCTTTGCTCTTCTCCTAGACGTCCTTTCTTTATACGGATGACACAGCTCACAACCCTTATCTACTTAGAACTCTAATAATGTATAGGCTTGCATTCTGCAAGTAGTTGTAGTTCCAGAAAGCCAGGTTTGTAATCCATTTTGACTTCAGTCACTGTTGAACTTGTGTAAGTTCCACCTGCTTTCACTTGATCAATAAGATGGTTCTGAATGGCTCATTAGCCAAAAAAACAAAAACAAAAACAGATAAATGTGCTGCCCTTTTGATGACTTTTGTTGCATTGGTATTTGTTATAATGATGACTGAGTTGTACCCAGAGCTGTTGAATTATTAGGCATTGTGAAATGAAACAGTGGTAAGAAGGGGTAGTAATGTTTGGTTTATATGAGAAGAGTATGTGTTTTGTCTGATGTTGTTATGTTAGAAATGTTGTCTGCGTTTGCCTTCAGCTATACAAATATGTAGAAGCCAAAATCTATGGAGAAGCAGTATTAAATTCTTTACTCAGAGTACTTAACGTTTTCAAACTTAAAATGCAATATTGCAAAAGAATGCTGCTGTGAAACTGGTAATGAAGAGGTAAGCTGCCAGAATTCCCAGTGTTCAGCATCTCTGGAATATTAAGTAGCAGCTGGGGAGAGGAAGTGACTCTGCTTTCCTCATAAGGACCTGTTATCGTCAGCTGCCAGTGCGGAGGTTGATGGCTAAAGGTTTTGGTCTTGGAAAGAACCGCGATGTGTTGAAAGGAGTGGGAGATGTGAGGGGAGGAGGGCTATTTCTGTGTGCCATAAATACAGCAGTGCCACGTGGCAGGCAGTGGTACCAACAGCCCTTGTGCTGCCAAAGAGAAGGAAAAGTAAAATCTGCCACGTCTTGATTGTGATTTCTTTGATGTGTGAGGAGGTGTGCTTGCTGCAAGGCCCTCGGTGAGAACACGTCTGGAGGATTATTTCTGCATTCAGCAGAATTTTACATGCGCGAGCAGTGCTAGGAAGCTGTCTTATTGTAGTTCATACTGTTCTTCTTTGTACATCATCTGCTGGTTTTTAGCTTTTTCATTTACTAGTTGCTTGACATCAGAGTTCTGACCAGTGTTTTCTGGATAATGATAATTGGAAATGGCTTAGACTTCTTACACTTTTTGTCTCGAGGTATTATTGATTCTTGATCTTTTCTCTTTGTAACTCCAGTGTAAGGGTTGGAGGAGTTCTTGCTCAGCTGAATTTTTGTTTCGCGCTTGCCTTTTTGAAAATCCTCTATTATTTCACATTTCTTCACATTTGTTTATTTTGTTGCTTTGTTCCAAGCTGGCTAACACTGAACCTCACTCACTTTATGGGGAGTTCTGATCACTAAGCCAATTAATAAAAGAAATGGTGTGCTTTTTTTTTCCTTGTAAGCTTGCAAGATATACGTGGGATAGTATGTACATTTGTGATCTGTGGTGCAATCAGTAGAAGTGTTACCACCCAAACGAGGCCGAAGCAAATACTCATTTGCATCTCCCACCTATGTGAGTATTTCCACCGTTTGAAAAGCCTGCTTTAGGAGAGGTGAATTGAGCTGTGTTGCCCCAAGGGAGAAAGAGGGGTTTCGGGACTTTCACCTAGGAGCTGTGGCTGTATGGAGTAGATGTTTCTGGGAGGCTGTGAGAGGCACGGCTCTGGCCTCTCCGTGCCTGTGGCACTCATGGCGGGATTGCAGAGCTGCTGCTTGCCCACGAAGAACTTTTGGATGCTTACGTTTGGAAATACAGTAAAAGCTTTCTGCTTTTTGTCATTGTATCTGCCCGTATCCTTGTTTTATTTGCAATCCTATCCCTCAAAAGAGATGAGGGACAGACTGACTGACGGTGGCTATTTTTGTACAGCCCACATATTAACTGTTGGGTAAATATAAGAGGTTTCTGAAGAGCTTATTTTAGCAGAAGCATTTGTTAAAGCTGCTGTATCCATAGGCTCTGTGTATGTTCATTAACTATTCGGCGCTGTAACACAATACGACAAAAGGAAGTATATTTTCACAGGGATCTGTAACAACAGGGTGCAGCGGGGCAGCCGGCCAACAGTTGAATGCAGACGTTTCTTACTGCTATTTCCAGTCTTTTGGCATGTGGATATATTAAATTTATTTCTCAGATAACAAAACTAGCTAATACTTAGTGCGGTGTCATGATCCTGCATTGCAAAAATACATGTTTAAGCTCTAGAAGTTAAATGTAACCGAGTCTTTGCATACAGTGGAAAACTGAGCCTCTCTAGTTTCCCTGCTGGTGACAAGACTTGTCCTTCATGTAACTGCACCCAGAGTGGTTTGCGAGCAGAGCGAGGAGCGAAGCATCGGCACAAATGGAAAGCATTAACTTTTCACAAAATGTCCTGCCCTGTCCATTTCTTACCACTGGAAGGTCTCACATTTTTCCCATAGCGGAAGCCTTGGGATTTTTGCCGGACAAAGATGGGGCAGAATTTCAGGAGCCTTTCCCATGATGAACATCTGTCTCTCTCTGGAGCCGAATTTGGCAGACTTAAGCTGTAGCACAGGTGGGCCTGGAGACTGAGCTCATAGGTACATGTACGTATGTGTCTGGCCAAACTTGCTGCTTTTGGGTCATGGGCGTATCAGAAGTCAAGAAGATCGTTCAGCTCTTGGCTGCCGTCCCAGTACAGCATGAGGGAGGAATTTGTCCCAGTATGGCATGAAAACAGGAATTTGTTCCTGAGACAGTGCATTTCCGTGAACTGAAGGGTGTTTTGTTATAGGTAAATTAAATGTATGGGAATTTATTAGAGTAAGAGGTGGTTTTGTTTGTGGAGTATTAAAATGGCACAGCAGCGCGTGCTGAAGTGTAGCATTTATAAGCTCTTACGCAGATGAGCAGTCAGGATTTTTCTCAGCAGCCTGTAACGTGATCGCTTGAATGCTGCCGTTCAGCCCAGTAATGTGAATTATTGTGTTGGTTTTAATTGTCTTCGCGCTGCTCTGTCACATGCTAAGATAACAACAGATTGTAATTTTAAAACTAAACCACATTATAGCTTGAACAAACTGGGGGGAAGGCTTAAAAAGAGCAAATGTAATTAAAACTGATGTCTGTGGAATACTTGAGTTTTGTTCAACGTGAACAGAAATGTTAAAAGCCCTTTACCAGCTGTGTCAATACCAATTTTTCTAGTTGTTGACTAGAGAAATACATTTCAGCACTGTTGTTTAATTCACATTTGTTTTAAGTGGAAGAAGTAAGACCTGATGTGTTTAGCTAGTGCAGCGGTGTCATTGAAGCAGTTTAAGAATGGCTCACCTTGTATTAATTAGAGAGCGTAAGGGATTTACAGTTATGTAATTAAATTGATATTTTAAGTAACTTGAGTGTACTTTCCAGTTAAGAGGCTTGCAATGTGTTTTCAGATAAAATTTTGTTGTTTTGCTTTGACACAAACGGCTGTATTTTCTTTGGAATGTAGTTACAGGTGTACAGCTTCGAGCAGATGAATCGCTCACGACGTGCTGGAGGAAAGACAAAAACATTGAATCCATTGTGTTCTCCTTTTCAGGCATATCGCTTATTTTTGTGTACATGGGAAGCAAACTGATAAATAACATTTCAGAGCGACTGAATTCTTGCAGCAGGTTATGTAGACAAGGAGAAGTGCAGGTTGTGATGTTATGGTTTTAATGAAGTGATTAGCCTGTGTTTTCAAGTAACAGATGTTTTTGTCATTGGATTGTTGAAATGCCTTTTTTTCCCTGAGGAAAAAATCCAATAACCATATTTAATTTGCAGAGCACCAGAGATCATACTGGGATTGCCGTTTTGTGAAGCCATAGACATGTGGTCATTAGGGTGTGTGATTGCAGAGCTGTTTCTTGGATGGCCACTGTACCCAGGAGCACTGGAATATGACCAGGTAGTAGAAAACCTTTCACAAGCATATACTCCCTTTATGCAATTTAAGTATTTCAGATCCTTAAACTCAGAATTGCAGATGCTGATAACATGCCCTATTAAGTAGTATTTCTTCAAATCTGTTTGATGCTTTTAATTTAGTGTTAATTATTCTAGAAACGTGAATCCTGTTTCTAGAATGAACTGTATGCTATGCTGCTTTTCTGAATTGAACTTCAATTTTTTTTCCCCTCTATCTTGTAAAATAAATGTTGGCATTGAAGCTGATTTATTTGATGGGAACCAGAGTTTGAGGACACCGTTGTTGCTTTATAATCTTCCTTTTAATTGCTGAGAATGGAGTTGAGTCTGGAAATCTTGTTCAGATGCTCATATTTAGAGAGAGAGGTCTTTAATGTAACTTGGGAAGTTGGCAGTAATATAAACAGAATTCTGATTTCTCTATCACCTTTGAACTTTGAAAGCAAAGAAGGCTCCTGAAAATCCCAGTTGTAACATCACTGGCTTATTATTAACTTCTGCATCTTTGACTCAGTGTGCAGTTGAGGGGCAGTTCCCTCCAACACATCAGTTTAGATTATTCTGATCCTCATCTTCATATCACAGACTTCTGGCTCTCTGTGCTTAAAGACTGCAGTTACTTTTAGAAAAGTTTTTTTGTCAAAATCACTGTCAGGAAATATATTGATTTTGTGTTGATTTTGTAACATTTTATTTTATTGTTTCCCTTGTTTATACAAAATTTAGTGTTTCCTGGGTAGGAATTGAGCTGTGAGTGGAACATGGATGGATGTTGACTGGTATGTAGAAGACAGTTATGAACTGTATTGCTCTTAAAATAGAGAAGGAAAGAGGAAAAAAGCAATACAATTTATTGCATTCTTCAAGAAAAAAGTGAAGACATCTGTTCTTGAAATTATGTGAAATACTGTCTCAATTTTGAGATTGACAAGAGCTTGGCAAACCTGTTTATTTATTATTTTTAAAAGAAACTGCAGAAGAAGATCCAGACATGCAAGAAAGGTCACAATGTGTAATTTCCAGAATTACCTCCACTCCTGCCCCCTGTACTTACTGTTGCTGTAAGTAACAGCCTGTAGGAGTGCAGCTTTGGAGGAGGAAGCCGTAAGCCCACTTGACGTCCTGATCGTGGTGCCTCATACAGGTCGACGCTGCTCCTGGATGTTCAGTGTGGCTTTGGACCACGTTGCCTGTCATGTAGGATGAAGCTGGGATTTCACTGATCAAAAATTCTGCCCAGGTCCTGATTCTGTCCTCAAATTGACTTTGTGATTCATCGTGATGGCAGAAATCCATTAGCTGAGTTCATAGATGAGGGCCTCTGACTTTAGGGCTTTACACTTGCACTGCTCTCTGCACAATCTCATCATTAGGAGAATCTTTTTAGAGTAGCATGGAATCTTAGTTTAAAAACAAACACAACACAACAGCAAAACCATCTTCTTTCTCCCATTGCAGCAATCTTATATATGGAAAGCAGGCAAACAAAATTTAAAGACAGTCACATCAGTTGAGTTTGCTGTCAGTTGATAACTGGATATATCGACTTGGTTCTCACACTGGAATAGGAGCTGCCCCCTCCTCTGCACCGCCAGTGGTGGCCTTGCTTTAGGCAGGCTTGTCATCATGCTCAGCCATGTCTGCAAAATTTGCTGCAGAAGAATCTGCGTTAGTGTTCTAGGGAGTACCACAGCTGTAGGAGATGGCTTTCAAGGAATTTCCCTTCCTTCTGGTATACGATGTCACCTAGTGAATGAACAGGCAAGCACTTTATGTTGCATTTTCCCCATCCCTGTGTGTGACAACCAACAAGCTAGCCCTTGAAGATGAAGATAATAACTCAGAGTTTATGACTATATTCAGTAACAGCTACACTTAGTAGGAAGTAGCCACATCATCTGAGCCTTAGTGCTCACCAACAATGGCCCAGGTGCTTAAATGTTAAATTTTTGAACTAATGCATTGTTTTGCCTCTCCTCAATTCGAAGCCTATAAAAAGTGCTTAGGTAATAGCTAAACCATCTAGAAATACTTATGATTGACTGGATTTGTCTTTACTCCATGATGTAAAGAATGATGGACTTTCCATTTCCCATCAGTTTTCTTCCTCTCAGATGCTTCTAGCTCTAAAGTCCTGTATTGACCATCAAACTCCTTTTCTGGTATTTTCTCGCTTTGTCCTTCTGATTTTCCTTTCTTCCGTTCTCTGGGACTCCCCAGCTGCTCCACTTTTTCCAAGGTCAGCCTTACACTGACTGCACCTCCGTGCAGGCATGTGGTATGGGACAGTGCCCAATTCTCTTCTAAAATAAGTGAGTGATAGTCATTTCAGTGAACAAAAGCACCTGTCTTTGAGACAAAGCTGCTCCATTCCTATTGCATTCAGTAGTCATTTTCTGAGATTAGCAGAGCATCTCTGGCTGTCTGGAGACTGTACGTGCTCTTGCTTTTAGAGTGAAACCTTTGCTTGAAATGTACGTGTATCAGATGTACAAAGTGATAATGTGACAGAAATGTGAAGGATTTTGTAGAGCTGTATAATGAGAGTATGCAAAAAAAAAAAAAATCAAAAATCGGTATACAAAATTCTATACACCAGCAAATCTCTAGTGCCAGTTTTCATATTTAGAATTAATGCGTGATATTTAGGATTAGGGTGGGTTGAGGATGACAGCCGTTCTCCTCAGGTCCTCATATCTGTGACTGAACTTGAAAAGCTTGCTTATATAGGTCACTTCAGTGGTTTGTTTCTGTATAGCTGCCTCTGAAAGAGTGAAGAAACAGTATCAAGCATTCAGTTTTATTTTTTTCTCCTGTGTAAGATGTAGCTGTTAAATTCCAAGTTTTTTTGTCATTGTTTTTCTTTAAGTGAAATAAATGTTTAACTTGTGTGGTTCGTATTTCAAAAATCAGAGCTAAACTCTTTGCTGTGTTTCCTTTTTCTTCCTCAGATTCGTTACATTTCTCAGACTCAAGGTTTGCCAGGAGAACAGTTGCTAAGCATGGGGACGAAAACTGCAAGGTTTTTCTGTAGAGAAGCAGACACACCATATTCTAGTTGGAGATTAAAGGTAATCAGTGTAATACAATAGAAAGCAGAGAAACCAAAAAGGCCAAGATTTACTACAGTAGCATTAGCTGCCTTCCACATCTCCAGTGATAGATTTTTTTTGTCCCCACTCTGTATCTCTTCCATTTTTTCCCCTTCCTCACCTCATTCCTAAAAACCAGCACTTCACACCCCTTAAGCAGTGGCTGGCTAGAAGGCATGTGTGCCTGACTGCAGCCTGGGCTTCACATTAAACCTTGTATTTCTGGAGGCACTAAATGAGGTTTTTCTCTTGCTTAGTTACAGATTTTCACTTAACTTCATAGAATTTGTCTCTGAGGCCCAAACTGCTCTTATTGAGTTCTTCAGAAGTGATTTCAGGATCAGAAATCCTAGGAGAAAGGAGGCTAAGAAACAACATGATTCACTTGCTTGAGATTTGAGAATTGATTGAGACTATGACAGTCTTTGTTGGCTGAAAGCTACAGTACAATGAAAGTAGACAAAATAAGTCTGTTTTTATGGTCTGTCTACCTTGCTTCTCTCTAAGCAACTTTACGTGACTATAAACACTTATAACCCCCTATGCAAAGATTGTTTTTGGTAAATTGAGTTGCTTCACGTTGCTGTTTCCCAGAGTTTACACAGAGCTTGAGGAGTAACGAAGCAGTTACTATTGACATAAAGCCTCTGAAGTAACAAACAGCTGACAAGCTCAAAAGCCCAGATTGCATAACTTCCCATAAAGTGGCAAATCCACAGTGTGCAGTGGGCTGAGTAGCTGGGGGCTGGTGCTGGCCCTGGAGGAATGAATACTGCTGGGGTCACCCTGTTTCAGGATTCTCTCATTACACTGCTGTGATTATTCCATTAGGAAAGAAATAAGTTCACACTGTTGATGGAGAGATGGCAGTGTACATCTGGCTTGTCTGTGTTAGAGTCTAAACGAGTCCTTTATGCAAACAGCCCTCTTCAGTTTTAGGAAGTTCCATTTCTCCCATCAGACTCCACACCACCTTGGGGGAAGAAAGAAGTTTTGGTATGGACCACTAATCATTACCCAGAGTTTTCAAAGTTAATTTCAGAAAACTTCCTGTAATCTGAATGTTTGGGGAAAAAAAAAGTTGCTTGCAGTGCTAACTTACATCATACAACATGGCAAAGCAAATGAAATGGAACGAAGTCTGACCCATGCTATTTTTTTCCTTCAGTGATATGGTGTTACTGCTGTTTGAAATGAAAGGTCTGAATTTAAGGAAATGTGTACAATAGAAGTAATAGAAAACCTGTGGCATATAATAACACACATTTTGTATGCATATATACACACAAGCACCATTCACTAACTTTTTGCTAGGCTTTTAATGCTTCCTGCGTGGTTCACAAACCTACTGTAATCCAGTACTGTGTTAAATTAGATGTAAAATTCAGTGCTTTCATATTTCAATTTAGAAAATAGAAGTAGTCGGCAATTAAGCATATAAAAAACTCAAATATGTAATTGAATTTTTTTGTTTGTTTGTTAATCAGGCTTCTTAGGTAAACATCAGTAAATGTTTGAATGTGCTCAGGAGTTGGAGGTGTTAGGTTTGTTTTGTTTGTTCTCTATTGCCGATGTCTAAATTCAACTCTTCTTTTTCTTTTTTTTTTTGAGACTTTGGAAGAGCATGAGGCAGAGACAGGTATGAAGTCTAAAGAGGCCAGGAAGTATATTTTCAGCAGTTTGGATGATATAGTGCATGTGAGTATTTACAACTCCTTCCTTTGCAAAAGGGAGGATGGGAATAATTATTTTTGTTTTGAACTGAACTTTTAGACTGTTATTTCGTTGTGTGTCAATCCTATCCATCCTTGTCTACATACGTTGTGCTGGGGAAAATACCCAGCTGTGGCAGTTTGTCTTTCTAGGAAGATATTCCTTTGTCATTGTCTGTGTTAAGCAGTGGTACTTGTCCAGTAACAGAAGGAATCAGACCAACGTGGATGTCTTGTGTCTGCCTGTTTTGTTCAACGCCAGGTGAACATGGTGATGGATTTGGAAGGAAGTGACCTGTTGGCAGAGAAGGCAGACAGGAGGGAATTTGTCAGTCTGTTGAAGAAAATGTTGCTGATCGATGCTGATTTAAGAATCACTCCAGCTGAGACGCTGAACCATTCTTTTGTTACCATGAAGCACCTCCTCGATTTTCCTCATAGCAACCAGTATGTACCAAAGGTCTTATGTCTCCGTTGTAGCAATTCATATGTGTGATACTGTTTCATCTGCTATCAGAGCAAAAAATCTTCAGTCGTTCCTGTAACATCTTAGGGAATTCTTTCAAGTGCTTGCAATGTTAGATACGTCCACTAGGTCAAAGAAAGTGTTTCAATGACTTTATTTTCTGAAAAGCAACATTAAACCAATGGAATTTAAAATTATCTTTCATATGTCTGGATTATAAAAATCCAACACTGCAGAAATTTGGGGCTTGATTCTTAGAAGTCTGATGAGACAGTTCTTGTCAGTCGTTGAGCACTAAGGTAGGCACTTCTTTTTGAAATGCACTCGGTCCTTTCTTTTGTACAGTGGCTGACATGGAATATATTGAGAGCTTTTTTGCACTTCTGGAGCTAGATGTTTCAGTGTACATTTCCAGAAATGCCAGCATTTCAGGGAAGGAAGAAGCTTTCCATCCCTTTGAGTTGTTATCTTGCTTATATCCAGCTGTTAGTGTTAGAACAGTGTTAGGTGCAAGGAGCAGGAACTTGCAAGTTTTTTTTATTATTATTGTTTGTGGTTTTTTTTTAACTTTAGTTTAAAAACATACCTTAAGAAGTCTTGACTTGGACATAGTAACAGCACAGCTTCTGTGATGCTGCTGCTTCTGTGCATGATGCCGCTCTGTGGAACTGGCACCTGGGGGCTTTGAGTTTTTTTTTCTTGTTCTGTGGGTTAGTTACGTACATTTAAGTTGCATACAATTCTACTTAAAGCAACCCACATTTTTTCTGTCTGTAACAGAGTAAAGTCCTGTTTTCACATCATGGATGTTTGCAAGTGCAGATCGAATTTGTATGACCTAAGCAACCGCAATAAAACATCGCTTATGAGACCAGTTGCCTCGGGCAGTGCAGCTAATCTGACTGCAAGCTTCACCAAAATTTGCCCATTAAGAAGCCAGGTAAAAACATTTTTTATTCTGTTTTATGCTTTGAGTGTGTGTGTGTGTGTTTAAGAAACCAAACAAACTTGATTTAGAGTCCTATACGTTTCCAAATAGCAACAAGCTGGAATTGCTGCAGTAGAGCACTGTTGTATTGCAGTGCCCTCCCGTGGCGAGATGGAAATGCTTCCTGTCAAATGGATTTGAAATTTCCATTTCCATAAAATTACTTTAGCATTTTATTGTACCAGCTAGTGGGACATGTTCACAGTTATAATGGTGCCTGTGTTTAACCTGCTCCCTCAGGCTTTAACTGCATCTGCCCACTCGGTTTTGCACCAAGGAATACCACTGCAGGCAGGAACTGCTCAGTTTGGTTGCAGTGACATTTTCCAGCAGACACTGATTATATGCCCTCCGACTCTTCAAGGTATGTTTAGCTGTAACTGTTAGCTCCTGAAATACATGTGGTGCTGTCTCCTATAGCAGTATTTGGGTTTTCCACTGTATCTACTTAAGTTATGCATTGAAGGAATTAATTCTGTTTAAAAAAGAAAAAGAAAAAAATAGTATAAGAGTCAGAATCAGATACTTTGCACCTTCTCACTCTTCCTTTCCCTCTCCTTCTCTCCCCTGTTGCATTTACATATATATATGCCCATACATATATCTGAATAAAATAGAGACACAAGATGTGGAATCCTAAAGCAGTGAAGGAGAATGTTCTAAAACAAAACTTGAGAAGAAACAAGAAAGATGAGGAGAGTATCAATGTTGCTGCAACTATATCCCTTGGGTATAGTTATCCCTGTATCCCTAGGGATATAGGATATCCTAGGGACAAGGGTAAGAAACTATAACTCTTCTTGTCCTAAATTGATCTGGATGATTAGCAGAATGTTTAACAAAACATTTAGAATCTTGGGGCTTTATTTAAGGATATATAAATCATGTAAATGGTATCAGGTATGCTGTCCTATGATTAACACCAATCAGAACAACTATATAGAACAGTTGCAATATTCTGCTGGTTAAAAAACTTGCAACTGAATCTTTGAGAGCTTTGATTGTTTTGTCCTTGTGAGGAAGTAACGATGCTTGACTGAACTCTTCCTTTACTACAAGGGTAAAATTGACTTGAGCATACGTTTTTCTGTATGTAAAGAAATAATTGGCTGAGGGCTTAATTGTCAGAAACAGCTGGAAGACTGGAAAAGCTTGTAGAGAAGCGTTTCTGAAAGGTAGAAAATGACCAGATAGAGATCTGCATCTCGGGGAAGGTACGTGGTAGTGTAGGTGACCTCTGTTTCCCAAGCAAATGTATTTGCATCATGCAAGCAGTTTTCTTATTGCTTAGGAGTCTTGAAAACTTCAGTCAAAGATTGTGGGCTTATTTCTGGTTATAGTTGGCTGATGAGAGAGGAGCTGATGGAAAGCAACTTTCTTATCCTAGGAACAGTCATTTATGGATAGGGAAAAGTAGTTTATATTGTTTGCTTATTAACTGAGTTTGCTTATAGGCTTCCATGCCCAAAAATGTGATTTGGCTATCTTGATAATGTTCAACTTTGCTATAGAGATCAGATCTTGAAACGATACATTTGATGTAAGGTTTTTCTTAATATGGTTTTCTAACTTCTCCTTGCTTTTTACCTAAACTTAGAACCCAGGAAGTCTTTCTCTCTTTAGATAAAGACAGAAACAACAGACTTTCTCAGTAATGTTACGTGTGTATTTTTAGTATGATGATAAATGTCTGAGCTGAAGTTCTGCTGCAGCTTGAATAAAGGGAATTTATTGGTTTCATCACGTAAGTGACAAGCTGAGTTGCTGGTACAGAGGGAAAGGGATATTAATGGGGTCTGGCACCTCTTCAAATTTTTCTCTGCTTGGCTACTCTGTCAAATATCTTAAGTGCTAGGTCCTGCTACTCCTGGCAGAGTAAGATGTTACTGTTGTGGGTGGCTGTGTGGAAAAGAAATTAGTCAACAGCATTGCAAAATTCAAAGCTTTTGATAGCATGATGATAACTTAGTGTTGTTTTATGACATGATAGTATTGCTTCTGTTGAAGATTTTCCTTCTTCCTGCATTTTAAAGATTCTAAAAGAAATCACATAGTCTTTACAGCTGTAAAACACATGCAGTCTAATGGCTGTTTACATGGGTGGATAGCGATAGGACAAGGGGGAATGGTTTTACAGTGAGACAGGGGAGGTTTAGGTTGGATATGAGGAGGAAGTTTTTCAGCCAGAGGGTGGTGAGGCACTGGAGCAGGTTGCCCAAGGAGGCTGTGGATGCCCCATCCCTGCAGGCATTCAAAGCCAGGCTGGATGTGGCTCTGGGCAGCCTGGGCTGCTGGTTGGCGACCTGCACACAGCAGGGGGTTGGAACCAGATGGGCACTGTGCTCCTTTGCAACCCAGAGCATTCTGTATTCTATGATTTATTTCATCGTTCTTTAGTAGTTACCTCCAAATACCCACTGCTTAGGCTTTGGTGAAGTCACAAGATGCAAATGAAATTAGTATATTCTTCTAACCACTGCTTTCTTTAAGCATAGCTGTTCTGTTGCATTATCTCCTTCAAAAAAAATCTTTTCAGTTTATTAACATAATTAATTGTAATGTTGCTACATTTCTGTTAGTCTCCCTTAGCAATAGTGAGCTTTATATACAGGACAAGATGCATCTTTTTGCTGTAACATGCTTGTGATAGTATTCCAACAGTACTACACTTGGCATTATTTTTATTGAATTATGAAAATATTGGGTGGTGTATGGAGAAAATACAGAAGATTTCACATTATTTTTCACAAAAGAGATGGCAACAAATTGGGGTGTTATATACATGTGGCTTTGTTTATTACAAGAGCTGGGAGGAATGGGTTTCATCTAGCTGGAAAGAGTGTGTGAGAAATGCAGGAGTTGGTGGGAATGGTTGAAATTCAGTTTTGCTTACTTTTGTAATGCTTCCTTGCAAATATGTTTTATGTAATTTGTGATAAGTAAGATGCTTAGCTTTGCGAAACCTGCTGCCAAAGCCATTCCACTTTCTACCAGTCTGTTTTCAAAGGTATTGGCAGTTCTGGAAATACGAGGTAAAATATTTGTGCAGCTGAGTACTGACACAAAAATCGTTTAAGTGTTACATTGATTGTGTTTGGCTTGGAAAGCCTGAGTTACGGGATCAGATGGTGAACACATCAAGACAAAATAGCAAAATGTTACTGAGATATTCTTTATGTTTGCGCTTTGCTCAGAAATTATTCAAGACCGACGTTTTGCTTAAAGCCTGGCTACGTGTTTTTCTTCCTGATAGGAATTACAACAAACCATAGTAAACCCACGAGTTTCTCCCTGAGGGTGGACAACGCCGTTCCCTTGGTGACCCAGGCCCATGCAATTCAGCCACTACAGATTCGAGCAGGAATCCTTTCTCAGGTTGGTTTCCTTGAAAATAAAAATGTGATTTGTTTTTACTATTAGTTAACAAATATTTTTTTCATGAAAACTGTTTTGATAACACTCTGTAAATTCCTGTTCTGCATTGTGCTGAGCTACAAGCTACATCTCTGTTATCTCTGCTTCGTGGCAGACATGGTCAAACCACACCCAGCAAATCCTGGTTCCTGCTTGGCAGCAAGTGGCACCAGTGGCAGCCCCTGCGACATCTCTAGCTTCTGATCCTGTGGCTGGCCCACAGAGGCTTGGAGACTGGGGGTAAGTCTAAACATTTTGTGCAATACCCTACTGGCTTTGGTTTAGCAAGATTGATGGATGCAATACAAATGACTTGGTTTAAAACCTTTTATTTTTCCTTAGGAAGATGATTACACAGGGCACTCATTACAGCTCAGTGATGCCGCAGCCTCTTTTAACACATCAAATAACCTTTTCTGCCCCACAGCCAATTAGTGTGGGCATTGCACATGTTGTCTGGCCTCAGCCTGCAGCTACCAAGAGGAATAAACTGTGTCAGAACAGGTTGGTAGAATTTTTCTAACATTCAAAGGTAGTATGTCTTCAATGGGTAGGGGCTGTGAAAGTGCCTCTTTGTTTGTTAGCAGGGGGGGGAAATTTGGGGAAAATTTGTCCTTTCCGCTCTGATTATCCAGTGTTATTTTTGGTAATACAGACTAGATGGAAAAATATTTGCAGTAGCAAGAGATTTTGGTTCCTGTTGATAAATTCCTGCCTATTACGATAGCAAAGTTGTCTTTATCGCCTTTGGGAAGGTATGAGAATATACTGAGGTAGCTCTGATGAGATATTCCTGAGCTCATATGCATGAGGAAATGCAAGGTTTAGAGAACTAAAAATAAAGAGATACTGGATAATAAGATTGCAGTATGCCTTACGATCACCTTAAGAGCAGTCTTTCACTGGTGGCCAAAAATACTTCAGCTACTTGCTGAAGAAAATAATATCTCACTGCCATGTGAAGTATTTGTGAAGGTGTGGGTTTTCTCTTTTTCCCCAATAAAAATAGATAAGTAAATGAATGGGATTTTCAATTTTGTTGCAGAATTTACTCTTAGATCTTGCTTTGGATGCTGTGATGCAGCTTCTAATTAGCATGTTTCTGATTCTTTTTTTTTAATTGATGTCTAAAATTATAAAGCCAAGTATTCATCACTATGATGAATGTTTTGCGGTTTTCTTTTTTTGAAAATTGGTGTTTTAGCCAACTTTTTTTTTTAATTTTTAATAGTACAGTTTTGAGATGCGTTGGCAGAAATTCAGTAAATGTCAAATGGTGTATTTTCTTCACAGGAGCAACGCGTTGCAAAATACCAATATCCAGAATTCAGCCTTTATGTCTCCAAAGATAATTAACCTGAAGGCTGTAAAGAGAATAAGCTGTATAGAAGCACAGGACAATCATAACTCAGATGGACAGGAGAGTAACTGCTGCGAGGCAGCGGTCAGGCTGGAACCTGATTCATCTCTTTCCAACAAGCAGCGACAGGCTATCTTCATTGCAGGCTCCCCCAGCCCTGCAGTCAGTGTGATCACCATCAGCAGCGACACCGATGACGATGACTTAGGTCAAACACGTTCTCTGAGAGAGTAAGAATCAGTCTTTACTTTCTATAAATCTATAAATCGGTCTATAAAATATCTGAGGTGTGGGGTGCAGAATGGCGAGGCCGGACTGTTTTCAGTGGTGAGTGGAGACAGGACAAGGGGAAACGGCTGGAAACTGTAGCATAGGAAGTTCCACACAAATGTGCACCAGAACTTCTTTACAGCGAGGTGATGGAGCACTGGAACAGGCTGCCCAGGGAGGTGGTGGAGTCTCCTGCTCTGGAGATGTTCAAGACCTGCCTGGATGCCAACCTGTGCGACCTGCTGTAGGGAACCTGCTTTGGCAGGGGGGTTGGACTCGATGATCTCTGGAGGTCCCTTCCAACCCCTACAATTCTGTGATTCTGTGATTCTGTGATTATGAAGTCCTGCTTGCACGTAGCTGCTTTAATGCAAACAGAAGAGAGACGGTGCGCTTCAGTCAAGTTGCACTGGAAAGTCAGCTCTGTAGCAGCATGTTGTTTGAAAGCAAAAAAATACTTCAAAAATTCTTTCTTGTTAATCTTTGTAAGTCATTTAACAAGGAAACAGGCTTACTGTTCTTTGGTAACAGGCTTTTTCAAAATAGAGTACTTTCAAGTTCAGCTTTTTTCTTCAGTACTGCCATACCTTGTATCTGTATTGAAGATTAATCTTCTGGCTTTGTATGACTGATGGTAGTGTTCTACAGTAGCATCTTGTGGGTAACATCACACAGATAAGGGTCAAAAACCACTTATGCAGTTTGAAGAGGTGTGCCCTTGAGTACAAAACAGGGACTGAGCATGGTCACCCAGAGGATTTTTCTTTACAAAGCTGTAGAAGAAAGATTTTGTTTTAAATAAAGACCTGAGAGTTTAATGCTTGTTTGAATTTATTTTCTCTTGTTACCAATTTTGGACAGGAGGAACCTCACTTAAAGTACAAACTATACATACTTGTTTGTAACGAATCAGTGTAAAATAATTTAGTAGATTTCAAAAAATGCACGATTAGTCTGGAATTTCCAAAGGAACTTTGAAGAAGTTTAAAGTCTGATTTGGATGTTCTAAAAAAGAACAACAAAAACAACAAATTGGATATTCATTTAGATTATTTGGGAGACCTTTTCTAATATTTAAGCTAATTCTATTCCATAATAACTGCTAGGACAGTGGCATATAGGAAGAACAAATGAGTGACTGCGTGTTTGTTTGCTTTCTTTTCTGTGTGCTAGGTGCAAAGGTAGCCTTGACTGTGAAGCCTGCCAAAATACTCTGAATATTGACCGTGTCTGTTCTCTAAGCAGTCCTGATAGCACTCTGAGCACGAGCTCCTCGGGACAGTCCAGTCCATCTCCTTGCAAGAGATCCAACAGGTAAAAGTTGCGGTCTTTTCAGTAAGAAGACAGATCCTGCAGACTCAGTAGACTCAGTTTATTAAAAAAAGAAAAAAGTGGTGGTGTCCTGCAGTTGCACAGCACAGGATTTTCCATTATCCTTCTTGCTTCATTGGAAGTTTTCAGAATACCAGATGAATGGAGGTTGCGGAGAAAACACACAAATATCATTTCCAACTTCCTTTAGAACGAGAACCTTTCAAGCTGACAAAATTAAGTAAAGCAAAGTAGGATGTTATGGATTTGTAGTTGTAACCAGGATATCTTGAACTTTTCCTCTCCCGTTCTCATCATGTAAGCTGTAATGACACTGATGCCTTTTTCTGCTACCAAGCTGAAGCTTTACTTATATGAACGTTGTTCCTATGAGCTGCTTCATATCCAGTTTAAGCCTTCATTTTTGCATATTATTCAAAATTTGGTTTTAGAAAAATTTGCACTGTAACTCTGAACTAATTTATTGCATTCTTGGTACAGTACCAGGGAGCTTGATGCTAAAGCACAGTCTGTGTGACACAATGCATGCTCCTGGCTCTTGCTGGCCATTTAATTCATGCCTGGCATAGCCCCAGTTGAGGACCATATTTTCTGGTAATACTTGATTGTAATTTCTCAGATTGTGTATTACATGCTGTTAGAAGAGTAGGGTATGTGGTTCTGGTACCACTGATTTGACTGTGATCACGCCTTGGACAGCTCTTACTGTCTTCACACATTTACCAATACAAACACTTCAGTAAGTGTTAGCAAAAGCTGGTTCCTGGGCTCCACCTCTTGCCCCTTCCAGCTGCTCTCATAGAAGCAGTTTTTGAACAAATGAGTGTGTGCCACCTGATCAGCATTGCACAAATACCAGAATAGCTACTGGAAGCTTTTATGAAGAAATAACCTTCAACCTTTTACTTGGCCTAAAAAATACAAATGTCAGGTGAATTGTAAGTTCAAGCTTACCTTAAAGAAAAAAAAAACAAAAAACAAAAAAACAACAATTCAGAAAAGTAAGTGAAAGATGCACATCTACATCTTTATGTAGAAGTTATAGCCTTTCTCTGAACCATTAAATCTGTGGGTGGAGTGAGTCTTAAATATTCAGCTGCCATCTTGAACGCCCGTGCTTGTGTAAGTGAAATGTAACATTCACTTTTAAGTCATTTCATTTATGTAAATGTTGTGTTACTTTAAAAAATGTGTCTGTATTATGGATGTGTATTTGTTTTAATGCATTACGTTTATTTTTTGGTAGTATGTCAGATGATGAACAGGAAAGTGGATGTGATACAGTGGATGGTTCCCCAACTTCAGACTCTTCAGGGCACGACAGCCCGTTTGTCGAAGATGGCTTTGTAGCTAATGCCAACAAAAACAAGGAAGCAAGAGCATCAGTTAATTCTGAAACCAAACCAGCTGTTTGCACAGTGGTGGTGCCACCAATGAGCCTTGAAAGCAGATTACGTCTTGATGAACAGATGGTGAACACAGGTGAGTGAGTTAAGGTGGTCTTTCCTTTCTGTGTCAGTAGAAAAAAATGGAATGTGAATAATTTATTCAGTAGCCATACTTAGGTAGATTTACTCTTGTGTCTGCTGATCTGCAGTAAACACTTTTGAACTGTGGGGTTTTAAGCCTTGAATTAATGTATTGTTTTATTATTTCCCTCTGTATGCTGAAGCAAAAGAAATTTTGTCTTTGAATTGTTAGAAGAGAGTAAAGACAGCAAAAGCATAACATTGTTCATTTGTATCTTGGAAGATGCTACTTGTCAGCCATTGAAAAACGGTCGGTCTGTCCTGGGAAGAAAAACCCAGTCTTCTGCTGTGGGAAACCGTCAGCAAAAACTGGCATCAGCATTCCATCAGCAACATTTAAACTTCAGCCAGGTATGTGCACTCGCTTATATCACAGAAGAACAACTTTTTTGTTCCCAAACACACTGACTGCCTGCACTTTCAGTTGGAATAAATAGCAACCTCTGATTTTCAGCGACTCGACCGCAGAGCTGTTCGAATCTTGAAATGGCTTTCAGCTTACAAGTCATAAGCACAAGACATAGTGAAAAACATTGGCGTATTTATTTTCTACGTCTGAATGCTCAAATGCTTATAGTATGCAGTTAGGAACTGGAGCTGCCTTTCAGTCTTGTTCTCTTAGTAGTGTGCATGAAAGTACTTGTAGTTGCAGTACACAGAGGCAGAGCTTAGCAGAGCCAGCTCTGCCTTGCCGTTGCAGTCAGATAGTGAAGCCAGTGGGAATTGTCTTGTGATCGTAGTTCTGTCCAGTGTCGGAAGATACCAAGGCTGATTTAAAAGCTATTTTTGTCATTGCCTAGTGTTGTATTAAATGTCTGTTGTGACTGAGAACTGAAGTTGACCTATAGTCTTAAGTTGAAGCTCTTTTAATTAATTAATTTTGAGCCGTAGCTGCACTTGAGCTTTTAGTAAGATACCTGGATATCTACATTTAATATAGGAACAGTATCTGTGTGCGTAAGTCTTGCAGAGTAACGGAATGTTAAACTGTAAGTCAAATATTAAATGCAAGTATGCTACATGTAGATAAGAGGATTTACCAATAATGACTTGAATAGTTTAGATTGAAAGAAACATTTGGGTGGCGGCGCTATCTTCCCTTCTTCGTGATTATGCAGAAGGATTGATTTAATTAATTCTAAGCAAACCTTAATGTGATCAGCAGAGTATTAATTTTTAATCTCTTCAGTGGCTGCAGCTACTCAAGCTCCTAGCAGAAACTGTAGGATATTATGTTCATTACAAAAATTTATGCTGAGCCTTCCTTCTTTGGTAGATGCCCTATGTAGTTTAAAGTCCATGTCACGTAATGGAAGTAATTGATTTTTAGTCTTTGTCTTTATAATTGTAAATGACTGCCACATCTTCCTGTGATCATAGCCTTAGAGTTCTGTTTGCCTAGTTGTCTCAGAAATTTTCAATCCGTTTATTATTTTTCCTGCTCTCCTCTAAAATTTCTCTCCTATTTGTCCTCTTTGTGCCTCATTATGGTGCCCAAACTGAATGCAGCACTTCCAATTGATGCCAAGCCAGTGCTGAGTAGAGTGGAATAAGCACCTTGCTCATGTGATACATGGTATTTCTGTTAAAACAGCCCAGCATGGCATATTATCTTTTTTTTTTTTTTTTTGCAAGAGCATTAAAATAACTTGTGTTCTGTTTATCATCTCTTACTGTCAGATTTCCTGTCTGTGCTACTATCTAAATAGCTAATATGTTTTTTTTTGTTTAAGCATTTAATTTTTCCTGTCTCTGTTTCTCTCGATTTTGAGTTGATTAGTTTTAGTGCATTATTCCATTTTTCAAACCGTCTTTAAACTCACAAGTATTAAGACCTGTCCCTTCCTGTGTACGGACAGGTGCAGCACTTCGGATCTGCGCCGCAGGAATGGAATGGGAACTACGCTCCTCGAAGGCAGCAGGCCTACATCCCAGCGAGCGTCGCCACTCACGCTTTCTCCCTTCCACAAGGAAGCCCAAACCCCACCGCCGTGCACGCACATCTCTCTGGAAGCGCCCACCTGGGAGGACAGCCTGCTATCCTTCCGTACCCATCGTCGGCACCCCTCAGTACTGCTGCTCCCGTTGCCCACCTCCTCGCTTCGCCGTGTACCTCGAGGCCCTTACTGCAACACCCAACGTACAGCATATCTCACCCCAGTGGTATAGTTCACCAAGTTCCAGTTGGCATAAATCCCCGTCTCTTACCTTCCCCAACCATTCATCAGACTCAGTACAAACCGATCTTTCCACCGCATTCGTACATTGCAGCATCGCCTGCTTACGCAGCATTTCCATTGAGTCCAACAAAACTCAGCCAGTACCCATTTATGTGAGAACTCAAGTAGAGTATATTGAGGAAGCTCAATGACACGGAAGTTTGACTTGAGAAGAAACATGGTATTTATTAAATATTAGCCATGGCACAACAGGAAAATTATTTTTTTGAATCATGTAGACTTGGGTGCAATTTAAACAACTCTGAGCTTTAAAAAAAAAAAAAACAAACTCACTTTTAATGTGTTTTGCACATTTGGTATAACTTGTCTTTGGTCATGTTATCTTCTTATATAGTAACTTTAGACAGGTGACTTACGGGAGCAGAAATCTGGTTTTGCTCCTGCTATTTTTTATAAAATTGCCTTCTAACTAGTGCAAGACACGTCTACATTTGGAAGCCATTCAGTGTACAGAATTAGAGCAACAGATGCACATATGTCAGCAGTACAGCGTAGAAGTAACTTGTTTGTATTACGTACCTTGGTGTTTAAATGTTGAGTCACTTATCTAAGAGTTGGGCTGTTGTTCTTCACATTGCATGTGTCTTTTGCATGGGCAGAGAAGCCTAAACATTGCTCTTAAATGTCGTTGTCCTAATAATCTCAGCTGCATTGTAAACTGTTCCCACACATAGTGCCTTAAATATTTGAGGTTGTTAATGTTATTACTTATATATCAATGTTGAGGACTGCAGCACTTAAAAATTCAGATCTGCTGATTTTTTGATAGCGTATTGCTCATTTTGGGTTTTGTGTGGTATGATTTTAGTATTTGGTGTTTTTTCCTTATCGAGAAGGCAGCGTGTTTTGCTGTAGCTGAACTTGGCTGTCTTTTTTTCCCAGAATGATCTAGCTTCAAGAAAAGATTTTAGTAGCGCTTAAGAAAAGTTGATTCAGTAGCTCTTGAGTTGTGACACACAGCACAGTATTCCATGCTGTTCAGTGGAACTGCAGTACAATCTGAGTAGTCTGTTTTAAAAGTGTTTGTCTAATTGGGTATAATCAAATGTTGGAGGTGCGGTAGGCGTGACTGACCAGGTGATGAGAGAAAGGCCAAGTGCTCGTCGACTCATGATGTGGTTTCATCTTAGCTTGAGCGAACCGTGCAGTATTCAGTAACTAGTAGCAGAATATTTACTATTGAAGCTTGAAGAGATGTGAGTTCTTTGTGTGCAATCTTTCATTTATGCATGGGAGAGATTTTAGCCTTTTTACATCCTAGTATTTGTTTCAGCCTGTTGCGGGTGTTTGCTTATTTAATACATTCCGTCAGGGACGTCAGTTACATGCTTCTGGCATTTTGCTTTTCCTTAGGAGGTGTCTCTTTCCGTTTCTCATTCTGTTCAAATGAAGTTGCTTTTGCAGCACCAAAGACTTAATCATCCATTTCCTATAAAAGGTAGCTACTTTTTCATAGACCTCAAGTATACTGTAGTGTAGAGATGGGTTTTAAAGAAGGTATTAAACTGAGGCTGTGTTTTAGCTTATGGGCAAGTAATAAATTGTATCATTTATCTTGAATGTATCATAGATAAGCTGCTATATAATGATTGCCACTTCAGATAGCTGTGAAATTAGGTGATTAACTAGTTCTTTCTTAGCCTTCTAATTTCTGTACAAGTCTAATTACATGAAATAGGAGCCGGGTTTTGGGTTGTTCTTTTTTTTTTTAATTCTTTTTTTCATGTTTGAAGTGTCGTAACTACTATACTGTAAATGAGGAAAGATGATTGCATATGTTTTTTTGGGGTGTGTTATTTGCATCAGTATTTTATCTCCATTAACTTTGAGCTCATCACTGCATATAAATGGATGTATTGATGTAACTTAATTTTTTTTTTATGTTTTCATATTGGCATTGTGTAGACACTTAAGAAGCTGCATCTTGCAGGCTTGACTTAACTTTTTTTTAAAACAAAATCTGGAATACAATCCTTGCGATGTTGACTGGAATAAGAGTGCAAAGCATTTGAGTTTAACTCTGTCAATAAGCTAATAACTGGTAAACTTTTTCTTTACTCCACTAACACAAGCAGTGTTTTATTTAACGAATGTCTGAATGAAATAAATGTGCCTACATTTGATTTATTTTTTAAGTAATAACTAAAATACAACAGTATTAGATCATAAAAAATAAAATACCAGCAGTACATTTTTAATCACACTGAAAATTAAGAAACCTAACTTTTCCCAAAAGTTTCAGTGTTTTTAGTAATCAACTCTATGCATTTTGTACAAGTATCAATGTATATATAAAGTACGCATTAGAAACTAGGAGCATCCTGATTAATTTGAAATCTCACCAACCTATCTGTGGAGCCTAAATACACCGAGTCGAGAGCATGCTCTGATTGGATCCCCACCTTGCCACTTCCAACCTGTGCTACACGGTCCAGCAGATTGCTTTTTGTTAGCTCCCTCACGTTGGGAATTGACACTTTTCTGGTGCTTACTCCATTGCAGGCAATGGACACACCACGAATCACCAATGCAAACGGAGTCGATGAATTTTGTATTGTGATAACAAAAAAAAAAGAAAATAATAATAAAAAATACCGCATTGTTTTTTTTCCGGGGCCATGGGGATGTCATTGGTCTGATGTACTTACTGTGCTTTCTTTTTAACGTGCTTAAGGTCTGAAGCTACTGTGCTTGTTAAATTGACACCATTACCTGTATGTCAACAGCACCCTGCCCTGCGCAGACAGAGCTGCTGCGAACGATGCCCCACGTCAGGTCTGCTGCTCTTTCTACATACGGTAGCTTTAGGGATGTCTGCCTTTCAGTGGGCGGCGTAATTGGGATTCTGCCACAGCTCAAATTCAGCCTGGTGGGTGACTTTTCCCCAGTCCTGCAGTGCATCCCAAGAGCGTGGATGCTTGTGTCCAGGGCCCACCTGCAGGAAAAAAGCGTTAGGCAGAGGGCCGGTTCCTGGAGGAAAACAAAAGTCATCCTCTGAGAAGCGTTTGCACGTCTTACTGTTTTATTGCCTTTTTTAAATAAAACACTGCATGACTACAGAACTGCATATCTGCATATTACTTTAATTTGCAAGATTTTGTATGAATTTCTTGTGTTCGGTTTTTAACTTCAGGGTGTTTTATTGGTCAAATATGCTACTGTATTAACTTTTTTTTTTTTTTTGGGTTTTAATTTTTAAACTTTCTGTTTATACTGCTAATTAACTTGGTTTGTGTTAAGCAAAAGTTAAATCACGCTGCAAGCTGTAGGAAGACTTGTTCTAGAATTACCCAGTGATAAAGACTTGATTAATGAGTTTGAACTGTTACTGTTTAACAATTTGTAGACTCGTGGCTTTCTTTTTCTCCTTTTCCTTTTGTTCTTTTTTTGTTTGTTTGTTTGCTTTGGATTTCTATGCTACACTAGTTCGCCATGTAGCAATTGCACTGTGCAATATTACAATATGAGGACTGGGAAAATTTTTTATGGATGTAATGTCTCTTACAGTTTGCGATAGTAATTCTTTCTAGTTCTCAGTGATTTAAATGTGACCAAGCCTTCTGTACTTTGTCACAAAAAGCGGGTTTTCCAGGTGACTATTTTGGTGAGTGTCAAAATAAGAATTTATGGTGTATTACTGTCGAGATTCACTTTGAATTAAAATATATATTGCAGCAAATGCGTTTTGGTGACTTTGATTTCTTTGTTGTGTTACGTCAGGGCTGTGGGCTGAGGCAAAGGCAATGGAAATTCACGTGTGGGGCTCCAGCTCTTGAATTCCAGTATAATCATTCAGCCAAGCTTCTCCATTTCTGAACGCTGCAGGGCTGGCATCAACACGCTGCAGAAGTGTAGTGGGACAAGCTGGCTGAGGACAATGCTTTGTTTTATCAGTGAATTAGCTTTGGTTTTCAGCTGGAGAGATGGTCAGTGTGTGGGAAGCAACAGAGGAGCTACTGTTCCCTATCACTCACAAAGCAATAAGGCCTGTGTTGATGATGATGGCAAATCTGCATTAACCAGTGCAGCTCAGACATACAGCAATTTCCACTCCTGCAATGAATTAAGGCAGCACTGGGCAAAGTATGGACATGGTACTAGGCAGAGCTTGTGCTTCCCTACTGGCTGAATGTCTCACACACATTCTTCATGGTTCAGAGCTCTGGGGATGCTGGAGAAACAGTGAGTGACACTGTGAGCTGCATGGGCAGCATGAGAGGAGTTAGATCCCGCACAGTACGTCGAGGTAAGGCTGGGTGGGGACCCATGTTCTCCCTGCCATTGGCAAGATGTGTTTTATCTCTCAGTAGCTCTGACTCTGATGGTTCTAAAAGCCTCAGTCTCGGGAACAGCATAGAGACTGTTCTTCAGTAGAGAGCAATGAGGCTGGGTTTTATTTGTCATTTCAGCTAGAGTCGTTCACGTCAACCTACAGCTCAAAGAACGTGGAGTTCTTGGCCAACGAGGGGAGATCGTCAGCGGCACAGGGATTTATCCACGGGGATGGCAAAAGCTAGAAAGGATGTGAAGGAACGGGTTTTAGATGGCAGACAACGCGAGGGGAGAGCTGCGGCCGCCAGGGGGCACCGAGGCGCCGGGCCGCCCGCTCTGCTCTCAGCCGTGGAACTGCCATCTTTTCTTTGTGATAATCGCTAGCGCTCATCACGTGCAAAGAGCGAGAGGAACGGCACAAACGGGCCGGATGGGCGCTGGGCACGGCGGGGAGGGCGGGCAGCCTTTTCTCGCGCCGGGCTCTCGAGCCGCAGCCCGTGATGCCGGTGTCCCGTGTCACCGTGTCGCGGTGCCGGGGTGTCCCGGCGGCACCGCCCCGCCGCGCGCTGCCCGCCCCTCGCGTTCCGCGGCGCCGTGCAGCGCCGTGTGGACGAAGCTGCTCGCCGCCCGCCCGCGGCCGGAGGGCTCGCGTCGCTGAGGGCAGCGCATCCTGCGGCGTTGGCGGCCGGCACCATGCGGAGCTCCCCGCTCCTCCTCCTCCTCCTCCTCCTCCCGGCGCAGCCCTTGCTCTAGAGCCCGGTGCGGCGGGGATGCTGCGGCGGGCGGCGGGCGGCGGGGCTCACCCCGCGGGGCCCCGCTCCGCTCCCGGCTCCCCGCGCCGGGCCTCGGCCACCGTGCTGCTGCCTCCGCTGCTGCTGGTCGCCATCGTCGCGCTCGCACCCGGCGCCCGCGCGGAGCGGGGTAAGGAGCCGAGGCCGGGCGGGGGATGCCGGGCTGGCCGTCGCCGCGGCACCGTCGGGCTGAGGGGCGCGGGAGGGTTTGTGTGTGTGTGTATGTGTGTATGCGTGCCCATGTGTGTCCGTGTGTCCCCTAACCCCGGTGACCTCCGTGCAGGCGCGGTTCCCTCGGGCAGCGGCTGTGTGCGCCCGCAGGCGCCGAGCGCGGTGCTGGGCTGGGCTGGGCTGGAGCGTAGGAAGAGGCTGAGCCCGACACGCGGCCGCGTTTAGGAAGAGAAATAGGAGCGTGGTCCGCGCTCGGAGGCTGTTAGCGTGGGGATGTGCGGCGGTGCCGGTTCTGCAGCCGGACCGAGGCGTTTCGTCTTTTACTGTGCTCGACAATTCGGTCTGCGTTTCGTATGAACTCTTTCTCCACGTCTGAATTACGAAACGTCCCCTGCTCAGTGCAGCCGATCCCTCATGGCTGCATTTTAAAGCCCAGCTATCGCTGGCAACGGGGCGCGATGCCTCCTCGCGCCTCGCCGGAGGAGCCGACACGAGAGTCGTGCCGTTGTTCCTTTGCCGTCTGCGTGCCCGTGTGTAACACACTGCTGAGTCCTGTGCCGGTATCCATCGGTGGGAGATCCGAAGCTGTTTGAAAATATCACTGTGGGCATTGCATTGCCTGCAGCTTGGGAAGAAAAGGTGGGAAGCTAACGCTGGCACTGATCACAGCCCACAGTGACAGCTCGCATAACAGGCAGAGTGAGAAATCCCACCACCGGTGGCACTGCGTGGGGACTGTGGATGGTCGAGCAGCTGTGCTGAGGTGCTTGATCCAATGCAGTGAACGGGTTTTTGAGAGCTGCAGCTGAGATTGCATGCAGTGCACTGTTAGTCCTATCCAGCATTTATTGGTAACTGTTGTGGTGCATAATTTGGGCTCCAATCAGCGTGATGAGCTCTGTCCTCCAGAGAGGCAGAGCACATCGGTGCTGTCTCCTGTTGAAACTAGGGGCAAAGTGTATGGCTAGGATTCATCCAAGAACACTAATTTTGTTTAAGGTTGGCTTCTGTATGTTTGTGTAGGCCAGGCTCCGTGTCATTCTGGATTTCTGTTAAGAAAATGTGCTTGTACTGATTTCTGTGACTGTTACTGTGATGTAAATGGCTCCTGCAGCAGGTCTACTGGCATGAGGTCTGAGTGGTGTTAAGTGGTGCCTTAAGCAATGGGAAAAACATTTGTCCCACAGTGTTTTTAAGACAGCTTTTTCCATGAGAGTATTCCTATATATGGGAAAATGACCTATGTGCAGCATGTGGCATCACTGTGAGCGAGGACAAAGCGGAGAACTCAGGGCATGTGGGGTGAAGCCTCACCTGCTGCCAGTGCTTCAGGAGGCAGATCACAGGTTGCACAGCTGTGGTAGCAATGCTTCCCTCGGCCTCGGGGAAAATCCAACAGAAGGGAAGAGATCTCCCTGCCAGGAGCTCCCAGCAGGACGAGGTGTGAGGCTCTGCAGGTTGGCTTTCCCATATCTGTGACTCTGAGCCAGACCTCAGTGCTTTCACCATCAAATGTGGAGCGGCTGGATTTCCAGCTGTTGGTGAAAAGCGTGATTTTTAATTTCAGAAATTTTTCACACTTCTTGACCTAAAGACTTACAGGGCTTCATTTTCCTCCATGCTTTTTGTTTGTTTGTTTGGCCTCTACAAATGATAAACTTCTCTTTCTTCTTGTGTGTCTGCTGAACACCAGCACAGTGAGATCTCATCTTAATTAACAGCAATTCCAAACCCAGTGACGCTGCCTCCAGCACAGCTCTCGCAGCTGGAGCTTTGGCTGAACAACTTGGAGAGCGCTTTGTGCCAAGTGCTAAATTGCCACTGCCAGCTCCTGTGGCCCACGGGGTCTCAGTGGATGGCAGTGACCTGAGCACACTGCCTGAACTGTGCTACAGGTGCTGCAGAAGTGAGGGCCAGGAGTGGATTTGGGCACAGGTTGGTCCCTGGATGTGCTTCTGTGTGGGCGAAAGAGAAGAGGGTGTATGTAGAGGTAGGATTCTGTTATCCAGCACTGTGAGCCCAGGATTTGATGAAATCTGTAATTTCAGTTTGTTTTTTTAGTGTTCTGTCTGATTAGCTCAACAAGAGTAAAATACATGTGGACACTCTGTCGAAGAATGTGCAGATGAACAATGAGAAGTTCAGTTTCTGACTCTTTATTCAAGATAATGTGGGGATCAACAGCGTGGGTGGAAAGAATTTGGTCTCCAGCAGCACACAGAAGATGCTTCTTGTGGGTTTAATGGGTACACTGGATTTTGGCTGACCAGTCAGGAGTTACCTTGCTCCCACTACTTCCTTGGATCTGAGTTATTCTCCACATTAGTTTACAAAAATAACCCTGGCTTTAGCACTCGCTTGGATACAAAATACTTCAAATTCATGTGTGCTGAAACAACTGTGACAAAAGTGTTCTTGTTAGATCGCAGGAAGTAACCTGGATCTTTGATGAGGTTGTTGTCCATGTTCTGTCTGTATAGAATGCTCACTGCTTGCCGTGGGGCGACGGTTAGTGAAGAACCCCTCAATCTTGTGAACCACAGCCAGTCATCCAGAATCCCTGGTCTTCACTGCGCTGCTCTCTGAAATCTCAAACACCAGTTCGAGATCGGGTTGATGAACAAGGGGCAGAGGAGTGTGAGCAATTTTCTGTTCGTGACATTTTCTTAGTCATGTGGGAACGGTTGTTTCTGCTGAAATAAATACTGATGATATTTGCATATGAATTTAGGCTTCAACATCCAAACATATCAACATTTCATTAAAAATAATGAGCATTCCAGTGTTTATTTACTGTTTTAACTCCCTTCTGCAGAGTCTGAGGAAGGAGCTACTGTGCTTGCTGAACTAATATGCACTTTATGTGTAACCCAGAGGGCGGTGAATCCAAAGGGACGCTGCCTTCCTACTGGCAAGCTGGGATGCCGCTGATAGGCTTTGAACACAGGTCCACCCAATGGAGATATCCAGTTATAGGAAAACAGTATCTTCTGTACATCTCACACAAGTAGTTTGTTGCTAAAGTGGCTACAGTGTTTGTGGGACAGTTGGTCTTTATGTCAGGTTCATGGAGAACAGAAAAATATCACTAAAAATCCCATTCTGGGAGAGGGAGGAAGGAATTGAAAATGAAAGAGCATTCAAAGATGGCAAACACAAAAATTCAGACATAAAAGGCAGTGTATTTATTTCCACATTTTCTCCCACCTGTGTTGCTGTATGCCAGAGACTTCCTACAATACCTCTTTGCTCATTTCATCACCTGCTAGCAATAGAGCAGCATTGCTCTTGTAGAGGGAATGACACAGTTGATTCACAGCATGAACCTGTGATTGAGCACCTGAGGCGAACACCCAGTCAGCCCTGGGAGCACAGGTGAAGGCAATTCAGCTGTGTGATCAGAAGGGGTGGAGCCTGGCTGCACCTCTCAGACCCCATTTAAGGGCTGACTGCCACGAAGGAAGGATTTCTTTCTAGAGATCTCTTCTCTTGGACTTTTTCTTGCGAGCCTAGCACACAGGTAAGCTTTTTCCATTCATTTTCAATTATCTCTTTCCAATGTGATAACCTTTCCAGTTGTACGTTGTCTAAAGACCAGCCTAACTTCTCTGTGTATTTGTCAGTTATACATCTGTATACTCATTGATTATGTGCAGTCTTAGGTGATTTTTCCTCTACTTTTTCCTATGGATTCTTCATATTTAAGCAATGTAGGCTTTCTTGTCATACAGCGCAGCATTTGGGTATTACCTTCAGGTTTGGTGCATCAGTGGGTGAAGTAGCAGTAGGTCGACTCCTGAAATAGCTCCTATTTTCCCTGCATTTCTATGTGTTTTCTTTATAATGGCTGACGGGCTTAGAGTTTGTGATTCTGGCTGCTGTCTGGGATGCTCTGTTGTCATGATACACATGGATCGCATGTGTTGTCATCCCATGCGCTCACACAATGGGATGGTGACAAAAAATTCCTGTAGGAAGCCAATACAGATGAAGATCCATCTGTAGATCAGTTCATTAAAAAGCAGCAGGGCTATTTTGCATCACTGCAGTGATGCAGTGCGCTGTTTTCATTGCAGAGTCTTCTACATGCATATAAATAAAATGTCTTCAATTAATTTGTAAATGAGAAGTATGGATTTTGAAAACTCAAGCTTGTATATTCACCATCTTGGGTAACACAACCATAGTGTTTTTATAAATCTGTGTGATCTCACAGATGTTAAGATACAGATTATATAAGTATGCAAGTCAAAGGAGAGGTGAAACATTTAAGTGCATGGAAATTAAAATGTCAAGAGACACGTGCCTAAGAAATGACAAGCAAAGATTGTTGCGTTAGTTTTCACTGATAGCTATGAAACAGTGAAATAACTGAGGCTGATAAAATATGCTGGCAACCAACGTAGAGGTGGCAAGAAAAGTGCTGGGAAACTGAAGTTGATCCTTGGGAACAGAATGCTACCGAACAACTGTTTTGTGCTTTGAAAGGTATAAAAATGGCTGAGATCGTGTTGTGTTGTTTGCAGGCAAAGTTCTGAGAAGCTGATAGAGAAGAAACCATTTTAGGCTTGCCTAGTTCCTTCTTGCTGCAGCTTGCTTTTGATCAGATGAGCAGCTTAGGCTGATGAAGGTACTTGTGCTGCAAGCCTGATATTTATAAGGGTCATGGCTGGTGAAGAAAGAGAATGCATTTTTACAGTTCTCTACCACAGTTGTGTCTTCAGTGAGTGGTCTTCAGGCACTGATCAGAGTTTTGATGGGGTGCTTTTGTAGATCTACAGTTATAAAGGAAAGTGTTACTGTCTATCCTTACCTCTTATTTTCTGTGTCTATTGAAAAAAGCTCTTGGACTCCTGTTGCATAATTAATATGAAAATATCGAGTGCTTTTTTTATTTTTATTAGCACGTCACCTACCAATTGCTCAGAGACAGCTTTATACACCACTGAGAACCTCTATACAGAAATCCTGTTGGCCAGCTTGGGTTGTTCCTGAACACATACAGCATTTGTTCTGTCCTCTCACATGGACAAGAGTAGTGAAAGTTGGAGGTGGGCAGCGATCAGCTGTAACAAGGGACATGGAACACAGGGAAAACTATTTGTAACAGATGTGTGGGTAATGAGGACAGAAAGCAATCACTGACAGCCTTGGATTTGTTTCCTGCATATGGTGGAACTTAAGGTTTCTTATTTTTCAGTGACTGACAGCTCAGGGCAGCTTTTAATAATCTTTAGAGGACTATGCAATCCTAATTAACTTTTTCAGGGGCTGGTTAGTTCACCACAATTATCAGTGAAGGATATTGCTATCATGATGGCAATTTTTTATCTTATTTCTATGGTGAATATGTCCCACTTTGTTTGTTGGACATCTTATCCACCAGATTGAAGAGCTGTGAAGTATCTTTGTCATGCTTAAGTACTCGCATGCTGGGATCAAGCCATGCCTTTCACTTCAAGTTCCCACATGGCTCAGTGGAAGGCATATTTCCCATGTCTTTCATCATTCCCACAAGCCCTTCTTGAAGTGTTGCTATCTGACATGCCTGTGGATCTACAGCCCCCAGAGCTGGACTGGAATTCCTCATCCAGCTGGTGCCTGGTGTAACAGTGAAACAAGGCTGCTCCTGTGCCCATTGATCTGATTATTCCCGTCTGCTTGCAAGACATTGTTCTTTGAGTAAGTCTACACTGCAGACTGTGGTGCCATCAAGAGAAGCAAGGCCCTGAAGCTGCAGTGCTTTTCCTACTTGTGGAAGCAGCAGTTTGCAAGTCACTATTCCCCTTCATAGGCGCTTATGCCATGAAATTGATCTGTATTTCCATAGATGTATCTGATACGTGGCTGCATCTGCCTGCCTGCTTCGTTACTCATCTCTTTCCCAGACTGTCATCTTTCATCAGAGAGAGTTTTTCCTTCCTCCAGGTTACAGATAAAAATGTTGAAGGCTGAGAATTGATCCCCATGGGAGTCCATTAGAAGCGCTGCTGCTCAGTTTAATCGTTTTAAATCTATTGCATATGCACCATGTTAATTTTATTTTTTTATTAATAAAAATTTGATATACAAAGTCAAACGTCTTATTGAAATCTCAGTCTATTAGATCAAACTTGCAGTCCGATTTGGAGTGATTTGTCATCTGTAAAAATGTGTTCCTGGACATTAATTATTCCATCCTTTTCTTTTGTTCTTTGTTATTCAAATCCTTTTCCCACTAATTCAGTCCATCAGCTAGCAGTAGTATCAAAATATCCGCTGGATGGTACTCATTTGCCCTATTTAAATGTTACAATATGATAGAACAAATATCAATACCAGTCTTTGTTTGCTTTGTCTCCTAGCATGAGAAATAATGGGCATTCAGCAGCAGGGGAAAAAAAGCCTAATTCAGGTGCTAAAAGGCAGGGAGGGGTGGCTGGGGGTCCTTGAGCCCCCTTCATCTCTTGAGGAGGGGGAGATGGAGAGGCTCTGTCCAGAGCAAGTGCTAATGGCCTCCTTCTGCTGTCCTTGTCACAGAGATGCTGCAGGAACTGCTCTGCTCTTCCTGGGGAGGCCTTTGTGAAAATCCTGTCTGTAACCCATGGAGAGGACAGCTTTCATGCTGCTCAACAGGCACGGCGTGAAACAGCGGGAGGTAGAGACAGAACCAACCATCTTGCATGGAGAGCAATTGGGGCTGAGCCTTGAGACCAATCTGTCAACCAAAGTACTGAAAGCTGTGCCTACCAGTGAGTTTCAGTGATTAGAGTGAGGGAGGAGGGGACTGGGGATTATGTGAGCAGGTGAGGACTAATTGGGTGGAGTAGTCTTTCTGGTTACAAGGCTGTCTAGTATCTTTGTAGATATTTCAGATAATGGGATGCTAGGTGAACTCTGTTAAGACTTGATACCTTGAGTGCACTTGAAGGAGAGTATTACAGATGTGTTACAGCTAGACTGCAGAGAGAAACGTGTCAGGCTTTCAGCATGCTTAGTGAAACTGCATGATGATGTTGCTGTGCCTGGGGAAATGTCAGCTCATCGAGACACACTGTGAGTTGGGACCCCTGCAATCAGTTCCCAGTGCTGCCAAATGGTTTATTATCATTACATTTAAAATAACATACCTGTTACCTTAGAGTTATGCAGAAGGTTCTGCACAGCCAGCCACCTTATGTTCCTGGGAGCATGCGGCGTGTTCATGGCAGAGGAGGTGAAGCTGAAGCACAGACAGCGTTAAATAATCTGGGATTCTGAAAGCTGTCTGGACACTTCTTGCAGGAGTGTAACTGAGAGTTGGAGATCTGCTGGTTAAAAGCTCTGGTTGGTTGGGGCTAACGCTGCCATTTATGTTCATGAAGATGAGATCTCAGATATCACAGGCAGTTTTTCCTTTTTGAATGACTTCTTTTGGCTCTCTTCTTTTTGCAGCGTAGGGCTCAGGGCTCAGTGTTCTGCGTTGGAGACTGTGTGTGGAATGTGTCTGTGCTTCCCTCTTTTTTTGTCCTCTAAAAGCCCCTGAATGAGCTGCTGCAATTAATGAAACTCTGAATGCTCAAAGAGAAGTGCACATGATGCTTATCTGAAATTAGACTATGGTCCTCCAGCACTGCAGATCTCTGGTCCCCATTAGATGGGCTGTCTGTGTCATGTGTGTTTGGTTGAAAAGCCAATAGCTCATTTTAAAAATCAGTGATAAACTAAAAGATAATGGTAACAGGACCGAGATATTAATGTATAGAATATTCAAATCTATCAGATACATTAATACATCCAATATTGAAAATATAATGCAGATAATTAGGATTACCCCAGAGAGATAATCTTACAGGAAGATATTCTGGGAATGCAGCTTGTTTTCAGCAGCGTTAAGTGTAGCTGCTTTAATGTAGTGTATTGTGCAGAGCCTGAGTAGGATAAATTTCTGTAGCTATTGTAACAAGCATACAAAAGAAAGCCTAAAATTTGTCATTGTGGGCAATCACTGCTAAATCTCTGCTATCTACTTGCTGATAAATCTCCTGTGTGCGTGTCTGTGAGATTTGTGGCTTGGACAGGTACACAGGTGCCCTCTTTGCTGGGTGAAGAACTGGCTGGGTGGCCAGGCCCAGAGAGTGGTGATGAGTGGAGTTAAATCCAGCTGGAGACCAGTCACGAGTGGTGACCAGGGGGCTGGTATTGGAGTCCATCCTGCTTAAAGTTGTTACTATTGATTTGGATGTGGGAATCGAGCACACCTTTGGTAAGTTTTCAGACACCAAGCTGGGGTTGTGTCGATCTCCCCAAGGGCAGGAAGGCCCTACAGAGGGACCTGGGTAGGCTGGATCAATGGGCTGGATTGAGTGGGATGAAGTTTAAGCAAGACCAAGTGCTGCGTTCTGCACTTTGGCCACAACAACTCCAGGCAGTGCTACAGGCTTGGGGCAGAGTGGCTGGCAAGGTGCATGGAGGAGAAGGATCTAGGGGCACTGGTCAACACTTGATGGAATGTGAGCCAGCAGTGTGCCCAGGTGGCCAAGAAGGCCTACTGCATCCTGGCTTGTATCAGAAATAGTGCTGGCTGCCCAGAGAAGTGGTGCAGTCAGAGTCCCTAGAGATTTTTAATGAAAGGGCAGGTGTAGTACTTAGGGGCACTGTTTGGTAGGCAGTATTAGTGGTAGGGGGATTTGATGATCTTAGACATTGTTTCCAACCTCAGTGATTCTGTGATCTGATCTGCCAGCTATGTCTGAAGCATTGGCTATTGCTCCTGTGGAATTCCCACTGAGTTCATAGGCACAGGTGGGAGAGGTATCTCTAGAATTGGGATGAGTGTCACTTGAACTATGCTCACAGCCAAGGAGATGGGCTGAACTGTTGTGCAGGGTTGAAGAAACGTGTACAGGATGACACTGATGCCCTCCTGAAGTGCATGCATACGCAAATTTAGGTGCACAACAAATTGTACTGTTTTCCATTGTACGTTAAAAATCATTGTGACTGGCATGTTTGGGCTCACTGGTTAAGCTGGCCCTGCTGAGGAAAAAAGCATTCTTCAAGGGAAGAGGTGGTAAAGTTGCTTAATGTTTGAAAGTGCTTTGATGATTTGCTCATGGATCCCCCCCATGCATAGGAATGCTCTCTTGGAGGAACCCAAGGTCCACCAGCTTCTGGGAGGAGCAGCAGACAGTCTGCTGACTTCAGTGAGTAGTCCATCATTGTTTTGTAGCTAATCTATCAGTATTTTGTATCTAAATCAGCTTAAGCAAAACTTGCAAGGTAACAAGTTACAGCACATCTTGCTCTCAAAACTTGATGAAGAGTGGGTGTACAAGCAATGCTGAGTTTATTGAAATACTATGTTAATTGAAATATTCCACCTTTTCATTTATTTACTGTGAAATAGTTATCATGTGATAATTCTCTCCCTGTAAGTCCAGGGGAGACAGAGGGCACTCGCCTACCTGGCTGTGATCTATGGCATTTCCTATGTTTTTTTTTTCTTGCTGACCTTAAAGATTCTGTGATACTGTATCAGTCATCTTGGCTATCATTAGTCATCTTGGCTCAGGCTAAATGGTGTTTTAAAGCTCACCAAGGCGCATTTCAGGGGAATGCTGAGAGGTCAGCCAAAGCCTCAATCTGTTGGTGTAAGCCTTCTGCCTGTCACTGAAGGATGCCAATGCTTCATTATGCCTCAGGTTAGATATTAGGAGGAATTTCTTGTCAGAAGGAGTGGTGAGGCACTGGGACAGCCTGCCCAGGAATGTGGAGGAGTCACTGTCCCTGGAGGTGTTAAGAACTGTGGAGATGTGGCACCTGTTGATGCATGGTTAGTGGGCAAGATAGGGATGGGTTGGGGTGGGACTTGGTGATCTTGGAGGTCTTTTCCAAGCGAAATGATTCAATAGTTCTTAGTTCAGTGTTGGTGTGAAACAATTTTTTTTTTCATCTTTGTTTTGTATTAACTTTGGTCATCTTAGCTACTGAGTGAAGTCATTGGGGCTGGGAGTTTCCTACCAGGTTTGTCGTTGAACGCAGGCACCCCTGCAAGACCCAGAGCCACTGCTCCTTTCTTGGCACTGAGAGCCCCCATTTAGGCTTTGTGCTTTTATGGCTGCTCAGTCAGAAGCACGCTACACATCTCAAAGCTCTCCCAGTTGAGGTGCTTACCTAACTGCTTTTAGTATTTTTTTTGTTCTCTTCTTTTTTTCAGGCCAGCTCAGTCATACACTTTCCTGAGCATTTAATTTGATTTCTGCATAAATTCTGTATCAGGGAGTAATGAGAATAGACAAAGAAAGGATAAGCAGGGCTTAAGTTATAAAAACAGAACTGCCACGTGAATTTATTGCCCGGGGTTCTGTGGGACCCAGTCATCAGCTGTAACTTCTTTTAATAGCGTGTTCTGACTTTAATGCGATCAGAACAAATGTGGCGTTTTGTTCCTGAGTTACTGTAGGATCTCAGCCTCGTGGTTGGCACAGATCACACTTGAAGTCTGCTGGAGCTCTGAGCCCAAAGCACGGCATGCACAAGCCGCTGGGGATGTACAGCAGAGCCTTCCTGCCCTGTTTCTCTGAGCTCTTCCTACTTCAAACAGCAATCCTGTCAGCACGTGGTTTTGTTTATATGAGCACTTATTTATGTGCAATCATCCTCCTCTATCTTGTGTGCATTGTCCTGCTGAGTCCTTATGTGCAGATCTTGCTCTTGTTTCAACTGCTGCCACAGTGATGAACTGTTCAGCTGTCTACCACTATGCTCTTGATGTTCAGTTAAAAAGGGGGGGGGGGGGGGGGGAACCACCAAAAAACCCCATGGTGCACATGTAAGACAGAATTTGTGTTTTCTCTAAACAAGTTATCTTGTAGAGCTGTCAAATGCTCAACATCATTCTAAAACTAGCAACTCGGGCTGGTTATTACATATAGCACTGAGGGTAATTTGATAAAATTAATGGAAGGAAGCAACTGTAAGAGTTTGCCACAGTGCTGTGGCAGGTATTTTAATGACGTGCCTGGTGCAGTGAGCTCATATCCAAGTGGAAAACCTTATGCAGTGTAGCAGTACTCATGACAGCTACTGCATCTTAAATGAGTTCATTTCTAAATGCAGCTCAGAAGTCTCTTACTGACTTCTTGCAGTGTTGATTTTTCTCATCTTCAGTGCAGTTGCTGTGTTGTTAGCATCGTTTATGGTATGAGCTGTTTACAGTAAAGCTTCTAGGTGTGCCTTGGTTGTGCTACTATTTTTAATGTTTCTCTTTCGTTATGGGATCTGACTCTGAAACATGTGTGGCAATCTCAGGTGTAAATGCCTGGTTCCTGTGCTTATCCTGTCTTCTCTCAAGCAGTTGGGCAGCTCATTTCCCATGACAGCCCCAGGCTGGTGCCAGTGGCAGCTGCAGTGCCTGTAGTAGAGGGTTCCTGTGTTAGGAGCAGGATCAAGTTATTTTATCTTGTCTGGGCTTCCTACCAAACATGCTGTGTCTTTGGTGCTACAGACGAAATAAGTGTGCTGTAATGGTATTTAATTCACTTGCTGTTAATTTATTGAAAACTGTTGAAGAAGATGGAAGTAGATTAGAACATTGCTGAACAGGACAGGACAAGCCTGTATACTCCTGTTTTATTGGATTGCTGGCAGCAGCTCTGCACTTTGCTCTCAATGCTTCAACAGTACATCATGGTTTACTGTTGTCTTTGCATGTTTAGCAGGACTCCCTGTTATAGAAGTAAAATAGGTGAAGTATTATTGAGCTATTATGTTGATAATTAAGTATTGAGGTGACTGGACTTCAAGTTGCCAGCATAATCAGTACAATTTACAGCTCACAGTAAAGTGCACTAATTATAGCCAAAGCATCGAATTTTTAATAGTTGCATGGAAAACTTCTTTTCTCTCATTTCATAGAAATATCAGGCAGCGTGTCAAACTGTGAAGTCATTGTGAAATCATTTTCACTAGATACATCTTAGACTTCAATTTCTTGTCTCCTAGAAAACTGTATCATATGTAATGTGAAATTAGTATTTTATTTGATATGCTATATATGGGAGTAAATAAGAATTGCTCTGTAGTTAGTTTAACATAGTCTTATGTTGTTTGTAAGTTGTTTATTATGTGTATCCCCTGTGAAATTTATGCTGGCCTGACCAGTAGGGTAATACACTGTAAAATGTTGTTTGTTCATTACTGCTGTACTATTAATTTTTATCCTGCTGTGGTTCACCCACCCCTCAGTGGTCAAATGTTTGGACAGAACAAATGTCATATTTGACTGGGACAAATGGCCTGGCAGTCTGTGCTTGGACAGCTATACTCATTGCTGTGTAATAAAAAAACAACTGGGTAGGGGGCTTGGGCCCAGGGGGTGGTGGTTGAATGGAGTTAAAACCAGCTGGCAACTGGTCATGAGTAATTCTCCCTGGGGATTGATATTTGAGTACGTCCTGTTTGATATTATTATTGATGATTTGGATGTGGGAATCGAGCGCACCTTCGGTAAGTTTTCAGACACCAAGCTGGGGTTGTGTCGATCTCCCCGAGGGCAGGAAGGCCCTACAGAGGAACCTGGGCAGGCTGGATTGAGTGGGATGAAGTTCAAGCAAGACCAAGTGCTGCGTTCTGCACTTTGGCCACAACAACTCCAGGCAGCGCTACAGGCTTGGGGCAGAGTGGCTGGCAAGGTGCATGGAGGAGAAGGATCTGGGGGCACTGGTCAACACTTGATGGAACGTGAGCCAGCATTGTGCCCAGGTGGCCAAGAAGGCCAACAGCATCCTGGCTTGTATCAGAAATAGTGCTGGCCAACAGGAGCAGGGAAGTGATCATCACCTCTACTCCACCCTGAGTTGTGGCTGTACCTTGTGTGCTATGTTCAGTATTGGACCCCTCACTACAAGAAGGACACTGAGGTCCTGAAACATGTCCAGAGAAGGGCAGTGAAGCTGGTGAGGGGTCTGGAGCACAAGTCTTAAAGGGAACAGTGGCTGAAGGTACTGGGATTCTTTAGTCTGGAGAAGAGGAGGCTTGGGGGATGTGTTATGACTCTCTACAACTGCATAAAAGGAGGTTGTGGTGAAGAGCGGATTGGCATCCTCTGAAAAACAGCCATAGGACAAGAGAGATTGGCCTCAAGTTGCACCGGGGGGGTTTGGGTGGATGTTAGGATTTTTTCTCAGAGCTGGTGGTGGTGTTTTGGAAGAGGTTGTCCAAGGAGATGGTGGAGTCACTGTTCCTGAAGGTTTTTAATGAAAGGACAGGTGTAGTAGTCAGGAGCATGGTTTAGTGGGCAAAGTGGCGGTAGATGAGCAGTTGGACTAGATGATCTTAGAGGTCTTTTACAACCTTAATGATTCTATGATTCATTACCTTAATGCAAAAGGTTGAGACTTGAGAACCTCTTGTTGGTGGAATTTGGTGTTGCTGTTGTTTTGTTGCTGTAAAAATGGAGTAACTGTACTGAAATAACACTGAAGCTGCAAAAAGGATGTGGAAGTCTGGAAGGAGATGGACTATGCTTGCCTTTTAACCACAGTCCTGTCTGTAATGCTGTAATGTATACATTGAAGAATAATCTTCAGTTTCATGGTCACTTTTTTGAATTTTTTTAAAGCTGTTGAAGGCTTTTACTTATTTTGATAAGACTGGATCAAGAACTAGGAATGCAGCAGGGCTATGAAATGAAGGAACTTGTTATCTGAGATGCTGCTGCCTCAGTTCTTGGAGAATTTGAAAGGTGTTTTCTGCTGTGGGCAATGAATTGCAGAGAGGGAAAGGCCTCATGGGACAGCTGGGATAGGCTTTGTGCTTTTGAATGCAAAGGGTCAGTGCAAGAGCTCCTTCATGATACTAATGCAAATTTAAACCAAGTTTGGGGATTCCTCTCTTCCAAGTGTCTAATTTGAGAAATCTAATATCTATTTTTCAGTATTTATTAAGGGTTTTGCCAACAGTGCTGAATTCTAACAGATCTTGAGTGAGTGAGCTATGATTGCATTTTTTTTTTTTCAGAGATTTGTAATGAGTAGATTTGGCTGCATTTGTATAAGGATAGTAAAAGACATTTTGACAGTAAGACAGCTCCATTTCTGTATTTCACACCCCTACTCCAAAGCATCTGCATGCTTAGATTTTTTCAAAGAAAGAGCTGCAGTAATTTCTGAGAGGACAAAAAAGAAAATTCCTTCCTAATGTAATTAAAATAAAAAAAGAGGAAAAAAAAAAAAAAGAGTTGTATTGAAATGTTGCATCTCAGTATCTCCAAATTTGATTCATAAGAATGATGGATTTATAAAAACTTCTCTTAAATATTCCAGCTCAGCAGCCATACAAGGAAGTGAAAATAGGGCATTGTGGACAGAGTTGTGTAACCTCAGCTCCAGGAGTCACCACAAGCAATGCCCATGTTGTGCCATCTCCTTAACACTGGCTGTGTCTACAACAAAACTGATGACAAGATCTTAGTCCTGGGTTGGTTATGAATTATAATGCCTTATAAGAAGGGCTCTGGAGCATTTGCTCCCTTTTTAGAAGGGAATGTAAGCTGCCAAGGATGATAACTGTCAGGATATGATGTGGCAAAAAGATTTAAATATTGAAATGTTAATAAATATTTACAGCTTCTCTCCCAGAGCTCTTTAACATTGTTAAAATGAACAACGCTAATTACAGAATATTTGTTGAGGCTGATGACTCAGCCACTGGTACAGTAAGCAGAGGAGCAGGAGCACTGTCCTTCCATGCTTGGAAATGCATCTCCTCTCGTTTGCGGTGTAAGTGACTTGAGCAGACACCATAAATGCAGCTGTGATTTTGGTTGCCCCAACCAGTCAAGCTTCCTGATACCTCAGAAGCTCATCAGCCATTTATGAAAGTCTATTAATGTGCAACAGAATATAAGTACTTTATGCCTGTTTAGAAAAAGCCTACTTCATAGTGAACAATCCTGCAATGGCAATTTGCTGTGCTCAGGTTGGGATTCTGTTGGGTTCAGTATTGAAACAAAAAATTGAATATTTCCTGCACCACTTGCAGCAGTAACACTAATGCTGATCGAGGGATCTGTTCCAGTGCAGAATGTGCTGAGGAGAAGTGTGGAATTTGCAGACATTATAAGGTAACTACTACAGTTAATTTTGAGGTTTAGGTTGAGTATTAAATGAACCTGGTTTCTTGACCTGGATTTCTGTGACAGTGAACCCCAGGAGAATTCCCCCATGACATTTTAGGAGGATGGAGAAATTAGACTTGTTTTAAAAACCCCTACAGCTCAGCGGAGCACTCTGCATATTCCTACAGGGTCATCCAAAAGTTCTGAGAGCAGATGACTTTCTGTTGAGATGATCTGTAGAAAAGAGTGTCTCTTGCATTGTAATTCCTACATGTAGGATGGCACAGTTGATACTCCATTTGTGCATCACTTTGGAATGCCTTTCAAGACCCATTAAAAGCCCCTAATCTGAAAATGAGGAGTAATGGCATTTTGCGGTTGCCTGGAAGAGAGCAGTAGTGAAGGAACAGCTTCACAAAGGAAATTCATAGGCAGCAGAACAGGTGGAAGAAGCAGTTGCATTAGTACACAGAAGCTTTTGTCCAAGACGGTGTCTCCTGCAGAAGGTTACATCTGCCAGCAAAAAGGAACAGAACTAAAGACTTTTCAGAAACATATGGAGCTCATACTCATGTTTATTCCCATGGCAGGAGCCAGTTTGTGTGCTGCCCAAATGAACGCTTCATGCCTTCTCCAGTAGAGACATCAGCCACCATTGGCACTGCTCTAAAGCAAAAACCAAGGCCAGCATTCTTTTTGAGGAATGGACATTTCCAAATACTACTTTTTTTCCTCCAAAGCATTTGGGCAGAGATGTAGGAATTTCCAGGAAGATATCTGGAAAGTAAAAAGCAAGTTTTCCACAAACTGAGCTCAGCTGTGGGAATTAGGTTTTATAGATGTGGAAGCTTTTTTGTTTTTCTTAACAGCATTGTAAACTGCATTTTGCATTTAATGTCTCTGTTGTACTTGTGAGAAATCAGGGTCCCCTTGCAGAGAGAAAGACCAAAGTCTAAATTGTTTCATTTAACTCTGCAGGCATCCTAATTAAGCAGGTCAGCTCATTTCAGACTTCAATTTATAACAACACACCTAAAAAGCTTTGCAGAATTGGAGGTCACCTGCATAACGTGATGACAGAGCATATGAAACATACAGTCTCAGAATCAATACAAAAGGCAGCAACTCCTTCTTAGCACTTTGTGAAATTATTAGCAATATTATTTTTAACATCTGCTATGGTATGCTCCATTCCCAGAAGACAATGTTCAAGTCCTAAGTCAGAGAATGTAAGAGTCTGCTGGCGTGTTGATGATCTCTGTGCTTTTGAAATCCTCAGATGAGGAGGCTGCACACAAATCACTGTGATGAGGCCAGTCCCCCAGCTGACCTGGTAGCCCACTCTGCCACTCAAAGCTGTTGTTCTTGCACTGCCTGTGCCTGCAAATTACCTCAAATGTGCAGCTGTTAGAAAATGAGTTTGTGCTAACCAGAGTGGTAATCTCTCTGAAACTGTGTGTATCAAGGTTCTCTCTGACTCTGCAGTCTGAAAGAATGCTTTGAGGCTGAACTGCGTCTGCAGTGTTGGTGAGATAGGGCACAGCCACTGGTAGGGGGATTTCATAATATTGCACATCTTGATCAGATGGTCTCTGTGCAGGATTGAAGCCTCTGGCAATCTTTGTGAGGTGAGATATATGAGAGAAAAGAAGTTTTGCTTGTAAATAACTCCAGAGGGATATTCACTTTTCTTCACTTGTGCAATACAGTAAGGAATAGTCACAATCTCCAGCATGTTAGCCCACTTTCTAGCCAGCAGTTCCATAGTGTGCCCTTTCTGTGGTGACTTTTGCTGGGAGGCATGGACAGCAGCCTGTGTCCAAATAAAGAGCTGCATCTCTGCAAAGCTTTATTCTGTTTCCATGACTCCTTTAGGACAGATTACTCCTTGAGGCCAAACAACTTGAGGCCAGCTGTCTTCTTCAGTGTAGAAGTTGGCATCTGCACTTTTAGTACTGAAATAGAGTGGGTAATACAGGAATAGGTGTAGCGTTAGTGCACCAGGTTGGGCAGCCAGCTACAGCACCATTACTGATGGAGACTCTAAAGCCTCTCTGGGCAAACTGAGACCATCCTGACAATCAAAAAGCTTTTTCTTATGTTTAAGTGGAACTCCCTGTCTTTTTGTTTATGCTCGTTGCTTCTCAATCCTGCCTGTCCCTGCTCCGTTTTCTTCACTCACCAGGTGATTACACACACCAGAAACATTTCAGGTCTTCATGCTGAACAGCCCCAGCTCTCGGCCTCTCCTCACGTGACACATGCTCCAGGCCCTTTGTCACTCCATATGACCTTTACTAGACTCACTCCAGTGTGTCCCATGTCTCTTTTTGTATTGAGGATCCCAGGATTGTATGCCAGACACAAAGAATGCCCAAAGAAAAATAGCTTTGTATGGAACAGCTCCAAAAATAATGAATGGGTCCATTCCAACTCGTCCCTTCAGCACTGCTCCTAGTGCTTTAAATCATAGAATCAAGTACTTTCCATCCTTTGCTGGTACTTGGAGGCACAGTTGGTCTTGCAGCTTCAGTCTCCCCATTTGGATACATGTCAGAATTATTCCATGCTATCTTAGCTCTGCCCCATTGAAGGGCAGTGGCCCACTTGGTCAAAACCTGTTATTTACTGATAGAATCCACTTGACCTGATTGAAGGCCTACATTGTTATTGGCATTTTTCCTGGCTGGCTTCTCTCTTTTTCTTCTGCTCTTGCCCTTAGGATGTCAGGTGATACCAAGGGTTTTGCACACTGCAGATATGTCTGCTCCAAGGGCACTGAAGTGATCTCCTAATGGTATCATCCAGTTTTGACTTTCTTCAACAGGCAAGAGCTCTTTGACAGTTAGACAGTGGAGAAAATGTGAGGTGTTGCTGACCATCCGCACACAATTCTAGAGCTTGATCAGGATGGCTTTGGGTTGCATCAAGGATTTCTCCAGCTGGACTTCCTTTGAAAGGTCAGCGTAACAATGTGGACTCCATTAGTACTTCAGGTTCATCAAGAATTTTCACAGTGTGCATTTGAGAAGCTTGAAGTTCCCATTTGAAACAAAATACAGCTATCTGTTAGTGACAGATGATGGTATTAGCACTGGGCAGAACCCAGTGTGCTGCAGTCAGGTACAGTGCAAAAATCTTGACATGGTCTTGTCACTTTCTATCTCTTGCAAACACATGCCTTCCCTGCTGTAGTCCTGCAGTGAATTTGACCTTACGCTGTATTAGTCAACCTGCTGACTGTATAAGTATCTCTGAATCTCCAGGTTGAGACCATGACTGTAGCTTTACTTTCTTCCATATTTCCTCTCAATATGCCAATAGCAACTTCAGTGCTTCCATTTCACTTGACGCTAGAGTTGGCTGAGTCACACCTGTCACTTTTAATTTACTTGTTCCAAAGCTGTGTGCTCTTAGATGAACTGCTAGCGGCAGAAAAAATCGACACAGTTGCTGGAAGAACACTGAAACTTTCAATGCACAAAATAATCTCTGAAATGACTGATTGAATTTCTTAACTGTTCCAGTCAATCCGGTGTTATGTTTTTGCCACGTAATTTACTTTCCTGCAATATGTGCTGATTTTTTTTCAGGTATTATTTCCAGGATCTGTTGGTAGGAATCTCCTGGCTAATTCCAGAATTTTCAGATTTCATTCAATTCTGTTTATAACTTCAGCTCTGTCCTTTGCTTCCACTCCTTAGGGACAGAGAAACAAGATCTGCATATTTTTCATCTCCCACTTTAGCAAAGTTTAAGTGGGGGAGAACAATAACCCTTAAAAGGAACTGACT
Organism: Lagopus muta; assembly: GCF_023343835.1. Lineage (NCBI taxonomy): Eukaryota > Metazoa > Chordata > Aves > Galliformes > Phasianidae > Lagopus > Lagopus muta. The sequence continues at coordinate 721,672 of NC_064438.1, read as the reverse complement.
TTAAAACACAACAACAAAAAAAACTGATTCCTTAAAAGGAGCAGCATATTCTTCATTTTATATTATCCCAACTACGACTGATCAGAAGCAGCAAATAATGAAATGTGGTGTAGCAGAAATGCCAAGTTATGGCTTGAAGCAGTGATGGAGCACCTGGAGGGAAGACAGGGCCAACCCAGGGGAGCTCAGGTGCGTGCAATGCACTGAGTGACTAGAAAGGGTGGAGCCAGGATCTGCCAGACCTCATTTAAGCATTGGCAGTGGAGATATTGCTGGAGATTCCTGTGTACCTGAGGCCTTCTGAAAGTAAGCAGCTTCTTTCCTTTTTCTGTGCCCATAGCTGTTGCATTTTAAAAAATTCTCCCTTCCTGTAACATAGGACCTTGCTGCTCTGCTATCATTGCTGTGCTTTCCACTGTGTTACATTACACGTGGAAAACGAGAAGAAATTCAGATTAGAAGGCGATTTCTGCCCTTCCTGCAGTAACATGGTGATTTAGGATGCCTCTGTTTAGGCAGTATTTTCATGACAAAAATTGCCTGTATAGATACTAAGCAGTCCACTCAACCTGGTGATTGTGTTTCTGAAGGACTAGTTGATTTGTTTGCGTAATTTCTTCTAACCTATGTAATCTTGTTTGCTTCAGATGCTGTTATAGAGTTTTTGTACTCAAGACTTTGTTGAGGTCTAGTTTCCAGGCTTTCATCATACTCACATTTTCAAGCTTTCTTGGAGCTTGAGAAATCCTTGATCGTATTCACCTGTGCTTCCTAAGTGATGTAAAACCTTTCTTATAGGTATGAGTTGTTGAGTCACTTCTTGTAGAAGCAAACAGCACAGATCAAACTTCCTTCTTCGGTGTGTGCAAAAAGGGCTAATTGATTTGCTGCTTTTTTTTCTTCAAGTGTCCTGTGCCCTATAGACGGATTCAGTACTGGCTACCATCAGAGCGTTGTGGGGGACTTGGCAGATGCTCCTAGAAAATGCTTACTGATGAAGGAAATATGAATGCTATCATTTGACGTGTTAATTTCACATTTTATTATAAATAAACTGCAAGAAAATCTGAGGCACCTCAGTGAGGAATGGTACAATATGCTACAATAAGTGCAGAAAGCATCAGCAGCACTGATAACTGTGAGGCTGTCCATTCAAAACACTTGCTGAGTCCTAAGCTTTGTGTAGAAAAAATATTACTGTGTCCTAACCACTGCTTTTGGGGAATTAATTTTACTGAAACTCATTTTCTATGTTCTGATACTTTGTGAAGGGTACTGAGAGAAACAGTGCCCTTCGTGGTGTCTAAGCCAGATGGTCCTCTGGCAGGCACAGCCCATGAAAGGAGTCCTGCTAACATCCACAGGCACAAAAGGAGCAGGGATGGTATGAAGGGAGAAAAGGATACATTTGATGAGAGTGGAAAAGAAGCTGAAGGAACTGATTTCAGAAGGGTGGGATGTGAGAGAAGCATGGCCCTGCTGATACGTTTGTGAAGAGTGGCCTGACGAGTTCACTCCTGTGGGCAGCTCTTCCTTCTACCAGTTTGTGGTGAGAAAGGGATGCTGCTATAGCACTGTAGAGGATGTCAACCAATACCTTTCTGCATTTGTCACCTGCAATACAGTTTTTGCTTATGTGCTTTTGTAACTTATCAGGTAAAGCTTTTCTAAGATTATGTATGCTAGCCTCCTTCTTGTTTTCTTAAGAAGGCAAGTAAGAGCATTTCCTCTTCTACTTGTCCCCATTTATTCAAGAATTTCATTGAACTTCTGCAAGTGTTAAATTAATTCACATGAGACCTGATCACTTACACATCCTGCTAGTGGGGCACAAAAGCACAGGGTGATTAAAATGCCTTCCAGAGGAGCACGTAGTGAATTATTGTCAAAAGCCAAGCCCTGGACTCCTGAATTCATTTTGGGTTTGCAGACGTACCCCACGTTATCCCGTCAAGTGACCCTGAATGTACAGAACCCACAAACTGCAGGTATCTCTTACCTCTGATTTGACTATTGCATTCTTAATTGAAGGCTATTTGCTGTACATAGGGAAGGCACATCAGTATTTTGATTTATGAGTCCCAGGTTTGCAGGAGCTGGTATAACAGTGCAGCAAGGGCGTACGTGCAGAGGACACTGCAGTACAGAAGTGTTCTGTGACTGATGCAGGTAAGTTCTTAGAAACACATTTAAGAAAACACCTTTCTAAGCAGTACGTAACTGCAACACATGTTTTTAGCAGGCAGCGTTAAGGTGACTATCTGCATGCTCTGTCTAAATGCAAATCAAGTTTCAGCCCTGAAACCCCCCCATCTTTACAGCCTTGTTTTTGGAGGAGATGTTTCTTCACGTTCTGATATAGCTGGTTGCTGATTTATTTATGTAATGAATATTTTAATAGTTACATTTTATTTATATATATGCCACGTCTATACATTTGGTGAAAAGACCAACTGTTCTCTGAGATAGCTTTGGACAAGTATTGTGGTGTAGCTTGTCTTTCTCACCTGTTCTGTGCCAGCTGCCTTTTTTCAAATTGCGTTCATCTCAATTCATGAAGAGTGATATCAGAGCTCTGTAGTTCTTTCTCAGCTTGGTCATCTGAGTTTAAAACCTTCCTCATATTTCACTATTGTCCAGCCATTAGAACTGGTTTTAGGGCTGTACTGTCACACTGCATACATGCAATGTTACTTCAACTTGTACTTCAGAGAGGGGAAACACATTATATAGAATGTGTGGCTGCATGATCTTCACTTCTTTGGTCCCACCCTGTCAGTTCTTTTCTTATACCCTTCCTGCTGGTGCACACTGCCTACATCCCATGTGTCTCCTCCTGCCCTGCCTCTTGTACCCACTTACCCCCTGCTCCAGCCCACAAAATCTCCTTTCTGCAGTGCATGGTCTCTGTCTGCTTTCTGTGAAAGCTTTGGTTTTCCTTTCTGTGAGTAACAAGGGACCAAAATCACACAGGGCACATTGCTGCTGTTCCTTAAATACTGCAGTCAGCATTTATTCTGAGGGGATCTTAGGGCCCTTTTTTCTAAGCATTTAAATCTATACCAAAGAGAAATCACCAGTTCTCTTAAATGAGGATATCTTCCAAGCAAGATGATCACAGGTAACAAAATTGTTAAAATGCTAACTAATTGCAAGGGAAATTTATTCATTTGCTCCTGTTAAGAGCATGTAGATCTGTAAGAGTGGCCAGATCTTTCCTTACTGTGTGTGATAGTTAATTTATAACAGACAAAAATTCCTCTAGAGAAGCGCAGCTCTCTCTGTAACAGGCCAGAAATACAGATAATCAACTGTGCATTCAAACTGCTTGTATTAATTCAGAGCATTTTTAAAAATGTCATTTGTCTTATTTCCTTCTGCAGAGGAATCTTCCATTAGCCATGTTGATTTCTGCTAAATGAGACGGTTGTGGCATTCAATGGCAACAAAGGAAAATTCTAATTCTAATGAGTTTTAATGACTTGTTTCAGCTATTTTTAACTCCTTGCAATCAATAGTTGACTTTTTTCCTAATTCAGCATAAATGATTATATCTCCCCATCCAGCACCAGGGGAAACTTATGAAGATTGTTTCCCATATTAACAGTTTTAAGACTTTTTTTAGAACGGCAAAGGGCAAAGACGAGGATTATTTACAATAGAATTTTGCCTTCTTGAAGTTTTTAGGTGCAGTCTGAAGAGGCTATACCTCTTATCTGTACAGTTTTGGATAAGTTATAATGATATTAAGTTATGAAGTGATAATTGTACATCTCAAAGCTAAATGCATGGATACAGTTGCTCAGAATAGAGTAAAAACATGGTGGTTTTTTTTTTGGTTTTTTTTTTTTTTTTTTGCTTAGGGAATAGATAACTTAGTTCTGTTAGAGACAGTGTCCTTGGTGATAAAGCTCCAAACCAAGCCTCATCACTAATACATACCAACTTTTGCAGATTTATGAAATATAAGGGCTGCTCCAAAAGTGATGTCTCCTATTTTATGGCATTGACCATGATGTCAGAGGTAGATTTTGGTGGTATGGCAGTAGAGGTGGAATCTTCCTGCCAGTAAACCGTGTTGTTGCTGTGTGACAGATGGCAGCAGAGGGGCACTCTGACATAATGCCGTATGACATGGAAGTGTGGATGAAGCAAAGGTGTGGAACTGAGTGCATCCGTGTGGAACAAATGGCACTCACTGTCGCTCATTGTCACTTGCTGAACGCTTATGGAGACCAACCAGTGGATGTGAGCGCAGTGAGGGATGAGTGGTGCATTTCAGCAGGGCCAACAGCAACATCAAATGGTGAGCCACGTTCCAGATGGCTGCCTAGATTTTGATGAGCATAGCTCTCATTCATAGCTGGTTGCTGTGACTGTTGGGAAAAAGTGTTTTGCAGTTGAAAATTTGCTCTACCAAATGGTGTTCTTTTACTCTCTGTAGCTGTTGTAGTTTCCAAGGAGGAAAGTAGGAAGCATTACTTCCAGAGCACCATGTTACTGGGTATGAAGAGGACAGTTAAAAAAAAAAAATTCAACAGACATCTTATTTCCTGATTTGTATCCAATGCCCCAGCTGAATAAGGCAAGGATTTGAAGGCAGGGGTGGTGTGTTGGTGTGTAATTAAAGCCTGTTGTAGAGGAACACTTTTTAATTTCAGAATACTTGACTTTGCGACTTGAGTAATAATATCAGGCTTCAGTTTTGCTTAAATGTGCTGTTCAGCACTATTGTGCAGGGTTCCTGTGTTATGTCAATGAAAATAATTGAAAGAGAGAATAGGCGGCTGAGTTTCTCGAACCCAGAACTCTGAGCAAAGACTTCTGACTTTGGTGTTGATTGTCCTGACTTTCTGTAAGCCCTTTGGCAAGTGGCCACACCAGCTGCACCTCAGCTTCCGTGAGGCCAATGTCTTTGCATATTGAATAACAGGATTTCTGTAATGGTAGCCTACATCTGAATATGACATTTATGAAATGATCAACTTATCCAGTAGAGGATACTCTAGTCTTTAAGTGCTGGTTTATTTAATTATTGAATTTGCCATTTCTTGATTTTTCTTTGTGAAAGGGTATGTTAAAATAAAAAGAATACTTATGTGGAGCCATTTCTATCAGGGTATTGAAGTTTTGCTTTATGTGACCGTTACTTTAATCAAAGTATGTGATTGTTTGATTTATGCATTTCCCTAGCAGAAGGCCATGCTCTCTATGAGCTGCTTGTTGTGTGGTCCAGAGCTTTGCTCAGGTGGCAGCCTCTTTGCTAGGGCTGACTGTTGTGCGCAGAAACGCTCAGAGGCAGCATCTTTTCAAGTTAAACTGGCTTTTGCATCAGCCTGTGAAAGTGTCAGGCAATTAAATGTGTGATAATCGAGGGAAATCTGTAAAGTCTGTTTTGTTTTGCCCTAATTGCTAATCCATTTATAAAACTGTTATCACTTCATCCTTCTCCGTTTATTCTCTGGTGCTGCACTGTCAGCCTTAACTCATGCTGATCTTCCTGATGGTGCAGCCGTTCAAGTTAGCAAACAGTCATACTGTTAACAAAGATGGTGTACTGCACAATCTGTTTTCATGTCCTGTGGGGGTAAAAAGAAGTTCTTTATAATGATCCAGAAGTTGCTGTAGGTAAAGCATGTACTTGAAGGCTTCCACTTCTTTGGCATTTCTTTGCTGTATAGGTTTTACATTGGAGTAACTGTCAAGTGACCTCAAGCAAAATGGTGTTACAGAAGTGCTGAGGAATTTTGTGTGATGGGTGTTAACTATGAAAACTGTACGGCGCAGGGATTGTGTTTTCATAATGGTCCATTGTAGAGAGATGGCTGATGTGCACAGAGTGCAAGTGGAGGCGTTGCCCATGGCAAGGCAGAAGCTCGCCTCAGTTCACCTGAGGGGTGGGAGGGGGTGTGCAACTGAAGTCAGCTTTGATTTTTAAAACAAAATCATCTTAAGGTCAATCCAGCCTTGGTTTGGTGGAGAAATGCAGCAAGCATTTATCAGCCTCACAGATTTTGAATTTCTTTGCCTTCTTCAGAAAATCTTTGTTCTTCTCTCTCCAACCATTACATAGAGGTGTGAGATGCAGCTGCTGAGATGAGGCTCTGTTGGAGCTTTTGGAGCTGGTTGGAGCCCTTAAAAGAGCTGGTGAGATCTGCAGCACCCATGTGGCCCTTCTGTAGGGAGAGCAATTGGAGTGAAGTATAAAACAGGGTTTATATACTTAATTAAGCTTTCAGTGTATCATCTCCATACCAGTGCATTTACGGCCATGACAGAGAGTGTCAGGTTGTCTCCCTGAAATATGGATTCAAATTTCTCATTATTTGTTCCAATGAATAATATTGTTTCTAGTGAAAACTATAGCTGGCACTGCAGTTAAAAAAAAAAACAAAACACAAACAACAAACAAAAACAAGTGCCATGCTGCAGAGTTGCTCTGATGCAGCAGAAGGCAAGCAGGATGATGTTGTGATGCTTACAGCTCAGATGGTATGAATGCCTCACATCAGTTCTGTGGATTTGTCCTTGAGCTTCTGCAGCTTTTAAGAACAGAAGAGTAAAATATTGTCAACATACGTCTGTGCTTCACAGAGAATTGTGCTTCTGTCTTCACATGCGGACAGTAATCAGTGTCCAAAATGGAAGTATTTCTCTCTATTCTGAAGTATTTGCTATTATCTTATATTGTCTTGGCAATATAAATGGCAGGTGGTGTTTGAATCCCAATGATTTGCTAAGTGATAATGAGAAAACAGCTTTACCTCTGCCTGATGAATCAGCATATTATTATACTTGGTGAACTGGAAAGGAAGAAATCAAATTTTAATAATTTTATTTCTTTATTTTCTTTTTTTATTGGATTCATAGCAACTGTATATGTAAGAGATATGTATATATTTTCTTTTGAAGTAAGAATCAAAGAAATTATACTTTCTTTACAAAAAGTGTGTGGTAAGCCTATGTTTTGTCACTTATACATGGTGATGCATCGTATTCCCCATCTGACAGGTTGGGGTCCTGTTGTGCTGGACGCTTCACTAACAGAGATTGTTATTGCTCTGATAAACACACGACTCCAAAGAATGGGTTTGGGTTTTAAGCAAGTAAACAGATGATGGGAGAATATAAAAAGGAATGTTACTTGACCTTCTAAGTGCCTGGAGGGGCAGGGCTATTAATCAGGAGCAGAGGTGCTGTGATCTGCAGATGCTGCTGTCAAGGTTGCAGTACCTCTGCCCATGGCTGCCCCCTCTTTGGGGCTGTTGCAGTAATGATCTGGAAAGAAGTGTGTCACCACGGTTACCTGGCATCAGACTCCTTGCTTCTGTCCCCAGGAGAAAATACCTGTGTTTAGGAAATGCTAAATTTCCTGTTAGACTTGAGACAGCAGACTGCATAGTCCAGATCTGGAATAAAGGTAAGTTTTATGAGTGTGATGTGATTTATTTATTTATTTATTTATTTTCCCCTTCTATTTTACTTCAGGCTCCAGACTGATTAATGCCTACTGGGAGTGAGATCCATAGATTTTGGCCAATCTGGCAGGTCCCTAAAGGGCTCACACTGGTACTTTAGGAACATATGTAGCATTTCAGGCTGGAAAAATATCTGTCCTGGAGGAGAAATTGGTTTTGTAGCATGAACTACCAGGAGAAAAATGGTCATTGCAGCGTGATGCGGATGCTGTGAGGAGGAAGCTGTTATTTTGTGCAGGAGCCAGATTGCTTAGCTAGAGATGGAAGAAAGGAAAAGCACAGAGCTGTGCTCCAGAGCTATGCAAATCGCCTGGCTGTGATTTCACTCCCGGCACAGTATTGGTTTTCACACTAATCAAAATCTGCAGTGGAGAACAGATGGGTAAGAACAGACCAAAGGAAAACAGCATCAATTCTGTTAAACTCTGGGCAAATTTAAAGAGAGCCAATTGCTAGAGGGATGCTCTTCTGTGTGAAAAAGCATCTGTGCTCTTTTGAGGGGGGAGAGGTTTAGAGAGCTAGTGATACGTGCATGCATGCCTCTTGCCTTGTCCTGGTTTTATTTTTTTTCTCTCTCCTGGTTCTGGGTGAAATAATTATCTTCTTCAATTAGAGAAGTATGTGCTGGAATAGACCTGCAGGGAAATTATCACACTTGTCCTGCTGCACAGTCAGCAGTTTTGCCCACTACTGCTTAATCCAGCTCGAGGTCTGCTGCAGTCACAGAATTCAAGCGAAAGAGTGAGGCTGATGCAATATGGTATGTGCTCTGCAATCTGAATGAAGCACATCCTGCTTGTGTTCCAGGTGTAGCTCTTTTGTCCTGAATGAGATCCTGAAAGGTATTTCTTTGTCTGAAATTTGAAGAAAGCAGGAAAATGTTTATTCCCCATCTTCAGTGCTGTGATATTTTAATACACAGCCACTGGGGATGAGTGCTGTGACATGAGCTTTGGATGATCTCTCTAAAATCTTGCCTCTCTGCACCAGGCAAAGGTTGCTCTCAGTCTCACTGGAAATGCTGTGACTTTGTTCTGTGGTTGTCATAAGAAAATACTTCTTTTCTCTCAGCCTTGCCCTTCTTGGAGAATAAACAGCTTTATTTATGCTGTGTGAATGCATCTGTTCAGATAGCTTGCCTTTTTATAACAAGTAGTATCTGAACTGAGTATCCAAGCCAGAGAGATTAGATGTGGAAATATGTAATGGGTCTTCTGTGCATCTGTGTAGGTGTAATCAAAGGTTGGGCTACTTCATGTTGTGTTGAATGAGGCCAGGCATGGTAATGCTCTGTTCATTAGACTGGCTCATTTCAGTGTGTTTGGAAGGATTATGCTCAAACCCTTCACATTTAATGACAAATTAGGGAATTTACCTATCGGTGTGTTAACCCTCTCTTGCCCCATTAATGATATTTAGTATTTTTCTTTCTTTTTTTTTTTTTTTAATTAATTATCATGTTTAGCATCTGTCACTGTAGTTTAAGCTTGAGGAACGGTTTGGTTGTGAATGCGAAGTGTTGCAAATGCAGGGCATTTGGGGAGTCTGGCTGCAGTTATGTCTGGTGCATGGCATGTTTATTCCATGGCTGGGACTTGTGTTCCATGTTCTTGATACTGCAGGTGGAATCCTGCAGGAGTGACAATCCTATATTTGACCTTTTCAGTAAATACTATTTGCAGCAAAATACAGTCCTCTGCTCAGACGCTGGTGAGGCTGCTGGCTTGCAAAATGTGATGTATTTCTCTATTTGTAAAGGCAATTAAGAAACCAGAGTGGTTTAGAAAAGCAATAGGTGGTCTTGTATTTACTCTGGTCACACCAGGAAAAGAGCATTTTGCTTCAGGTTGACTCAAAACAGAGGTGCTGAGTAAATTAATCAGCCTTCATGAGAGTGTTTCAAATTAATGTGAAAGAAAATATGTAACTGAACATTCATATTATTACCTTCACATTGTGGGATTTGTAAGGATACCTAAAGAAAAACTATGTGAAACTGCATGAACATCATCCCTGTGCTTCCTGAATCAATGAGTCAGATTTGAAGACATCAAGATCAGCTTGAGTGAGTTGAGGTAATCTAAAACAATATTTTTTTTGTGTGTTGATTTCAGATATTGAAGGAGAAGTCAGCTGTCCCCAAAGTGTGGTGGCACCTTCTTTGGGAGTTGGGTTGCTCTTTTTCTAAAGTATTAGTGGGCTTCAGCCCCCTCAATAGTAACTGGGATTTGGCTTTTTGAGTCTGACAGGAGGGGAAAAAAACCACTCTCAAGGCTGCCAGAATCCTCAGATAAATCCTTGGCTCTGAGGGTAATGGGTTAATGCATTTGCGTACTTCAGAAACTGGAGGACAAGATAACAAATAAATCCTTAATGTTATGCATGCACTTAAAATTTTAAATTGCTATTTAGTGACCTTGTTGTAGAGAGGCAATCTCAGAGGAATATGATGGTCTTCCTTCTGGGCTCCTCCTCTGTTTATATTTTAATTTTCATCAAAATTAATTTGTGTTCAACAACAAATACACTTTAGGCCAGATAGCTGAAGTGCACTTATTTGGGGTCATGATTTTGGAATGCAAATCCCACATTGGGTTATCTTTGTCGAAATGGCTTATCTTTTAAGTCCTGGCTGACCCCAGGCTGCTGTGTCATTGGTGGGTGTAGCTGAGGGTAAAGAGCTCTGAAAATCAGGCCGCTCCTGTTCCTGTGGCTGAATCTGGAAGTTACTCCACCGAGTTTGTAAATGTTACCCTAAATAAATAAACCATAATATTGCTGACGTGGAGGCTTTGGGCAGCTTTAGTTTAACATATCATACAGTGTTGTCATTCTGGTCTCCATGCTGGTTCCTACACGTGTTAGAAATTTGGAACAAATGCTGATGGAGCACAGAATTCACTCATAGAATCACAGAATAGCCATGGTTGGAAGGGATCTCAAGGATCACGAGTCTCCAACCTGTCTGCCACATGCAGGGCCACCAATCTCCACGTTTCATACCAGCCCAGGCTGCCCAGGGCCCCATCCAACCTGGCCTTGAACACCTCCAGGGATGGATGGGGCATCCACAGCCTCTCTGGGCAGCTGTTCCAGCACCTCACCACTCTCATGCTTTTATCTAACCTTTTTCTTCCCATGGAGGTGATATGGAAAATACTGCACAGGACAGCTGTATGCGTCTGTGCTCAGCATGTCCTTCTTAAGTGAGGGTGTTCATAAGCCAGTCTGCTCCCTTGTCTGCTCCCCTTGCAGCCTGTGATCCTTGTGATGCAGCTGGCAGAGCTGGAGCTTGCTCCTGTAGGGAAGAGTCTTGGCTAAGGTGGGTTTGGTGGGGACAGGCTGCCCACTGGACCCAGCCACCCCAGCAGGTGCTGCCTCTGAAAGCTTTGGCCTCAGCTGCAGCTTGTTTTGGAGGCATGGCTCCAAGGATGGTGGGAGATGCTTCTGAGACAGAACGTGGTAAAGTGGGGTATTTGGCGTGCCACAGGAGAGCAGCATTTGAGCAAGTGACTTAAACTTTGTAGTTCTTAAAAATAAATAAGTGGTGTTTAGGGCAAGCATTCAGTGTTATAATTAGAAACTTTTTGATAGTGCTTTATGACTCATGTAGATGTTGAACGGTTGGACTGGATGATCTTTTAGGTCTTTTCCAACCTTGGTGATTCTATGATTCTATGAAGGTGGTGTTGTACTTCAGTTGTCCTCAGCAATTTGGGATGTGTGTGTATAATACATTCCAATACCCATCCTCTCAGCTGGCACAAAATTATCTGTCATGATAACCCAGGTATGCAGGGCTGGCTAAGCAGGCCTGAATGTCTGCTGCCAAGGCAGCACATCCGGAGCAGCAGTGGGAAGCTGGGTTAACTGAACAGCAGATCACTAATCCGGGGTTGTTGGTTGCAGAACAGATTCCTCCCTTGCCTTTGCTTCTTAGGGAGTGGTATTACCTTCAGGGTACTGTCAAAATGGCAAGCATTGTTTAATGTTGGTTGGTTGTTTTTTTCATTACATCTTGTAAATAGAGAGCAATGCTGTTCTTGGCTTTAGCGCAAAACTTATGTGAGCATTTGTGTTTGTTTTGAGACCCCATTTTCTTGGAAGGAGGCTGGTGAAGACTGAAGGCTGATGTGTAAGGAAAAGTGCAGCTAAGTTGCTAGCGACTGTTTGTCTGAATCCCCAGCAAATGCAAGTTGGTGTGGAGGTTGAATCAGCACAGCAGAGAACACGTTACCTCTTAGGAAAGACTGGGTGTACTAATATTTGTAAGTCTTAGAGCTCTCTTCCACACTGAAGGGACCCACTGGACGGTATCAGTAGCCTCCCAAGTGTTGTTTTCACTTAGCTGGTTATGACATATTCCTCAAAGAAATGTGTTTCTCTAGGCAGTCTGTGTGAGATCAAGTGTGGTGTGACAGCATGACTAATGTGCATCTACAATTAAATAAAGTTCCTGGAGATTTCTTTTTTTCATGTGGCAGTGCCAAGAGATTTGCAAAGTCTTTGTGATGTTGACAGTTGCAATAATTACACTGCATCCATTATGCTGCCATCTTGGTACAGTAGTTTTTTTCTTGGTACAGTAGATTCCCTGAGCTGGGCTGAGCAGGAGTGCAGTGCCTCTCATTTTAACCTGTTGGTTGCAACCTGCTCAATGCTGTGTCTACACATTACGTTTTCATTTGTTGCATACCAAGATTAAGTCATGGATTTTTTTTTTTTTTTTTCAAACCAAGATTAGCTCATAAATACATGTAGTGGTATCCTTGTTCCTCTTTCCTTCACTTTTACACCTGATCTGACTGGGTGGTTTGTCGTGTCACCTCTAATGTCTTTAGACTTTTCTATTTATATTCTAGGTTCTGTAAAATTTCAAGAGATTTCTGTCCAGTTCCTGGAAATTGGCCTCTATCATGGGCTGTTTAAAACCAGAGGGTCTCAAATTGAAGTCTGAAAATGTTGAACCTCCAGGTCCTGCCACTGGCTGTCTGCTCTGAGATATAGGGCATTGCTGAAATGGGCACCAATCTGAGTCGCCCCTGCCTTTCTGCTCTTGCAGCTGTGCAGAGTAGGTTTGAAATGTTGTCAGGTCAGAAAGATAAGTATTTATGCATAAAGTAATCGAATTGACAGCTTGGATCAACTCATTTTCCCCTCACCTGCTGTGCAAAACCTTACTAGGATGACAAGAAAATAATGCTTTCATTGCAGAACACAACTAATCACGCACAGGGAGGCAGGGTTTGAACATGTGCTAGCACAGACTCCATTGTTAATTTGCTGCTGTTCTATAACTTTTTTCTTATTACTGGGGTAAGAGTATAGTATTAGTTTGTTCTCAAGTGCAAAGCTTAGCTTGAGGCTAAAAAAAAAAAAAATCATCTTTCATAACAGTGCAGCCTCATTGCAATATTTGGAAATTGAGATTCTGTGATTGATGCTGTGATGTTATGTAACGTGCCACATTCTGTTGTCAAAACTTATTTTTGTTACTGTCAACACTTTAATATGTCTAGACAGAGGTTTAAATAATTGCTGCAATAAGAGGAGCTTTCAGATAAGAAATATAATGCCTGTTGCTTTGCAGAAAGGAAATGTAACAGGCATATTTATCACTTTGAAATCACAAATCCTGCAATGAATATTTGATTCGTGCAGAAAAGTTATCATCCAGATTTTTAATTGGAATACTAGATATGTCCTTTGTACTATTTTGAATCTCACCTGTTAATGGAAGGAGTTGTCAGTGAGGAATGAAATAATTCATTTGTCTTTTATTTAAGATTCAAATCAGTAAAACCATGGAAATGAGATTAATGTGGAAGTCAACAGCATGAGTCTTTAGACTGTACCCAGAATTTATAATCTAATCTGTGCCCTCTCTTGCAAGTAAAGCATTTGCCTTCATGTCAAGGGGACTCCAAGTGGCATCTGCCTGCAGCCAGGGATCGCTCTGGGGTCTCGGTGTGGGGCTGGAGGTGTGCTCCCACCATCTGCAGGGACTGTGCTGACTGCGCTGTAAAGGCAGCTGGGCCAGGCAGACACTGCCCTGTACGGAGCAGTGTTACTGAAAAAACTTCTTAAATGCTTGTGTTTGATAGATTGAATGTAGCAGTAATGCTCCTAAAATCCTCCTTAACCTGACAGCTTTAGAACATGGATATTCCATTTCACTTACATAAATGGAGAATGTTTGTACAGTGCATGCACAAAAGAAAAGCCTGAGTAGTGCATCGTCTTTCTCTCTTTGTCGCTTGTCTTTCAAGATTAACTGAGCAGTTGGAAAGGAATTAGGGTCTAGATTGGTTAGAGGCCGTTTTTGGAAGTAGTTTCCAGAAATTTTTACAGTAATAAAATCTTAGGAGATTTTAGCAAAATGGCATTGATCAAATGGAAAGAAGCATCATGACTTCACACAAAGTGGGTCACGGAGCCGGACTCTTTCTGGTCTGAGCAAGGTTAGAAATTAGAAAGATGGATTTAAGCTGTGGACCCAAGGTGGAAATGTTTTTAGTTGTTTACCTGCCAGGCCCACTTTCACAGTCTTGTAAGGTCTGGTGCCCCTGTTCAGTGCAGAGGAGTGGGATTAGATGACATTTAAAGATCCCTTCCAACTCAAATGATTCTCTGTCTTTATCTCTCCTGAGCAGCAGCAGGCAGCCAACCAAACCAAAACATGGAGAGGAGAAAATGTATTTTATTTGGCTTTTTCAGAAAGAACATTTTAATTATTTTCTATCATGATCCCTATGCACTTCTGTGTTCTTGTTCAATTGGGGGTTTGAATTAGGAAGCCTGCTAACTTGGGCAGCACTGTTCAAACACCATATAGAAGCAGCAGCATCTGCTCTTTCTAATAATGCTCTTTGTTCCAGGCAGTGCATCTTATTTTTTAAGAAACCAGCTGCTCATTTTTGGAACGGTTAACTATTTGCTGATTTTACAATTAAAAATGACTTCAGCTATTACTCAAAACCTATTGTGACTGTAGCAGTGATGCTCCTTTTTTTAAATGATTTTTTAGGATTGCTGCCAGCGTGCTCATTTCACAACAAAGCTGCTGTTGCCTAATTAGTGACAGAAAATGCCAATGCTTTCATGTGAGGGAGAAGAATCAACTTTTTAATACCACATCACTGATTAAAACCAACCTTTTTGTCATTTAGGCAGTTGATTTGAGGCAGTGGTCAAAAGCAGAGCTGCAGCATGTGAGTGCAGATACCTGTTGTAGCCCTGTGCTTAGGACAGGTTTATTTAGGTTTAGTTAGATTGCTTTTCCAGCATCGCTCTTCAGCTTGCTACTGCTTTTACAATGCAAATGCTTGCTCTTTAGGGCTGACTCTACCATACAGACTGTGCTGTTCTTCAGGGAGCAGGAATATTCATTTGAATGAACGTGTGTTGCTGAAGCCTCGAGCAGGGCTGTGATCTGAGGGGTTTATCCAGCATTCTCTACCAATATCCAGCATCCCTACCAATGCTACCATTTATTTTTCAGATGTAAAAGCAAATTTAATGCATTTGCATTCATGCAACTTTTCTTTCAGATTTGAATTCGTGCTGTGCAGTTAGCCTGGGCTTGACGTTATTTAACCTTCTTACCACCAGTGACTGGATACCCCCTTTATGTGTTTATCTCACTTAGTCTGTTAGCATGGATGGCTGATTTTTATTTTTGACAGTAATGGTGTCATGCCAGGTAGTGTTTGCAGTGATTTCCAAGGGATGAGAGTGTGGAGGTGCTGACATATTGCTATAAACCTGAGCTATCGGTGCTTCCTTGCAGCAAAAAGCAGCAGCTCCTGGAAATAAAGGCAAATGAGCTGTGCAAAGCCCAGTGATTGTCATTAAAAAATGGAAATAATCTTAGATATATACGTAGTGCTTTCTAGTGCAAATCCTCATTTTCTATAAGGCAAGCATATGGCTTAAAAATTAATAACCTCATTGATTGCATAGTTCATTAGAATATAATTTTTAATGGTAATGTATATTGTATTCTGCATTGAACAGCTGCTGTGGGTCACAGCAAAGCAACTGGTTGATGTGTTGGTCAGAACAGCTCAGGGTCTGCCCAGTGTGACCATGGGAAGCTTTCTGACAGCTTCCTGCAGTCTGGAAGTTTCCTTCCCAGAAAAAATTTGCCTCCTATGGATAAGAGAAGCCCTTGCTGCATTTGTAAAAGGATAGGAATTGAAAGACAATATTGAATAGAAATTCAATATGACTTTTTGTTGTAAAGGATTGTGTATAACTTGATGATTTCTGAGAAGTCTGAGGAGGAGGAACAGATGGAAAGGATATATATAGGGCTGTCTGTCCTTTAAGAGGAGAAGGTGGGGATGGGTGGGAAATCCAAAGCCTTAGAAAGCAGCTGTCTGAACTGTTCCTTGCTTTCAAGCCAGCTCAGGAAAAGATTTTTCTTTTCTAATCTAAGGAAAGAAACGTACAGCTTATGTGGGCTATTTCTTCTCACGAGCTTGTATTTGTAGCCTCACTCATTCACGTAAAGGGGATTTTTCTCCAAAGAAGCATGTGTCACAGTTTGGCTCAGTGTTTGGCTATTAGATCATTTGTGGTAGTGGTTCTGATTTAACCCCCGTGTCTTCTGGGGCCAAGTAATTGATTTTTTGCTTTCTTGGATTCAGAAATTGCACTGAATAGCAGTGTGGCTGAACACTGGTTATTTAGTATAAACTTTGAGCAGAGAGTAGAATTTGAAGCTTGACTGCTTGGTTGTTTGTTCTACTGTGAATATTCTGCTGCGTTTTTTTTGTGAGGAGGAAGGTGTGATTTACCCTCCTTCAAAAGCTGGATGATCTTTACGCTTTGCTGAGAGTGAGTGGAAGTATTACTTAGTCCAAAGATCACTATGGTGGCAGTAGGGCCATTTATTTCCTGCCCTGCACTTCCTCATCCTTCATTACTGTCAAAGGCCACGGGCAGCATGAGCAGCTTGAGAGGACCAGAAGACATTGTGGATACCTCTTTGCTTGTATTGATCCTGTATTTGCAGCATCTTAAAGGCTCTTTCCTTAGAGAGCATTAGCTGCTCTGAGTTATGAAGTTACTGCAACTCCTGAGCTCTGAAATGGAAGAAATCAGTTGAAGTTGAGCTGTTTTTGTGTCATGACGACCTGGCATCATGCACTTGGGTTGCACACTGCTGCATGTGGTCCAGAGGGCTCTGCTCTAAGCACTGGTTACAGCTTCACTTCTGATGTGCAAAAGAAGATTCCCTTGGAGGTGTGTCTGGTTTGGTGATGGAAAGCTTTTTGGCTGAATGGAGCATTCATAATTACCCAACCAGCCTGTCAAAGTGTATCATATTATGTAATTTGGTGTACAGTTCAACCATTTGAAAGCACTGTCGGTCTTTGAAAAAGGTCTGGAGGTGATTGGTTTTTTTTTTTTTTTTTTTTTTTTTTTTTTTTTTTGCTTTGCTTTGTTAAAAGAATGAAGTAGAGGGCTTTTAGCAGGGGTTCCTTTTGTATGTTTGGTTTTCTCTTGTATTTGATTTCTGAGGCAGGGTAAAGCTGTCCAAGCTTTGTTAAAGGCATACTTGCATAGTTGTGCCTCTTCACTGCTTCTAATGAGAGCAGTACCACTGGTGACTTGGAGCTACCAGTGGAATACAGTCTGCTTTTCCTGCACTCGGCTGTTTTTCTCCCAAGGGCTTGGAGCAGATCAGATTTGCTGCCTTGTTCATGAAATCGTTTATTATGCTGATGTTAGTGGTGTCTCTTAAAATTCCCTGAATAAATGCCTTTTCTTTCCAGAAGGTTGCATAAATGTGTATTTATGAATAAATAGAGAAGTAGTCTGGCGGGTGGCAGAATTGTTTCCTCGCCTACAGGAAGGTGCAGTTTAAGTACAGACAATTTATTGTCTCATCCTACTGTCTGCCCCTGTCCCTGCTGCTGGACAGGGCTGAAGGATGGCAGCAGAGCTGGCTGTCACAGCGGAGATGCGTTTTGCCCCTTGGCGAGGCTGGCACTTGGTACAAGTTGTGTCCGTCTGTCAGCTCCTGAGGCAAAATGGTGACAGCCGTGAAGTATTTGCAGGCTGGGCTCTGCCCTTCCAAGCACCAACCAGCTTGCGCTTGGGCTGTGCGAGCAGGGAGGGCAGAAGTGCATTTTGAATGTAGTCTGTAGGTAAAAGGCAGCTGAGATGACTGAATAGTTTGTGTCCAAAGATTTGTTGTTTACTGTGAAGTCTAAAGTGTTGGGTTGTTTTTGTTTTTTGTTTTCCTATATGGAGAACAGTGTGCAGCAAGGTGTCTCGTGAGCAGAAATTGGGTGATAATGGAGTTATCCAAAGGAGTGTAACTTCATTGCCTGTTTTTACTGTCACACGTTAGTTTGCATGCATCATCTTCACTTTTGGACAGGCACATGGTGCCTATGTTAATGACCTTCCTCACTGCTGTCCCTGTTATTTTAGCAAAGGGGGGCTAAAGGGGGAATGTTGATCTTTCTCTTTTCCATCTCCATGCTTTTTCTGGCCCCTGTTATTCTTTTAGGTATGTCCTAAGGGGCTTAGAGGTCATACTGCTGTGATGGTCTCTAAGCTGGATCAGTGTTTAACTTCCTGCTGTGGCATGTTATAGGAGCTTCTCATTGTTGTAAACGGAAATATCACTAATCAATGATAACTGTAATAAGGTTATTGCTAAATAGGCTTTGTTGGAGGCAGTGGTTAGTAGCCTGAAATGAAAGAGACAGAGCTAATCCTGAGATGTGAGAAGCAGCTGCTAGAATTGTGTATGCGATGGCTCAGTGTACAGAGCACATGAAATCGTGTTAGCATTGCAGCTTTCCTGTTGGTTTGTTTTCCCCTCATGAAGTGTTTTCAGTTCTTGGTAGATACGAAAGGGCAATACCCTCCCTTCCCCACCTTTTCTCCATGACAGTCTTGGTTTTTGCAGTATTTGCTAAGAGTTTGTTGTTGATATCACCCTCTGATTCTGAAGATACGTGTATATACATCAGATTAAACTGTGTAATGAGAAGATAATTTTAGCTTCTGAATGTTCTGTTGATCATGACCAAGATACTGAATGTGTGATAGTTTGGATAAAATATTGATTGTAATTTTCTATGAAGGCAGAATCAAGTGAAGTTTGTAGGAGGAAGAAGCCAGCATTTTATTTCACTGCAGAATGTTAAATATTTTTTAAACGTCCAGTTAGTCAAAATCTTTAGTTCATTTCTGGGCATGAACAGAAAAACTGCCGGGTGGTATGGGGATGGAAGAAACAAGAACAGAAGGACTAGAATCAAATGGTGGTTGCAGGGCATTTCTATTTGGAGCTTTATTTTCTTTGCTATTCAAGCTTTCCTTTCTTCCTTGTCAAAGCATGATAACATCAGTTTAACGCTTTTTCACGTTTATAGTGTCTCTCTGCTCATAATCATTCTCATTAAACCAAAGTGTGAGGAATGATGCAGGTGCTGTTGGGGTTGATGCTGACAGACTGATGCTGTTTCAGAAAGTACAAAAACATTGACTCATTTAACTGCCCTGTAGTAAATAAGTGGTAGATAATCCCCTGTGAAGGCTTTGCATTTGATTTCAGTGAGGCCTTTCAGTTTCAGAGGTGAAACAAGACCGCTTGGTATGTAACAGATCTGGTAATGCTGACTTCATTGGCTGAGGTGACTTCACAGAGGTTCAAACTGCAGCTTGCCTGGAGCTTGATTTTTTGAAAAGCACATGATGTAGTTTTTAATTTCAAACGTCAGTATGAATCCATTTTATCCACTTGCTCATGCAGATGACGGGTGGTGTAGCACAAGGAAGAAACTCACCTTTGACTAGATGACAGTGACCTGTTTTCCTCCTGTATGGTGCTCTGCTTCTGGCTCCAATTTGTACAGGGCTATGCCCTCTGATTCTGTTGGCTTTGATGCCTGGGTTCGTTGGTTGCTGGAACTGAAGTCAAGCCTGTTTCATAACCTCGTGTTTCAAGGTCTGTCCCCATTTAGTCTTCCATGTCATTGTGCTGGAGTTATCCATACAGGTATGGAGGAGGTTGGCACTCTGTGTCCATGTGCTGCAGCTGCAGGCCGGGGACTGGCTTTGCATTGTGCGTCTGCTCCACTGTGTGAGTGGACATAGCTTGGTGAAAGAGTAAGTGCCAGCACTGAGTTTTGATCGATTATCTTGGCTGGGGTAGAAGGGGAGAAGTAGTACTGAGATTTTACTTGATTGAATCTTAATCTTTAAATTAGTAAGACTGTGAGATTTCCTAAGCTACAATTTTAGAAGAACTGTTATCATTTTGAGAAAACAAAGACTAGGAACATTATGGCGTCAAATGTAGAACAAACTGATGTTTGAAATGATGTGTTGTACATCTGCACATATTTTAAAAAAAGAACTTAATTTCCTAATGTTGTTCTGGATCTTACCACCCTTTCCTCATGTTCATCTGTGTTCTATTTTCTTCCTTTTGCATCTATAATTACATGCATTATTAGAACTGGCAAGATGAGCACCTCCAGATGCATCCTACAGGAATCCAGCCAATGCTGACTCTATTCCCACATTAGATGACATGCTAAGTCAGTGAAGCTTGATTGTCAAAATCCATTCCCTTTCTACTGTGCTTCTAAACCCATCTTCTCACATAATGTTTTGACACAGGGTGGCTAATATTAAGCTAAAAAAATATCCCAGACTTAAGGAAGTTTCTTTTAGTTTGTTGAACTAAAATACTGTTAAAAGCAGTATTTTGAAATAGTGCTATTCTAGTACTATGGAAAGCTTGTCTTAATCTTCTGTCAGATGAAACAACTCGGTGGGTTTATAGTCTGTCACTTTGAACCTTTCACTTTTTTTATCATTCTTCAGATGTTTGTTCTCTAAAGACAAGAATCAGTGCACTTAGTAAACATAATGCATTTTGTACTGTTATTTCTTGCAACCAGGTAACAGCAACTTTTCCTTTTGCAGAACTGCATATCCATTTTATTCATTATTTTACAGGTATCAGGCAACAGCTTGTCAACATTGCTCCTTCTACAGAATCTTTTCCTAACTGGAGAACTATACTATCACCAACATGGCCTTCCACAGAAACTAAGACTTCCTCTGTTGCTGATATTTCTATGGGACAGACTTTGGAGAATGCAAATTTGCTTCAGATGATAAAAACAACACTGACTGGCACACATACACGAACTTTGGATCAAACAAACCTGTCTCCCACCCTTTATCAAGGCAGTGGAAGTAGTGCATCCCAAGAACCTGCTGAAGTTTCTGCTGAGTCACCCCTGAGGTTGTCATCTCAAGATCCAGATGAAACAGCTGGGGAATCAGGTTTGCCTCAACTCGGTATGTTTGCCACATTATCCACTATACCATCAGTGACACATTTGAGTACAGCTGTGCCATTTCAGCTAACACCATTAGAAACACCTTCCATTTCAAAAGAAAGCACATCAGGACCAGACATGCTTGCTGCTGTTCCATCTCCATTGTTTTCTTCATTGGCAAAACAGTCACCTCATACCATTAATTTTTCTAAATCAGCTGTACTGGCCTTCAGAGTTCCTCTGTCTGCAGAGCCTGAAAGTTCCTTCAGCACAGATTCGACCAACTCTCAGGTTAGTGAAAGCAGAAATAGTCCTTTAAGTGTGGTCAGTGATGTAAGTTCCAGTATGGTGAATCAAAGAAAGGGTCCTGAGTTTTTGACGGGCACCATGTCTTTCAATCTCTCTGGATCAACAGTGCATCCCACCAATATAGTGGGAAAAGAGTTTCCTTCAGGAAGGACCTCTTTTTTATCAGAATACTCTAATACTCCTGTGTCAAAAATACTACATCAGCTTTCTATGCCAGTAACTTCCAGAAGCATGTTACAGTTTCTGAATGAAAGCATGCGTAATGTAGCTTCTACTGGAGTGAAACCCAACAGTCAGTCATTTAAGCCTCTGTTGATGGGCGGAAGTGATGATGTTACTCCTCTGTCTCCACCAGTTTTTCAGAATAAAGCAGAGGTTCCAGCGTTATTCTTCCATCCTGTGGGTACTCCACATAAAATGCCTCAGATGAGTCATCATCAGTCTTCCACAGCACTTAGTAATTGCACTACAGGCTCTATCACTGCACCTTTCATGTCATCAGCTTCCGAGAGCCTGGCTGAGGTCTCCAGCTCAACAGAGAGCACGTCTTCCCTTTTGTTGCCAAAATCATTTATTCCAGATGCAAAGCACGCTCACAGTGCAGTGCTGCCAGTACCAGCATTTAGAAGTGAAACAGATTTTCTTTTTAGAAATGCAACACACTCCTCTTCAGCAAGCACAATGCCTCCTTTGCTAACTGAGACAAATGAGCTTACCTCTGCTAAGATAGCACATGCAAACAGTCTAAGCACAGCAACAGCCAACAAGGGTATTTTGCAAATCCCTTTGGCCGTTTTCTTGCCGCACTCAGTGGTATTTCTGAACAGGACTTTGACAGAAGACCTCACTAATGGAGCTCATGAAGCAAATGGCACGCTGTTGCCTATTGCTTCGTCACAAACCGTCCCATATTCTGATGGCTCTCCTGTGGCGAGAACAACTCAACAGTTTTTGACAAGATGGGTGACAGCAAAAATATCCACAGACTCTAACCCTCATTTTGTTCTGCCTTATGGCTCTCAGCTTTCCGAAGTTTCTCCAGATATCCATGTCAGCAAACTCTCCGGAGAGTTAAAGCTATCAGGAACTGCTTTGGAAACGGGAATGGCTGCTCCTGGTCTTGCTGCTATTACAGGACTTTCAAATCCTGAGCTTGCTGTTACGAGTACATCTGCTACTACAGGTATCTCTGGAACTGTGCATCTTCCATCTGTTGATGCAGACAGAACTGCAGATGAAGACAGAAGTATGGGAGTACCCACTGTTGTAACCCCACATGGAGGCTATTCACCGCCAAGAACCTTGACTCAGCCTCGGTTTACCTCGGGTTGGACTTCACGTTCAGTTGATGCAGAACAGTTAGTCTCTGTGCCTCCAGCACGGACTACCCTGCGATCCTTTGTTTCCATGACAACAGTGAGTGACAGCCACGGCTCAGGTTTCTCTAGGATTTCAAGTGCAGCCTCTGAAAGCAATATAGCTCCAGTCAGCTCTCCCAAACTCGCAGTTTCATCTTCTGTGTGGACTAACACAGTGTCTTTGTCCTCAGCTGACACTAGCATTTCTCTGGTAAAAAATTCAGTAAAAGCGGCAGTAAGAGAAGTTCCTCTGAGTACTTCTACGTCAGCAACTGAGTATCATTCGCTGTTTTCAGTAGCTTCAGGTCTGCAAAAGAAAATGAGAACAAATAATCAGCCACTTTTCTTTGCCCCTTCAGCAAAGTACATGCACACAGTGTCTGGTCACAATGCTTTGCACTTACCTGTCACTGGAGCAAAGCTAGACAGTTTTCCAGAACTTGTTATAGATGCATTTGCACTGAAAACATCTCCTGTCCTGCATCCATCCCTTACTACCATAATTCCTGCCAGCTTGCAGAAGAAGAATGGAAACACAGCTGAAAACATGATTAATTTCTTCACCACTGGGGACATTGATATCAGTGCACAGTATGAAGCAATGCTCCGTTTGCACGTGCCTCATGTTAATGATACAGGTGCTTTTCCCAGCTCTCTAGAATCGCAAACAACTGGTGCTGGAAAGATGACTTTACTGGCAAAAACCTTTAACACAACAGCAGTGTTGGCTTTTCAGCTCCCTGACAACTCATCTCTTTCAGCCAGCTATGAAATTGGTGCTGCCCGCAGCACGCTGCCAACCAAGCCTCCTGTTCCTGTAACCAAGCCTTTTAGCTCAGCTCTCTCACATAGTTCTGTTACAGAAGAAGATATAGGTTCTGGAAATCTGGAGTTTATTGATAGCCGGTTAGAGTCCTCTGGTTATTTGGTCGTGGCTGATAAAAATCCAGCTATATTAAGTGTGGAGGAGTTGGGCACAAGTGCTGTGAGGCAGAGTCTAGATTCCACTAGTATATCTAATAACGCCACTACAGGTGTGCCTTTGCAAACCCCTTCCATCAGTGCTCTGCAGTCAGTCATCATAACTTCTGTCCATCCATTACCAACACAACTAACTTCTGCTTTTTTTTCAACAACCAACTTTACCCGTTCTGTCATTACAGTGTTATCTGGAGTGTCTTCTGGTGCAATACCTACGGTAGGAACTTCAGAAGCAAAACCACTAACAAGAAAATCATCTCCAGCTTCACCAGTGCCAGCTTCTTCCTTCTTGTCGCTAGGCACTGAAAACACACCTTTGCCATCTGTGATGGCTTTAAACACTCCGGTACTGACACTAACAAAAAATAACACTGCCACAAAATTAACCTCAGTTCTAAGTTCAGTAGGAGCACATACAGATCTTCCTTTTGCAACAAGAAACACAGCTGCCTCACCTGTGGACATGACAGCTATGTTTATAACTCCTAAAAGCAGCAGTGTCGTGGCTTCCACGCCTGCACCCACAGCACACGTACCAAGGCAGATAAAAACTACAGTCACTGACAGCCAGAAATTCCCAAGCTCAGAAATCACCAAAACATCAACCCCATATCCACTGACAATTACAGCAGCTTTGACATCTATTACAGCATCAGCGAAAGCAACTAGGCTTCCCCCTACTCGAGTGGAAAACACTTCTGCTCCTTCAGAAACAACAGCAGCATCAGCTTTTGCTAACATGACTGCAGCTCCTCCTCTGGATTGCCGGCTCTCCTGGAACCTAATGGTTAAAACGGGTATGTGGGGCTGCTGAATTTGCTGAAAGGCTCTCTGTTGTTTGCGAGGGCCACCGGGTGGCGAAGGCAAAATGTACTCAAGTGTCAAAGAATGTGGAGGAGTGGTGATTAGCTGAGGGACTGGGCTACTGCATTAGTGAAACTGACAGATAACGGGTGTGGTGGTTAGGAATGGCACTGACTTTTTTTGTCGCTCAGATTTTACAAAGAATGTTTTAAATGAAGCAAGGCTGGGTGTGCTGAGGTTCAGCAGTCAGTGCAGTGGTCTAGCAGAGCCACATAGGTGGAAGCACAGCCACGCTGTGATGATTTGGTTTCTCCTTGGCGAAGGGGTCTGTGTTACTGAAACAGATACTATAGTAACCTCAGTCTTTTGTCCTCTTTGCCTATAAAAACTGGATTAAGTATTCATACGAATACCTAATTCTATCATTAAAGATTCACTTGAAAATAACTTCTAGTATTTAAAGTTGTGCAATTCAAAATAAGAGGATTTTGAGCTCACTGCATGAACAGAACACCATCTTATAGCTCTAAGAGCAATCTTTCACAGACTGCTATTCCATAATTTTAACAGCCCTATAATAAATAGGTCTGGAGAGAACCCTTGCCCAGGCTTCCTATGAACTCTTTATGGTAGCACAGGGCAGCACCAGCAAATGTGCGTATCTGGAAGACGCAACCAAAGAATTGTAAAAAGATTTATGAGCATATATAATCCTAGGTGATACTGGGGGACAATGAAATAACTGGATTTACTAGCTGCTAAATATTTATACCTCTAGCATAATGAATGGAATAATTATTTCTAAAGATAGAAGTAGCATGTATACAATATGACTGGAAATATGTCAGTGCAGCTATAGAACTCTGCAAATTAAAGAGAAAAAGCTACTGAAAATGTTAGTAAACAAAGTGTACAGTCAGTTGGTAAATTGCAAGCAGTAGTAATAGTGAAGTAACTCGTTTTTTGTTTAGCTCTGGTTGTGAAGGAATGAAGTGGTCATCCTTTACGGGAGCCTCCCTGTGTAGCAGCAGCCCTGTCCTCTGGGAAGGCTGCAGGCAGTCAGACATCATCGTAGCTCACTCAAAGGCAGCACTGCAAAGTCTTGTTGCTAAAGGAATCACAAGGGTTTGACTGTGCTCTGGAGCAGTGGGTTATTGTCACAGGAACAGTGGTGACCTTGGGGACACTGCTGAGCCCCAACTGTTCTGGACTAAGCTCCAGTCTTGGAGCTGCTGCAAATCGTAGATTCCTTCTTCTGCAATCTCCACAACCCTATCCCAACACGAAAGAACTGAAAAAGGAGGCAGTAGTATATTAATGCCTCAAACTAAGATGAAGTTTTTGCCATTTTGCAGTTCTGTTTCTGAACACAAGGAGGATGATGATCAGCAAATCCTTCAAGGAGAGTGTGACAAAAGGGCTTAACCAGGCGCTGAGACAAGCTTTCAACCAAAATGTCAGCACTCAGGTAAGCGTGCCTGACTTGGCTGCATGAAGATACAAATAATAAACCTTTGTAACTAAGTGGCTCTTGTGTTAGTGGCTGCAGCCTTACTGTAAGCTTCAGGTTTGGGCATATTTATTCCCATTTAGATGCCTTCTTTTTGCTGAGTAGCACCTGGTGACTTTTTTTTGTCCTGTTGGCACTTATATCTTATTGCATCTCATTTCTAATATGCGATTACAAACAGATTCAGATTACAAACAGAACACAAAACAAATTTGTGTTGCCTGTAGGCTTTATGCATCTGGGTGATTTGGCTGTGTCAAAGACAAATAGCAGGTATCTTTGTGGAGTGGTAGACAGTAAAAGGAAGTTAGCAGGCTAGATAGTGTCAGGTATGCCAGTGTTGGTTGATGGGACTCTGTTCTTCCCTCCTGGCTGCTTTCTCACTCATACCTAATACATCAGTATCTCCAGATTAGTTCTGACATGTGGGCAGTTGTGTGTACTTGGTGTTGGATCTCAGAGCGCAATGTTTTCTTAACTGTGGCATTGCCTTTTTTGATGCAAATTCAAATCAGACTGATCAAAAGTTCTGCCTGGCTGCAGCTCTATGTTTAAGTGGTGGCTCTGAATGCAGAATGTCTCTTAAAGAGGACCGTTGAGCTTTTCTTATGGAAAGCAGGCATAGATGACTCCTGCTCTGGGATCTAAAAACATAAGGACTGTTCAAAAATCTTTGTCATTTTATTTGAAAAAATTGAAGAGAAATGCATTTTCTTCTAGGTGTCTTCTGGAAAACTGCAACTAACAGGGGTTTTTTTCTAGCAGTTTAGGAATGACTCTGGTTAGCAGTCAGGCAAGTGCTGCTGTTCTCAGCCTTGATCAATTGCAAAAGCAGAGCTAGTAAATGGGATGTTATTGCTTTCAGTCCATTCCCACTGAAAACTGAGTGTCTGACAAGTTCAATTCCGCAGAGATGAAAATCCTGAGCAAGGAGAGAGCAAATAAATGAGGGAGGCATGTTCATCACTTTCCAGCTAAACTGCGTGAAATTCTGCAGCTGAGTATTAGAGCAGGTTGCTGGGGTACCTTTCTGTAGAACACGCATTCCCACTCCTGTTAGGCACCTTGTGCTGAGCCTGAAGCTGTTATATGAGGTATGCTTGTCAAGGAAGGGGGCAGAAGTAGTTTTGCTCAAAATGGAGAGCATATCCTTTTTCCTATATGTGAATGAAGCCTTGACCTATATTGGAGATATGTAAGTTGTCATGGCAATGCAATACTCCTTCAAAGGAGAAGACGTGTTGCATGGGCTGGAACTAAAGCTTCCCGAGCAGTTCTGTGAATCCCATGGCAGATGTGGTGCTGGTCCTGTACAGACAAGAGCCCTGCAAGTGAGCCATACTCAGAATGAGATGTCTCATCAAATAGTGGTTGTATTTGCAATCAAAATTTAAACTTCTAAAAAATAATAATAATAGTTTCCCTGTGTTCTTTAGGTGGAAATCCTGGAGCAATCAAGTAACATCACAGTTGGTTACTATGTTACACGAGGGAGACTGGTTTTTATACCAGCTGCTGTAATTGAAAGACTAATTGCCTATGGTATTAGCAATGCCACAGCAGACTTAAAGCAACACGTTCTGAGTCTTCAGTCCATTGTGGCCCTGGCAATGCCATGGAAGCCACTTCCTGCGTACCACTTCCAGCTGAAGACAGGTGAGTGATGGCCGGCTTCGGTTGACAGTCGTGTGTTTTGTTAGAGGTCCCGTGCAGAGGGGTGATGTTTGTCTGTCCCTGTGCTGTCTTGCTTCCTCCCCAGTCTCCAGTGCTACACCACAACAAGAAACAGCAAGACAGCCTGTGCTTTGATTTCATCTACATGGTGATAATGCCAGCAAGACTGCTGTTAGTTTAGGAGGAGTGCTGCCTTCCGAAATCACTGCCTCAGCTCTGTAAAACAACAATTTCAATTACTAAGAGACTTCTTATATGTTCTTTATGTATTTATGTACACATACATTAAATATATATTCCTAGCACAAACAGAATGAGAATTGATATTAGAACTTATTGTATCTTGTAAAAGCCAATGGCTTGCAAGATTTTAGAGTGTAACTTCTGTTTTGGTACACTTACTTCCCAGCTTTGAGTAAACATGCAGTGTGCTGGTCTTACCATTTTATGCATCAGTGCCATGCTTAAATGATATAAAATGATCTTATGTGGCACTATTCACCTGCTTAACTTGTATGCTGACCATGTTGCAGTTGGGCATCACAGAGGCTATGCAACTAAGCATATTTGGTCTTCACAGAAATGCACTGTTACTTTTCCAGAGCTGCAGTTTGTAAGTCAAACAGATAATATACAGTCATGCAGATTTGTTCAGACGATGGAGCAAAGGTTACAGAGAGCATTTCAAGATGCTGAAAGAAAGGTCTGGAACACCAGCAACAACCTAACAGTTCAGGTACAGCATTGCCCGCTTTGCCAGTGCTTGTTGCTGAAGTTTCTGGGTTATTATTTGTTATGCGTGTACTTGTATTTCAATACAATATATTTCAACTTAATGTCTTTGTCAGTCAGTGTGGCAGTAAGTTTATGCCTTCCTCTGAAATGAGATAGTTTTGTTTATCAGAAGTAAACTTATAAATACAAGATTTATAGAAAGACTGCTGTTTTGAAATTCAAATATAGATGAAGGATAAGGTAATTTTTCCAGCTTTATATTTTTACTGAATATTCAGGCACCCTTTCTGCCTGCTCCAGTGATTCTTTGCTGTATTTTTTTATTATTTTTTACTGAAGTGGAACGAGACTACTCATTATTTCTTCACCTCTTTTTCAGATTTTGAATACCTCCAAAGTCTCTCAAGCTGTCACTCTGTTTTATGTAGTCAACAATCGAAGCACAACTTTAAATGGCACGATTTCCAGCAACCTTCTTAATCAGCTGTCAGCTGAGCTGGTGGGTTTCTATCTAACCTACCCACCTCTCACCATTGCAGAGTGTAAGTATGTGCTTCTCAGCAAACACCTGTAGGATCAACCACTACCAAGCTTTCCTATTGCAAAATACCTTCAGCTTGATGCTTGCAGATCATACGTTATTTTGATGATAACTTTGTTGTTTTAAACTTAAGAAGAAGAATGAAGTGGGTGGGAACTTAAAAGTTGTGGGTTTTTTTTTGTTTTTTTTTTTTTGGAAGGGGGGAATCAGTCTCTACTTCAGTTGTGTATAGAAGAAAAAAAAAAAAAAAGCCTCTGCTGAGTTCCAGGCAAAGTTAAATAGCATATAAAATAAAAATCTCCTCAGTTTGCTATTTCAGAGTAACACAGTCCAACGTGTAAAGTTTATCCTCAGCATAGCCCTTTGCTATGTGGAAGACTGAGCCCTCAGTGCTTCGTCCGGGTGCATGACTCAGTAGCATGCCACCACATTTGTTTAGTGGGTGAGCTCTACCAACATACCTCTTTTCTGAAAGTCGTTAGGTATCTGCTGAGCTTCTTACTCAGTTTATGATGTTGTGTCAATAATTCACTTGCATTTCCCAAGTGTGAAGAATCAGAGGTACAGAGTTAGATGAAGTTGTATCATACAGCCTGCATGGTATATATGACCTCTGACTTTGCTAATTTCTCTAGAAAGAATAAAGAGATGGGACATCTCATAATGTGGATTTTTGTTTAATCTGTTTTGTAAATGCAGTCTGTGTAATTAAGCTTGCTGTAGTGACAGGTTATCCATGTACTGGAAGATATTGGTGCTCACTGGAAGTGAGAGTAAATAAACCTAATAGGTACAATTGTGCATGGTAGTGGTGCTTGGTTAAGTAAGGGCATGTTTCAGCTGATCTCAGCATTAGGTAAAGTGCCTTCATGCGATACTTAATAAATCTGATCTGCTGTGCTCAAATACCCCTAAAGTTCTGGTTAGGCTTCTGGTAGCCATCAAAGTCATTGATAATGCTGTAACATTGCTGGAGTAGTTTGTAACTTTTCATTTTGCAAGCACTAGCCAAACATGTATTTAGCATCAGAATACTCAACTGAATAGATTGGTAGCTTCAAATAAAATTAATAAGGTCCTTGTTTATTTTATGATTCTGGGAAGAACTAGAACCAGATTACTGAAAAACAAGCACTGGGGAAAGGTGCAAGTTACCTTTTTGGCAAGTATATCTTCTTAACAAAGAGCCCAACCGTAATCATCTCATGCAGGTTTTCATCAGGTACTTGCCCAACAAACAAGTATGTGGTGTATGTGATCCCTCTACAGAGTGAACAGGGTGGGAATTACAGCTAGCTGGTCATGCAAAAGTTTGAAAAAGGAACGTACGTTAATCCTAAGACATTACTTATCCACATCAAATATTTGCAACCAGATGGCTAGGTGAAAACACCCAGTGATGAGTTCTGCTGTACCAACAGATGTAGTTTCAATTTAAATCAGACTTTCCACTACTTGGTGCTTTTTGCAAAAGGCAGTGCAGGCATATGCTTGATAGTCAGCAGCTGTAGAAGACATTTGTCACGTCTCTGCCAGTCCTTGGATGTGATGAACTGACCCAACTGAGTCTATAGCAAGTGCTCCTTTAACAAGTAATGGCTTATATTTCATTCTGGAGTTCTTGGTTTTATTCCCTGCACAGGAGGGATACAGCAAATGCGTGCTCTTAATGTGTGCATAGAATTTATGGCTTCAGACTGATGGCACGCGTTGTGGAAATGTTTGCATTGACAAGTGTGTTGTGCTTATTTGTGTGACAGTGCAGTGGTTTCAGTTTATCAGAGAAATGTTGCTGTCACGTTCAGAGCACACTGTTTCCACCTGGACTCTGCAGCTCTTCCAGAGCCCTTGCGGTCTGTCGTGGAAATGGGCAGCTCAGGACATACAATGAAATTTCTTCTTAGAAGCAGTTACTGTTCATGATCAGATATTGTACAGTGTTTACTATTTCAAACCACTGTGGAGTTTAAAAATCAAGGTAACTTATTGGCAGCGTATCAATGTGGGAAGCAGTGATATCTTCTGAAATAAAGCATTATTACTTGGAGTTTCCACCTTGCATAAATCTATTGAGATAAAGCTGGTGTGCATAAAGAATTAGCAGTGTGTTGAGCTTCACAGCCTAGTGCGCTTTTGAGATGCAAAACATAACAAAAAGCACCAAAATAGCAGACATCAGTTTCTCACAGCTGTAAGCACATGTGGTAGTAATACCTTAAATGCTGCAGTGTGTTGTGGTTTCAGTGTGCCTATAGCCTACTCTAAGCCATTTTCACAGTTTTGTTAATCGTGTTTGTAGTTCATGTGGAACTGTATTCTGGTTAATGGAAGCTGACGTTCGTGTGTTTTAATTAATAATATTTTATATTTAAATTGTGGTTTGACTTAAGGATTGAATCACAGAATGACCATGGAAAGTTCTCTTACATTCCTGGAGGATTACTCATGTAGAGAAAGTGGCAGAGATGTATATAGCATGGAGATATACTTATCATATATCATCTTTAATCATAGGTAATCCTTGGTTTTACCCACAGAAAGTTCACTAGCAAATATTCTGGCAGCAGAAGATATATTCTGTGTTGTGCAGCAGCACCTTTACAGTTCACATTTCGTGTCCTTTTTCAGATGGAAAAGAAACTGTAATCCTGGAATTTATGTCTCTAGATCTTCTTCCTCAGTTGAGCAGTCATGTAATTATCTTTATGGAAAAGACCAATGCTAGTTTTTGATGTCTGGCTGTGTTGTTCAGGGACATAAAATGTGTGAGGTGTTGAAATATTATGAAATAACTTTGACTTTTGTTTTAAAGCTTTGGAATATCCCAACCTCGATGTCTCAGAGTCAACTAGAGACTACTGGGTGATCACAGGTACTTCTTAATCTTCTTCTGTCTTCCACGTGTTTGGGAGAATAACTTTTAGTACTCAGTTGTAGTAATACATCTACAGTGTCTTTTATACACAGTGATTTTGTATAAAAATAAGTGGCTGCCCACTGAACACTCCTGTTGCATTCAACTGGACAAATGTATCCAAAGTTACTCTTGGACACAACTGTGATTTGTCATCTTGGGCAGAGACCTTCCTTGTGTTCAGCACTTGCTTCGCCATTTTAGCCATTTTGGGTTTAAGTGTTTATAAGAGCAGCTGTTTTCAGAATTAAAACACGTTTTTTTTTTTTTTCCTGCAACTTGGATTTAAATCTGAAATCAAAAGAGACTTGCAGACAAAATCCAAGAAGAAAAAAGAGGTGATCTGTTAAGCCAAAGGAAGCGTGCTAGAATCTGCTGACCCAGCCTGGGACCTTTTGCATTTTTTCCACCTGAAATTTTAAATGCATAACATATTGTTTATAGAAAAAAAAGGTCGTTTCACTGGTATCAAGTTCCCCTTCAGATATATTTTGACTTAAGAAGTGCTGAGTGAGCAAGAGAGAGAGAGACCCTTTTTCCCAGATACCTTTGAGTCACTAGATCCAGCAGCCTTCTTATCAGTGTGCCTGTAGCTGGAATTGTTTAATACTCAGGGGAGTGAAGGAAAAGGTGCCTGACATGAAATGGCATAAATTCTGTAATCTCCTTCCAAAATCCAGTGTGACTTGGTGCCTGTTACGTCTACTGGTAATTTTCAGGTTAAAAATAAATTTATGCAGAGATGATCATCCTCTCAAGTGCAGCACCCCCACTGATGATCCATTTTTTGCCTTTGTGCACTTACAGTGGTGGAATACTGTTGGTACTACAATGGAAATAATGTTTTTTAAAAAAAAAAAAAGCTCCTCATGATGATCCCAGATGAATTTTTAAATAACACTGAAAAATCATACATATTTATGAACTAAATGAGCATGCTGTATCACTTGTTTGAACTCTGTGTATTTAGTTTAGTGTGCATTTTATTTTATTTTATATTTTATATTCATTAGCATTTAGGAAATGTTTATTCAATGATAAATGCTCCCAAATATAAATATTTTTAAACAATTGTGTGGAGCTCCAGCTTCAGATTTCAAAACTGCTGGGTGGAAAAAGCCTTGCTGTTTGCCTAGCGGGAGCATCTGGCTGTTCCTTTGGTAAGCATAAAGCCAGACAGCTCCCAAACTTCTTCACTGACCTCTGTGTTGGAGATTATGGATTAGGTGTTTTTCTGAGCCATTTTGGTAAATGAATGGCTTGGACTTTTTTTTTTTTTTTTTTTAGAAGGTTTAATTTTCTGAAGCATGGTTGGCATTATCTCAGAACAGTGCAGCGAGTGAGACAAAGCGCATCGTGTGTCAGCAGAGAATCCCTGAGAGGACAGAACTCTTGTGAACGCTGCCCAGTTTTTCTTTTCAGCGAGTCGGTACATCCCTGTCAAACAGCTCTGCGTGGTGTTTAATCTATCTGTGTAAGATGTGCTGATGTGTGATTTTCCCCATTCCCGCAGTTATACAAGGGGTTGATATTGCGTTACTGGGACTGAACAATCAGAGCTTTGCGAGATTAATGGAGCAGCGCTTGGCCCCGCTGTTCATGATGTCCCATCAGCAAGGAAGACGCTTTAAACGTGCCACCACTGTGGGCAGCTACACTGTGCAGGTGATCAGTCCAACATCAGTTGCACCTAAATGTGCTTCATGAAGAGCTTTGTCTGGATGCATGTTGCCTCAATGTGTGGGGAAAGCTCCTGTCTCTTTTCATGAGCACCAAAGGAGCACATGCAATACGCGGGCATTAATAATGGGTTCCTTTTGCTGAGGTCAGTCGTGTTTTCATGCCTCTCATCTCCTAAAAGCTAGCTAATCAGTGCTAATAAATATTTTGTCTTTGGCTGCTGTGAAGACTGATACAATACATGTATTTTAGCATGAAGTCTCCTTCTCAACATAAGGAGTAGTTCTGATTTTTGTTTTCAAGTGTGGAAAAAAGGTGTTTCTCAGTTCTTCTATCATTGGGATAACTCAGTAAGAGTAGAACTTGGCCTTTTTATTGAAAAAATGTGTGTGGCAGTTCTTCTACAAGGTTAGTCATCAAATCATATGTCCACAGATCACATTATCAAGTAGACACCTGAGCCCTGAGTAATTTATTAGTCATCTTACTACTATGTGGCAATATTTACCATTCTTTTGTTTGAAAAGTTCTTATTTTGCTTTCTCACTAGTTTGGCCAAATGATGCTAGTTGTGAGGGATTCAAAGGGAAATTCTTTTGTGAAATCCATGACAAGATTTTGCTCTTTCCTTTAGCTATGTGTTGTTTTTTTCAAGAATTGCTTGTTGAGAGACACAAAAACAAATGACCACTTTCTTTTTTTCCCGTATGTTTTTTCACTGACAATCTGAAAAAGGAGTATGTTTTTACAGACTGAACGTGTGAACTTCTGCAACGTTTTCCATGAAAATATGATGTATAATAGTTTATTACGTAATAGAGAAGCATCACAAAACTCCTTTCCGCTCTTGTCATTCGAGGTGTTTAGCACTTCCTCTGCTCTCAGGAAAAGAAAAGGTTCAATTTTAAAATTCTGCTGGTGTTTTCCTGAGTAAAACTGAGAAAGCACAGTTCTTATTGCTAGCCCAGGATTAAAAATAGTGAATGTGGCAGTAAAATGTGAGGGAAATTTTCAGCTGCAATGTGTTAGCAAAGCGTGGTTTTCAACACTGGGGCAGATTTTAAGAATTTCCTCTTTATGGAGGACTGTATTGTCCAAGCATTTGAACCTCTCCTTTTTACTGTATGCTTTTTCTTTGCATTAGGATTACGCTTAAGGATTTTCATGAAGGCAGTCAGTGCTCACTAATCCTAATAGACTGTAGTGTAGAGGGGATACCCTGCTCCTCTTGTAATATTTGCCTTCAGCTTATGCTTATATCAGATCTGACAGTCTGCATGCACTGCCTTCAGATTACTTGCTGGCTTTGCAATGATATGATACAAATGGGGTTTATTTCTTTCTCTCATTTTCTTATTTTTCTGAAAGATGGTAAAAATCCAACGAATTCCAGGACCCAAGGAGCCAGCTGAACTGACATACTATACTTTATACAATGGGAAACCTTTGTTGGGCACCGCAGCTGCCAAAATTTTGAGTACTGTTGACTCCCAGCGGATGGCCCTGACGCTGGGTTATGTGATTCAAGTTCAAGCTGATCGTAAGAGTCCTTTTCAAGTTTCTCTCTGTTAATTTTTTTTTTTTTAAACAACAATTTACTGTATGAATTGATGCCTTTAACTAATTGAATTTCTCCAATTGTCTGAGGTGTTGGTCCAGGTGGAATTAAACTTATAGTGGGTTTCTGTACTCGATCTCCTAACTGGCTAAACAGCAGATGTAATGGCCCCAGAAAGTCCCATTTTTTTCAGCCATCTCTCTGCCTGAAGGAGCAGTGATACTGAAATAATTACACGTAATGGGGATAGGAAAAGAAGGAGCCACTATAATAAGTAATTGATGTATCATCCATAAACATATGATTGAGTTAGAAGGCTGAAGTATGGTGTCATTTCCAGGGAATGAACTATATACTGTACCTAATCCTGGATTTGATCATCCTCTGTTATTGACTTTTATGGGACTAAAATTGCAGATTTCCATTCCTGCCTCCGTAAAGCGTAGTATTTAAAATCTAAACTATTTTGTTTGCAATGAGAATGTTTAGCAGCTTTGTTTTTGCTATAGCAGCTGTAGAGAATGTATAGCAGCTTTACGACTCTGGAGTTTTGTTACTTTTATGGATATTTAGGTAATTATGTAGCAGCTGCCACAGATCATTTAACTTTGTACTTGTGTGATCTGATAAGGCAGCCTCATTCATCTATAGATTTTCAGGGAAGTTAAATGTGCATACAGTATTGTAAAGAAAATGTACAGAAGTGAAAATGATGACCTTGGGTAACTGAGATTCCAAAACCAGGATGCTTAAAATGTAGGAGGTAGAACTATCTTCATACTCTATTAAGGAATCAGTTTGTCTCTTTTCAGACACAGTGCTCACAGTCAGCCTTTGTGTTCCAAAGAAAATATTTCATGTGCGTTTTGTTTCTACTCATAATTTCTGTTACAGCAGATTGAAAGGTTCTGTACCAAAATGCAATAAGAGAAGATATCTACCCCAAGGAGCTCATAGTCTGGGCTAGACAGATGAATAATAACAAAAAAAAGAGTTCCTGTTTCATAGATGAGGGACTGAGTTATAGCAAAATGAAAGCTTGCTTCAAAATCCTGTTGAATTTGCATAAGCAACAGATTGACTTATTGATGGTAACGTTGAAGACAGTAACTGAATTCAGGATTTAAAACCAGAACTCCTAAATGTTAGTCCTATTTGTCACAATGTAATTGTTTCTTCTGCATCCTCCACAGATCATAGTTGTACTTGTTCAATAATTTTCTGCTCACAGAACAGCTCTCTGCTTAACGTTATTATTTTCTGACAAAATTCAGATTCTCCTTCTTTCCCCACAGCCTTTTCATTCCCAAAATGTGTTCAGACTCATTAATTTAGAATTACACAAGCTCATTGAGAAGGAAACCTTGAAAGGTTACTTAATCCTGGGGTTCAGCTTGTTTTTTTTGCAGTCTGTAGGCATACTGTTACTATCAGGTACATAATGGTGCTATTCCTGCTCAGCCTAGCAAACTGCATTGGCTTTGCAAGAGGGTGCAGAAATGCAAGGAAAATGGGCTCAGCCTTCAAACACACTTTCAGCTGGCTTTCATAACTGCTGCAGAGCCAGAGCATTATGGTGTGCATTCAGTCTGATCCTGAAATACGCTGTGTGCCTCTGACAGCTAATAAGCTCAATGACATTTGAAAGCATTAGTCTCCAAGGAAGTAGAAAAGGCTATTTTACATCGATATGCTCACAATTGCCTATCCATGCTAGCCAACAGTGGCACAGGAAAATAAATAGAGAAAGCATGTGGAAGTCCACAAAATACGTTTCACTGGAGGAAAATGCAGAATCATAAGGAGATTATCTGGTGTTTTTCAAGGAAGAAATGTAATGGTAACGGGTTTATGTAACAGGAGGTTCTCTTACGTGAGTCCGAGTTGGAGCATGCATACTAAAATACTTTATTCTGGTGAAATGGAATCTAAAAGCATTTAAATGCCACTCCATTTCTGAAATGTATCCTTTTCCTTGTCTCATTATTAATATAGCTGCAAATAGCTTTTTCCGTCCTTACCAATTCTCCTTCAGAAATGATGGATTAATTTTGATCTTAACTATGACAAAATATTCCTAGAGCACAAGAGAAGCATTTTGTTATTGCCCTGCTGGTGTCAGTAATGACTGTTAGCGTGCTTAGCTTTGTTGTCTTTGAAAAAGCTGAGCTGATTTACTCTGGTACAGCCGTTAAGACTGTGCTACCAGGCATGAGCTCTGTGCATTACATTCAGCACATGCTATCTTTCTATAAGTTGGTTATGTTTTGAAAAGTAGAGGATGTATTACTTAAATCTCTTCTTTACAAAAAATGATTTATTCTGTAAATGAATATTTGAGTGATATCTAATGTCATCTAGCATGGCTTGGGAGCTGATGGCAGCTTTTGCTGCCACGTATGCGAATTGAACAGTGTTGCTGATTCTTTTATTTTTGCTCAAGAAATATAAAGGCATAAGTAGGTACTAGCAATCCTTTTGTACTAATCGGTATGTGGAGGCAGCTGAAGGCGCTTTTGGAAGCAATTTGCATCTTTAATTTACACAGTGAAACTTACCAATGTTGGTTTTCAATTTTCTGTAGCTGTGGTGAAGAACCCACCGAACAACCTGTGGATCATTGCAGCGGTGCTGGCTCCCATTGCGGTGGTTACAGTCATCATCATTATCATTACAGCAGTTCTGTGCAGAAAAAACAAGAATGACTTCAAACCGGATACCATGATGAACCTGCCTCAAAGAGCTAAAGTGAGTGACTGATCTGCAAATCCAAGACGTCTCCTTGCTTTCTGAAGTTTTTACTCTGTTTCTCTGCTGGGTGTAATTAATGGATCCTTTGGTTTCTTGAAGCAACAGACAGGAGGATTATTGTGATTTCTGCTTTGCTGAGAATTGTAGATAGGGGGGAGAGCTGAAGGAAGGCATGATGCATATGACAGGTCCTTTCTCTTTGTCTTAGCACAGCTGCAGATGGGTACAGCTGGTGTCAGCTGTATCAAAAATGATGCATAAAATACATTTTCGTTTCATTCCCAATATTCCTATCTATTTATTTGATATTACAAAAGTAGCATTAAGACTAGATCTGGAAAACTGAAACAAGTAATATTCAAACACACACGAAAAACTAATATCACTGCAATGTCACATGATGTCCCACTCAAGTGTCTAAAATACGGACGATGATTGATTGGGGTTCCTGTGACTATTATGCGCAACTTAATTCCTATATGTAATCTCAGGTCCCAGCTGGAGTACAAGGGAGACTAATTTGTACATTGTTTTGAACTGTTATCATTATGGGATACATTACAGCTGAGTGAAGTTACTATTTAAGAAGAAGATTGCTGGTTGGAGTTGCGACAGAAAAAGAACTTATTGTAATATTCCACAGTTATCGTTCCAAAAAGAAAAAGAGTTTGCAATTTTGACTTTTCTCCAGGAAAACTGATTTAATAGGGCTATGATGTAGGTGATCGAGTGGAAACCTATTCCCTTGGTCTGTGTTTACTGACCAGCAGTCAGGGTGGTCACAAAGGAGTTGGATCTGCAGAACAAAACAATTGGTGCTGAGCTGCCAGCATCCACCCAACACTCATTTCAAATGATTTTATTGCACATTTGCTCACGTTTGCAACTTCAGTGCAACACCTGCTTCTAGAGTGCATTTCCTATTTTTCTTTCATCTTAAAGAAGGTTCGTGAGCCCTGAAATTGTGATATGATGTGAATTCAAGTATGGTCAGTGAAGGTAACTTGGAGATTTACTTCAAAGGTGCATTCCTGATCCAAACTACAGTGCTAGTATAGAAGCTTCTTCAGTTTGTTTTTGGTATATTTTGACAATCAAGGAAATAAATATAATCAGTTTGTTAATAGAAAGCTAATTTGAAAAAATGAAAGCTAAATTGATGTGTGCTTAGTTTCACAAAGATGGTTCCTTCATAAAGGTTCAGACAGATCTAGCCTGGAGTATACGCTGCTGTATTGACCATCAAGTATAAATCCAGCAATAGGATGGAAATGGACTGCTTTTGTCTTTCCTAATTACAGCATCTTCACTTAAAATAGGACTAGGGAATGTATTTTAGGAAGATAATATTATAAGATCATTTTGAAAAGAACAGTTCTGTTTTTATTGTTTATTCCAGCATTAGTGAGCTCAGGAATAACAATAACTGCCTGAACTATAACTGCTGCATTCCCTGCAGTTTGGCAATACAAGTAGCTGATGATATCACGTCTACATCACATTTTAAATGAATATGTAGGAATAAATTCTTTACTGTGAGGGTGGTGAGACACTGGAACAGGTTGCTGAGAGAGGATGTGGATGCTCCCTGCCTGGAGGCACTGAAGACCAGGCTGGATGGGGCTGTGAGCAACCTAGAGGGAAGGGTATATAGGGAAGGGTCCTTGCCTACAGCAGAAGGTTGGAACTACGTGACCTTAAAGGTCCCTTCCAACCCAAACCATTCAATGATTCTATGGGATATTTCATTGCTTAGAAAAGTACCTGAGACTGCTTGATTAATGCTGCATCTGAGCTGCAAGTGTGGTCGCAGCAGAGTGATTTTTAATTTAAGGAACAGCTTTAATATATCGTTTGTGCAACCCTGAGGTTTGCTTCTATATCACTAGAATGTTTTTGATACCTTTTGGATATGAGGAGAATGTCACGGGATGCTTACAGCCTTGGGTTTCAGCTGCTGTTTTTGAGCGGTGCTCCCTTGTACCAGGGGAGCTGGCAGAGCAGAGCAGCCTGTTCATCACTGCAGTCCGCCTGCTGCTGCAAGCAGAGAGGTGCTGCAGTTCTTCACTGAGCAGAGCTGCTTGCCACAGCCCTTGGGGACTCACTCGTCCCATGTCAGCGGGTAGGATGCCTGAGCACAGCACGGAGGGGAAATGAAACGCCCAGCTTAAATATCCTTCTGCAGAGTGGGGTACGATGTAACAGCAGGATTGCTGCCTCTGCCTGGTAATTTAGGAATGACTTTGTTGTTCTCACAGGCTGACAGCTAAATAAGTAGGGTTTTAAAAATGACCTTTCTTGTACCGTGTATTTTATAGTATCTTATGAATTGTGTTGTTGCCATTCTGAATTGGCTGAGGAGCCAGTGACATCCGGACTAAGTTGCAGGGAAGTAGCAGTGTTACCTTTTTCTTCCCCAGTTTTTCATTTTTCACAGCTTTCCAGTTGTAAAATTAAAAAAAAAAAAGTAAAATAGGTGAAATTCTAAATTGAACTTATCTTAATGTTCTTGAAATGCTGCTTTTGTTTTGAGATGCTTGTTTTTATTTTGAGGTTTTGGGCAGATGCTAGCTTTTACCTCTCGCTTCTGAATTCACAGCATGCTTTTTTTTTTTTTTTTTTTTTTAAGACTGTAATCTGAAATCATTCCTTTCTTTTAGTGCATGCCAGTATAAGCTTGAATGTAAACAGAGATAAGATCTGCAGTCTACAACCCACCAGCAAAAACAAATAGTGTAGGCCATGAGAAAACAGCCACTATCAATTTGGTAAAGGGCATGGAAAAAAGAAACCAGAGACACTGCCTGTGTTTGTGGATATACATGCAGAAGGAGGGGATAACCATCCTTTCTTCTTTTTGTTACCTTTTTTTGTTCTTTATTTAAATATCAGTGTCTTTCATAATCATTACAAGGAAAAATGTCCCAGTAACATTTTTCCACGTTCGTTTTACCCTTTCCCAGGCAATGCAATTTAATCATCTAATCATGTCTTCTAAATCAATATTCAAATCCCCCTCGGTCGGTCTCTGTGAGTTCTGTGGCCATATTGGACACCTATCCTTGCTGTGCTTTAGCACTGCCTGATTGCGATTCAGTCTTGCCAGTTCCCTTCAGGGGTGGTAAAGCCATCTGTTCCTGTGGACTTTCTCAGAGCAGGGTTCCAAGATCAAATTTTATTTAACGCAATATGTCCGCTGTTGAGGATGGCTTTTTCAGCTCTTCCTTAATGCTGTTTGTTACCAGACGTGGTGGTGAGTAGAATTTAGATTAAATAATCTTTACTTTGTTCCTTTGGCACATACAAGCTGGGACTCTGTAGGATCCTGCAAAAACACTGGTATTCTGTCTCTTCTGTTGTTTGTTTTTAAGTAAGATATGAATTATAGGCTGTATCTAATATTCTTTGACCAGTGTGGAGAAATACCTGATTTAATCATACTTTCTTTTTCATGCCTATTTTTGCAGAAGAACTGGGGTAGTTTTGACTGATGGTTAATACAGATACTAAGGCTGAAAAGCATTTTATCGATTGAAAGTATTACTGTCTGGGTTGGGGTGCAGTAGTTCACCCTAATTGTCTTTGCAAAGATACTACTTTCTTTTCTCATTCTTTTCTTCCCTTGGTAGCTAGTGGCTGCTTTTATGGTCCCTTGCCTTCAGAAGTGGGCAAGCAGAAGGCTGTCAGGGATGGTAGCATCATGACTGCCATGGGGTAGTGATGTTGAATTGGCTTTCCTCTGGTAAACTGCAAGATCTATTGTGCCAGTGCATGGAGACGTCTGCTCCCCAGACCAGAGTTAGCCCAATTAGTATCTTCTTCATACACTGGAGCTGTTTATCAGATTAATTCTGAAGTATTTGAACACATTAGAAATCATGAGTCTTGTTTTAAGCAGACGACACAGAAAGCAGGAGACTCATCCCATAAACAAAAACTTTTTTTTTAAGAACACAACTTTTCATTCTCAGACTGAAATTGCCTGTGAAATTTATATGTATTTTTAGAGATAGCCCAGATTCAGGAAGCGACAGAACAAGGGAAATTTTTTTTTTTAGAGCTCATTCTTTTTCTGTGCGCAAATCAGCAGATATTTTATCAGCCTGACTTTCTTCTGGAGTGAAAATGCTCAGTGGCAGCTGGGCAGGATCCTGAGAGGGACCACTTGGTTTTAAATGTGTAATTTTGATGTGTTCTTCAAAGTAAGCTTGAGGGTTGAAATCAGCCTTACCTATCTTTGGGACTGTTTTTTGATGGGTTTTTTAGCATTCTGCAAATAGTCTTTGTACTTCAGAAAGAATGCACATTTATGGGACAAATTAACTCAGTTAAATGCAGCAAGAACATTTTGCATGTTACATATTTGTCCCAGAATTGGCCAGAAATATCTGAGCGGTTCTTGTCTTCCCGATAGGAATGCATTTTTGAAAGTTAAGTTTTGCTTGAATTATTTAATTTCTCTGTTGGGAAAATCCACCTTTCAGTGGCTGCTTTGCCCTGAATGTGTTGTCATTTCTGCTTTTTGCTTGCAGAGGCAGCAAGGAAAGCACAGCCATGGCTTCAGGCTGGGCACGCAGCACTTGGCTGCCAGGGCTGCAAGCCTCTTGCAAATGCCACTTTCCAAGAGAAACAAGTAAAATCAATGAGAACCTTTCCAGTAGGCAACTTGAAAGCCGAAGGGACTGTGATTTCATTATTCTGAGAAGAATAAATTGGGGGGTGGGGGAGGTGGAATTT
This sequence comes from Lagopus muta, assembly GCF_023343835.1. Taxonomy (NCBI): domain Eukaryota; kingdom Metazoa; phylum Chordata; class Aves; order Galliformes; family Phasianidae; genus Lagopus; species Lagopus muta. The sequence goes on along the minus strand of NC_064438.1, from coordinate 679,320 downwards.
TGCCCATGAAACTTTCATTTGTGGTTTTTATTTTTGCTTTTTTCATCTGGAATAAATTACTTCTGCCTCCTTTGGAAACAAGAGATTTTTTTTTATGGAAGAAGTTTTGCTTTCTGTATGGCCTTGCTTTTCTCCCTTTTTATGTTTTCTGGTTTTTTTTATTCACTTTTGCATTGTCTGTCAAAGGAATTTCTGAGGGTGTTCAGACAGGGGAAGAAAGGTTAGCCAAGTTCGATACTAATCATGTTTTAAGTATGTGTAATGGAGATCTTATCAGGAAAATTGTGTTGTTGGACATTTGTATTGCAATCTACACATTTTTACCTCTAGCTTATTTAATTAAAGAAGTGAAGGAGTAGTGGAAAATTGTATATTCAAGTGGAAATTTTGTTTTTAACGTATGACAGACTCTGGAAACTTTTTTTTCTCCCACTTGTTTTTGCAGCCGGTACAAGGCTTTGACTATGCCAAGCAACATCTAGGTCAGCAGGGGGCCGAAGATGAAGTTTTACCAGTAACTCAGGAGACTGTCGTACTTCCACTTCCAGTCAGAGATGCTCCTGCCTCCCAGGAGAGAGAAATCACTCAGGATGGGAGCACCATTAAAACAGCCCAATCCAATGAAACAAGGAAAAGGTATGGAGTTGTGCATTTTTGAAGGGTGAATGGGGTACGTGTTGCATGGCTTAGGGAAAATTGAAGGGTTTAGTACCCACGCACCATGTGTGGCAGATGATTCCTCTGTGATATATACTTGGCATAACATTAGTCTGTACTGGATGTGTAAGTTTGCTGCAAAATGAAAGGTAAGCCAAAGTGAAGAGTCTTCACAGACTGTACATGAGTAGAGGAGTTAAATGAGAAGTGCCTGTCTTGTGCTTGCTGGCCTTGTGCAAGAGGAAAACCTAAAATAAACACCGACTCTGGAGGATGAACACCAGTCATTCTTCAAATAAAGCAAAAGACAAGATTTCTGTGACTGTAAATTGCTTTAGCACTGCTGGCAGACTGCATCAGTCCATCAGTTGGAGAGCAAATACTGAGCATCCATGGATTTACATCATCAAAGCAGGATCTCTGGATTCAGAGTATCTGTAGCAGGACTGAACTTTGGAGTGTGTAAGAACAGAATAGGTGACATCAATTTCTAAAGTTTCTCAGGTTTACAGTCTTTTCAAAGTAAGTCTTCAGGGTTGAATGCATGTTAGAAGCTCTCCCTCCAGGAACCCAACTAGTCCTTGCTCTACTCCACTGTGTGCTCAATGGTACCTCTGCCTGAACTTTGAAGTCTTCCTTTATGGTGGAATCCTCAAGAATCTGTTCTTCGCTGCCTTTCCCAGTAGGAACTTTTATGTAAGGCCTACCCTGTACCATCCCCAGTGAAACTGAATGAAAGATCACCATTATACTGGCTGCTGTGCTATCACAGATAAACCTTTGCAGAAAATTTTCTTTAAAATGTTTGTTCAACTTCTCCAGAGCCATTCTGACACAGGTTAACCTGCCCTATTGCTTAATAGTCTTAAAAAAGTGATTAAGAACCTTAACTCAGTCCTTGGAATGGGTATAGAAATCCCTCCCTCGACTTAATCTGCCTGTTTTTTAAGCAAATGTGGATTAGCAATCTTGACTCAGGAATTCACTAGGAAAGTTGCTCTCTTTAAAGAAGCGTACAAAAACCTGTGATGCTTCTGTGTGCCGTTCTTAGCAATGGTTCTTCAGAGTTACTGTTACCTCCTTCTGAGTGATTACTTGAGTAAGTGAGAACATGTAGAATGGCAATCTCTCTTCATTCTTGAATTGTGTCTGGGGATGGAACTTAATGATTTCTTAAGATGAAGAAATATTTCTTGACCTTTATGTATTTGCTCTTTCATCCTGGTTACTTTGCAGTCTGGAAAGGTCAATTTAAATCAAACTGCCGTGAAGTGGCTGGTAACTGATCAGAATATCTTCTGGTGTTATCACGAAGGAAGCTTCACAGATAATAAGTACAATGATTGCTTTAAAAAGATGAAGATAAATAAAATAAAAGACCTTAGTGGGAGCAGAAATAATTGTGCAAGCTATCTATACTTGTTTCTTTTCCTTGTTCCCAAGTAGATCAGCTTTTCTTCAGCTATTGATCTGTCCCTGGAATAATTTATATACTGGGACTCTTCATTAGCGGGGGCAGGGAGATATACAGGGGAGAAATTCTTTTCAAGAATGTTTATCCTCAGTAGAACTTCAAGAAAATCCTCAAGCTGAGCTGATGTAGAGTGTGTGCTGAGTTCTCCTGAAGTCCTGGAGCTGGGGAGAGCTGGTGTCAAACGTCTTTCCGCTCAGGCTGTCCTCGAAAGAGAGTCCCCAGGAATTAGTTCCTCATACTTGTCCCATCCCATTCTGATTACAGTAAATGCTCTTACATGGATAGGGCAGTCAGAAGAAGAGGTAAATGAATGTTTCATACTGGCAGTATAGCATGGCAGTAATGGGTTGATCTTCATGGTATCTTTGTTTTGGTACCTTTTTCTGGGTATAAAGCTATTTTGACAGCAGTAGAATTGTTTGGATTTCTCTCTCTAAACGTAAGTCCTTGTGACTAGTTTTTTCCTTAGATGCAACCTGTTTAAATTCTCCTTTTACCAGCCGTGATGATCTGAAGTGTTTAACTGTAGGTAGGTGCATATGTAGCTATGCAGGTCTCATAGATGGCAAGTTTCACCTCTAGGAACAATTTGACACCATGCATCAATTTGGAATAGCACCAAAGATGATATTTTCTACCTTGGCCTGTGTTTCTTGAGTTGTGCATTAAGACTGAGTCATCTGCCCACCCCCAAAAGAAGAGTACTTCAGCTGAGAGCTTGATCCTGAGCACCCAGAGCAGAGGTACACTGCGTGTTCTCAGGGTTGCTCTTTGCTGAGAGCCAGCACTGATGGGGGCTGCTGTGCCCTCCCTCCTCAGCCTGTCTGGGGCAGTTTTAGTGCAAGGAGATGCAATGCCTGCAAACAAAAGAACATTTTCTTAGGAGTTTCAGCAGATAATGGAGCTGGTTAAACTGTGCTCAGTGCAAAGAGGTAAAAAGGAGATAAGGGAATTAGCGGATTTTGCATTGTGGCTGAGAAAATAGTTGTGTGCTGATGCAAGCGAAGTAATGAAGAAATTATTTAAGCTGCATTTATAACAGCAAGAGTCTTGTTCGTTTTAGCTGTATAATGACACAGAATTAATGACAAGGATTTGTCCTCTGCAATGCCACTTCTGTCATTGTGAGGGTTGTGCATGAGAGGTGCCTGCTTTTGGTGTGGCTTAAGATGCCTATCAGCCCTGAACTAATTGAGGAGCAGTGCTCTCCTGCCATCAGTCTGTTCCTGTTTTTCCTGTGTTTGTGCATGCTATTTATATTCAACACCGTTCTGGTACAAAATCAGACCTGAAAACTCAGCGGTGCAAACTGTGTAGATGAAATAACCTTGAAACGAGGTTTGTGAAAAACTTACAGCCTCTCTTGTTGCTATGGTTACTTGCAGTCGGTCCCCGAGCCAGAACGTCTCCATCATCAGCAACGAGTCGGGAAAGCCCAGCTCCAGCCGGAGCTCCCCGCAGAAAGTCGTGGCACCGCAGAAAGTGACAAAAGACGAAGGCAGGAAAAGAAACGGTGAGAAGTGTTTGCTGGTGAGAGCTGCTTGCAGCCGCCCGTCGTGGTGCCCACTGCTGTGCTGGATGTGACACAGCCATCCTCCTGTGCCTTTAGCTGTCCTTCAGGTGTTTTCTTTTGGCAGCTGTTTTGCTGCTGACAGTTATTTCTTACTCTCACGCAGCAGTGTGCTGCTTACTTTACGCATGGGCCTCTGCAGTTTTGATTGTTTATTTTTCCGTTTGTTTTTAAACCAGCAAGCTGCTGTACACGCAATGATGCCTAGTAGGTGGAATGGGTTTACAGCTTTTTTTTTTCCTGTATAGGCTGTTCGTTTCCATTACTGCTCTGATAACAATTAATTAAATAGGTAAAAATAAATTGGAAAAGTGTGAGATGTTCAGAGCTTTACCTTCCCATCTCTAATCCTCCACATCATAGATTTTTGTTACTAGCACTTAATGACAGCGTTTCCTGATGCTCTTAGAACACTGTGCTGGATGTTTTTTGCGAGTCCTTTGTTGGCAGTGGTGATTTGTGACTTGATGTATCAGGAACATTGGCTGAGAGCTGGGTCCAATCCCCCCTTTCTTCCTTGCTTTTCTTTTGTTAATCTCTCTATTTTTTGAGTTACAACTTTCCCTCTATAGCTATATTCTCCATGCAAATAGAAAACACTGTGTTTGAACCAATTGATCACTTCCCCTTAAAGGGAAGGAATTAAATTGGATTTGGCCTTATTCGGTTCTGTTAGTAACAGGAATTTGTAATTCTTCTTTGTTAGAAATATTTGTGTGGAAGTGAGGACTCAGATAAAGAATAAATCTTAGTGTAGGTCTCCTTTCTCCAGTAAGTCACCTGAGCAGCTTCTGTGGAGTGTTCTAATGGCAGTCCTGGTGTGACATTGTGCCATCATTGCATCTTCATCGTACAAAAGTGCCATGCAAAGAAGTACTCTGCTGCCTTAGCAGAAGTGCAGTGCACTATAGTGACAGCTACACAGCACCAGAGATGGCCTTTGTTCTGTACAGCAAAATCATACTGCTTTTTGTGAGTGACCTCGTTTCTTTCTGTTCGTGTATCACAGAGCACTGCATCTTTAGGGAACAATATAATTGGTGTAAATATAGTATTCTCTTTTTCAATCAGCTTCACTGAGATTCATGCAGGTTTACGCACAAGGAAGTTGTTCATTTTCCTTTGTTAATGTGTCTTTCTTGCAGTGCTTTTTCATAATAGACATGTGACTGTATTCCAGTCCTGTAACAACAGGTATTCTTACTGATCTATCTAAAAGAGAATTGTTCCTTCATAATCAAGATAAAAAATTTAATTGCCTTAACTTTTAAGGACCATAAATCTGTAGGTTTTTTGATTTTATTTAAAAAAATTTTTTTTTACTATTTCAAATTTGTCTTTTTTTTTCAAGACAATGACGTTTATGGTTTCCTGAGTTAAAAGCTGTCATTTTTACTATTTTTTTTTCTAGCTTCCAGGAAGCTAATATTAAAAAAAGGGATCAGGTAATGTTTACAATTGTTGGCAAAATAATTTAGTTCATGGTATTCTTTGTTTTGCTTTGTTAGGTTTAAAATCTTCCAAGAAAATTGTTGAGTATCCAGTTTGTTGTTCAAAAACTGACTAACACCTAACATCCTGGGCTGTACTGCATTTCTATCTAGAACATACACTTGTTTTTAAAGAAACCTTTCCATGTATACATGGCAATCCTGACCCTTTGTTTCAAATCTTAATTTCATTTTAGCTTCAAATTTATTGGGTAACAATAACTATGTACTTTTCAATTTCTGCTGGAAAACTAGTAACTGCTTTCTTTCCTTGATTATTTTACCTTCTCTCTTCTGGAAAAAAAAAAAAAGATATGGAAAAGATATGAACTCTTTTTTTTAATGTGGTTAAGGTCTTCCTTGTTTGGAGCAGCAAAAGAGATGAATGACTTCTAGCACCATAGGGAAGCCTCCATACTCCATTTATTCTGGGGATCCTTGCCACTTGTTCCTACTGCATCTGCATGCTGGCAGCAAGATCTGGAACTTCAATGGCAAATGAAAGAGAAGGATTTACCTGTTTAGAAAGTAGTAGTGCAACGTCTATACAAGATGGGAGAAATATAAGCTCTTGCCATCTAGTTATTCTGGCTTTGAAGGAACCTGTGCATGAAATACCTTATGTGCAGAGCTGTCCTTCTGCTAGAGACCCCAGCTACTTCTGGAGGGACTTCATTTCTGTGGCCCTAGAATGGGTCACCTGGTGTTTTCCAGGAGAAAGTATGGAGAGGGATCAACATGGTTTCCTGGGAAAGAGATGGGAACTTTCTAGCTGGAAGCATAACTGTTTAAGAGAGTTCCCCAAAACAAGAAGGAAGATTAGGTCATGGAAAAGGAAATAGCCTTACCAGAATTACAGAACCAGCCTCACGTTTATTCTCATATGCATGTGCAAATGTTTCTGACTTTTGAGTTGTGTCACACCAAATGCCTCTTGAAGTAGAAATGAAAAAACAAAAATCAAGGCACCTTTACTTTCTGTCACTGAGCTATGCTTTATTCCCCAGTGCTATGATTTCAAATGCTGTTGTCATCTCTGGCTTTTTGTTCTTTTTGGAAGAAAATATCTATATCTGGTGTGATTAGCATCAGTAGAATATCTTGGCTGTTTTTCCTTCCAGTTTAAGAAGCTGTTTTTGTTTTAGCTGTTTGTCTAAACCTGCTCTAGCCTGATTGTAGGCTGCCACCTCTAATACACATGTCAGCAAGAGAAGCTGCATATTTTCTTCTTTGAAAAGCAGAATCTTAAAACTGGAATGAATCCCTTGATGGTCACATGTTTGATGTGGGGACTCCATGTTGGAATGGCTCATTTGTTGCCATAGTTACAGACCAATTTTAGATTCTATTTTTTGCTGACATTTAGTTGCATGGAAAAATGACAGCACTGGATGTTACCTCAGTACATGAACTCTGTATGGTTTGTATCAAAATTGACTCCAAATGCCGTGTGTCGGGGCTGAGAGGGAAGAATGTAAAATCCCACAGTAGGCTGACAGGCTTGCCTTAAGCACCTGGTGGTCTGGAGGATGAGGAGAACTCTTTGGCTGAGCCTTGGTTCTGAAGAAAACCAGAACAAATTACCTCTTTATATTACAATAGTGATACATTTTGGTAAGATAATTACTTTTTCTATGTTTTTATTGCAAATTAATGTTTTAACAGAAAGTTTTCTGTCTGGAAGGTAATGAAGTGGGCTTCCTTTGTCTTTGGACAGTTAGACTGAAATCCTGTTTTAAGCAATGCTCAATTGCACATGATCGAGGACTGTGAAGTGAATGAATTGGTCAACAGTATTACTGTCAGTTTCTGACATTTTCTGAGGCACATTCAAAAGAGAGCATGGAAGAGAACAACAGAACGTCAGCACTTTCAGCTGCTGTTTTACCAGGGCTCAATGTTCAGCAAATGGTTGAATCCACATATGCTTGAAGAATTACAGCAGCCTATAGTAAAATTTTTCCTTTCTCTAGTTCCTCACGAAATAAATCCAGCAGAAGTTACACAGGCCATTTTTTTTTTTTCTAGAGATTTTGAGTGCTTCACCTTGCAACCTTGCTTTTGGCATCTTTGGGTGGGTGTGAATCCTTGTTTGTTTTGGGGAGGGGGGGAAGGGGGGAAGAATGAAAAGTATGTTAAGGAGATGGAAGGATATTGTTTTCCTGCAGTTCTTGATGAAACACATGGCTCTGTACCTCTTGAGTTGAGAAGTCTTGTAGCTGAGTCCAGGTTTGTACTAGAAACTCATCAGCTTAAAAAGGCACAGATGACATGAATATTTCACAAGGAGTCAAACTTCCTTGTGTAAGAAACCTTCCATTCCTGACCCTAGGAATGCTACCTGGAACAATTCTCATCTTCCAAGCAATTTGGATGCTGTTTTTAAAAATAGATCTAACTTTTCAGAAGTAGTTCAGTCAAAGACCTCACTCCTTTTTAAGATACCAGAAGCTTTTCATGTGACTACATAATTTTCTCTGTCCAGGCAGAAGCTTTTTATATTTTTAATTTTTTTTCCATCTAGTCTTTGTAGTTCATCTGATTGAGATCTCTGAAAATCAGGTGTCCGTAAGAACAAAGTATTGAGGAGGAAAGCTTGGCTGTATTATTAACTTAGCTAAAATCAAAGTGTTTTTTGGATGTAACCTCACTGAGCTACGATACACTGCTTCCTTTATTCTACAGAAGTGTGGGCCACATTTTTCACACTGTCTGATGTGGCTCAGTGATACAGCCAGCCTTTCAGAATTTCTGAGCAGTTGTCTGCAGTGACTCAAATTGAAATGAAATATGTTAACAAGCAATTGAGTCCAGTCGCAGTGATGTAGCAGTGTGCTTTGACAGACTGCTACAGGGGTACCTTTTGAGGGACTGACATATTCTGGGAAACATCCTGTGCTGGGTGGGATACAATATCAGGATGGAAAGGGTTTCATCTTGCCAATTTTTGGTTCTTTAATGTTGGCTTTCTAATGTAACGTAACCAAGCTCTCTGGTGACTCTAGAGGGTCACAGCTGATTGGGATGTATCTATCTCCTTTGGAGGCTCTTGTCTTTCTATTTTCAGAATGACAGCAGCCAAGGCAACTGCACTAGAGCATATGCACTGATTTGAAGTGAAATGATTCCCTTTCGCAATGTCTCTGCCTCTGAAAGGCTGACAAATCAGAGTGCTTGGAAGAATTTGGCGTGCCGATAGAAGAATCTGTTCTTTTCATCCTTTATTGCCTTATCATGAGGCATCTGCTTCATTTACATAAATGTTTTTGGGGTCTTTACCTAACTCTTCATCCCCTCTCAGTAAATGCCTAGACTTCTCTGGAATCATTTATTGACATTCAATCATGGGAGGAGGTAAGAATTAACAAACTTCACTTGTACAGCTGAAATTCTTCATTTTGGCAGCAGATACTGTTCTCCCTGAGCCTCTAGAAAGTTTCATGCATTGATTCTTGTTGAAACTCCCCATAGATTTTTGGGTTCTGTGGCATATTTCCCCATATTTTTTCCATTCCTTTTGCTGGCTTTTGTTTGTTTCAATTACAGAGCATGCTATGACCCTGGTAGCATCCTACTAGTGACACAAACCCTTTGTTTCTTCAGATGTAGCCAATACTATTTCCTGCTGCTTTCTGTGCTTGTTTTTTTGGGGGCAAGAAAAATAGCCTTCCTGTGCTGCTAATGAATGTGCCTGTTGTAACAGACCTCTGAATGAACTGGGACAGGCAGGTGGCTGTGCAATTAAACATTTCTTAAATTAAGTTTGCCTTCCCTATGGATGAACTTCATTTTGCCACTTAATTGAATCTGACAGCATTTTTCATCCAAGGAATGATGTTAAGAGTGTGTAGGTGCTCATGCCATCAGATTCAGTGGCAGTCTGAATGGTTATGCTCTTTTACTAAAAGCCAGCACTGAAGAAAGCAAATCCATGGCTTTGTTGTCCATGTGGAAAATTATTTCTGCAGAACTTTAAAGCTCAAAGTGCATCACTTTATTGAAGACTAGTCTTCTGATGTAAGTGCACGTGCCTTCCCTATCTGACTTATTTCTACTGTCATCAACACTGTCAATTAAATAATTGTTTTAGTTATTAAGCATGCTTAGGATGGTGCTATAGAAATGCCAGCCAAGTAATGAGTCTGGATTCTGTACAAACATTATGAAATACACACCATGGAAGAATTTGAAGTTGAAATAAATGGGACAAATTTGTTTGGAGGTGGAAATCCTTGTTGCTGATCATAGGTCAAAATAGATTCATAGAAGCTCAACAATGCAAGCAGGAAATAGGAGAGTAGACATCTGTGTGACTGTGGGACTGCAATACCTAAAACGTATGGCCTGGTGTTTAGAAGACTTTTCACATCAGAAAATTAACATCCAGGAGAAATTATTGAGCTTTCTTTATTATTCTTAGTCTACAAGGGGTGGGTTTGTTTGTTTGTTTTTCCTCAAAGTTTAATATTTATGGTGTTTATGAAAGGCTTAGAATCGTACTGTCTGACTGCTGGGAAACTGTTGGAAATGAGGTGTACGTGTGTGCAAAAATGTACTGTTATACTGCAATGTCTTGTAGAGAAGAATTTCAGTCCTGAGTAGGTTCAGGACTAGTTTAGGAAACGTGTCATATAAACTCCTCCAGCAACAAATGCTGCTTTACTGCTAAAATCTCTGGTTTCTATCATTCTGGAGACACTCAGTTGACATGGAGAATGATTTTAAAAATTTCTAACTTTTTTCCAAATAGTGAGATTTACTCTAAAATGAAAATTTTGTACCTCGAGTACTGTGTCCAGTTTTGGGCCCCTCACTGCAAGAAAGATATTGAGGCCCTGGAGCGTGTTCAAAGAAGGGCAACAAAGCTGGTGAGGGGTCTGGAACACAGGCCATATGAGGAGAGGCTGAAGGAGCTGGGAATGTTCAGCCTGGAGAAGAGGAGGCTCAGGGGAGACCTCATTGCTCTCTATAACTTCCTGAAGGGAGGTTGTAGTGAGCTGGGGGTCGGCCTCTTCTCTCGTGTCATTAGTGATAGGACCAGGGGGAATGGTTTCAAGCTACGGCAGGGGAGATTCAGGCTGGACATGAGGAAGTATTACTTTTCAGAAAGGGTGGTCAGGCACTGGAATGGATGCCCAGGGAGGTGGTGGAATCACCGACCCTAGGGGTGTTCAAGGAAAGACTGGATGTTGTGTTGAGGGACATGGTTTAGTGGGAGCTATTGGGGGTAGGTGGACGGTTGGACTGGGTGATCTTTTAGGTCTTTTCCAACCTTGGTGATTCTATGATTCTATGATTCTAATTTCCCTGCTACTAATGTAATCTTCATGAAGTAGCCAGGGTTTCTGCTTGAAATGCTCAAATGCAGACTTTTTCCTAATGAGGTAGCTTTTCAGATCTGTGACATCATTCTCTCTGTCAAATTTAAGGTCTTCATTGAATATACTCCATTTGTTTTCTTATTGTTTTAAGCCCTTCCATTACTCAGAATTGATTGCATGTTGTACACATGGTCACGATCTTCACGTTTGCTTTATCCAAAGTAAATTTTAAGGCTTCTCTGAAAGACCTAAGAAAAGGCAGAGCATTCTGCCTGCTTGTGCAGATGTTTCCCAGCTGCTGGTTTTCCATGTTTCTTCTCTGACGATGCCATTCTTTTTTCTGGGGATTTCAGAATCTGTGAAATTTTTGCTTCTGAGAAAGACAGGCAGTGCATCTTTTGAGTATTTTGCTCTAAGTTTACCGGGTCCACAGGTAATGACTTTGGGAAGGGAAGGAAAGAGAGTCTAGAGGGAGAGAAAGGCAAGACAAGAAGTCTTGTGGATCCTTAGTGTGGGAATCTTAGTCTGACACAGGCCACTTCTTTTTTTTCTTATATAAGTTAATAAAAACATTAACAGCAGAATATCCTACATGCTGATTTTTCAAACATGCAGAGCTAGCCTCTCAGATGCTCCTCCACCACTGGAGCACCAGTGGTACAAGTGGGTAGCACCACCTGCTGGCATTGCCTTCTGAAAGCTGTGTAGAATTGCCCTGATAGGTAAGACCAGAATGCTTTAAGCAGCATTTATCTAGCAAATCTTGTATACTAACAGCTAGTGATGTGTAGATAAACTTCCAGTCATGGCCAAAAACCCAGGGCCACAGTGATCCTCACTGCAATTCCTCAACATGACTAAATGATTGCTTTGGATAAATCTTAATGTTCTTCAGTAAAAGAAAGATAAAGTAGAGTAATTCAGTCTCAATGAATAACGTGGCGTGAAATATCTAGCACAAGATGTTTCAAAGAAGGTACATTACTATTAAGTAGGTGATTAAATAGGTGGGTTTTTTCCACTTTCTTCCACTGAACTTTTGAGTCTTGCAATATATGCATGCACACAGTACAAGCAAGAGTTGGAGGAGCAGTGAAGCCTCATAAATGCTTGTGTGCATCTGTTTAAGAAAAGAAATTGAAAGCATTGCTTTAATTACGTGTTGCTAATTATAATAAGCAAGTTTGCTAATTATAATAAGCAAGGGAGCAAGAACACCTGGGTGGTTTCCTAAAATTTCCTGTGATCATCCAGCTCACCTAGCTGAAGCATTGAGAGGGCTGGAATTACCCTGGCAGGAGTGCACATCAGGAGCAAACGCTGAAGGACTTCCACTTCTTTGCGAGCTTCCTTTTTGATTCGTTGAAGTTAGGGGTGGCTGTGGTTCAGTCCTGTCAAACTTGCTGTGAATTCTCTCTGAAGGAGACAGATAGGAGCAAGTATTGAAATTGCCAGTGCATTTGCTTATGGTTCACTGCCAATCTGAACTGCAGCAACACGCCGGTAACTGCGGATCTTGGGCTCTTTATTGCTCTTCAGTGAAAAAAGGGCAATTGAAAAAATACTTTTATATTGTAAATACCATTTAATGAACAAATGCTAAGCTAAGATGGAATTCCAATTCCACTTCCAATTTCTAGTTCCACTTGATTATTATTTCCTTGCAAATGACACTATGCTAGATGCAGGAGCTGTACTCAGAAATGAGAAGGCTGACACTTGTGCCTTCTGCATTCATTCACCACATCAGAAAGGGCTGCCATACGTTATTAAGGATTCTCTACCTTAATTTTTTTTTTTTAAATGTATCTTAGAACTGGAGGAGCTCTGATTAGGTAAACATGCAGGCTTCTGATCCTGAAATGAGGTCTGAGGAGGCAACCCATGAATTGGTAGCTAGCCATGCTCTGAGGGTGCCTGATCACAGCTTGCCAAGCACCAGCTGAGTCCTTGTGAAACATTGGGGTGCAACCAGCTGCACTTCTTGGTGCTTTCTGTGTGAAGTAAGATAAGCAGAAAATGTTTGAAGAGAGTCAGATTTCATAAGTTGATGCTTAACCACCTTTTTTGCTATGCCTGGTTCAGGCAAACACAGAGGCAGTAGCAAAGGAGAAGTGATTACACAACTTCTTGGTATGTGAACCACAGGTGGGATGCTATCCAAGCTCACCTGAATTGTTGGGAGAGACCACCTTTGCTCATGCAGAATATAATTAAGATAGTGGGATAGTGGGATAATTAAGATAGCCATCACCTCTCTTAGGCTGTGACACCAATGAGGTAGCTCATTAGGGTAGCATGGAAGCTTCTTTAGTGAATTAGAGGGGGGAAAAAAAACAAACTGTATCAGGCAGCTGCTGTGATAACTGTGTGTATCCGAAATACCCAGAGGGAAGAATGTGTGCTTTCCTTTTATAATCATTGTGATGTGAATGCTTTCCTATTGAGGTGCTGCCTGTGATAGGCACTTAGCTCTTTGTTCATCAGATTTTGCTTCTATGAGATCCTGAAGCATGGCCATCAGTGGGAGCCTGGCTATTTCATTCCAGTGAGTCAGGCTTGTGGTGTGCTCACTTCTGCAAGCACTCAGACTCGGACTTTGAGCTACCCTGGGATGGACGGGGGATTTGAGGCAGGCTAAAGACTCTATCGTATTTGGACAGTTCTGTGAAGCTAGAAGGACAGTATTTAATGATACAGTGATGTCACCCATACAGTTCTCAAAAGATTAAGTAGTGTCAGCTCCAGTCTATGCTGAATGCACAGAAGGATAATAAGCTTACTCACTGGGTTCATATTTTATTACCACTGTCAAATCTTTTCCTTTTTTTTTTTTTTTAACAAAAATCATTGACTGTCTTAACTGCTGAGCTTATACAAGTCCATTGTAATTTTTGCAGTGATTAAATATTAAAACAGAGTGTAATTTCAGAGGAAATAAACTTAGAGCAGACCACTTTGTTCTTTAGCAGAGGATCTCTGCTCCTGTCACTTAAGATATGGAGCAAACATTCTTCCCTTCAATAGCACAATTATTCAAAAATGTTTGCAAGAATCCCTTTGTAGAATTTGTGCTCGTGTTTTAGAGTCAATCTTTTATTCCAAAAGGAAGATAAAGTTAGGTTTAAGATTCAACAGCTGACAAAGTAGCGCAGCTTTACAAATGAAATTTGGAGTTGAAGGAGCCTGACTGTATGTGAAACTTACCTAAAAATAAAGGTGTTTCACTGTGGCATTTAAGTTTAAAGATTCCCAAATCTCCTATCTCTCAACAAATTCTGATGCCCTACCTTTACAGCCATTGCAGGTACTTCTTTGTGAAGTGAAAAAGAGTACTTGGACGCTCTTAGTTTCTTAAGCATGTCTTAACATGCAACATTTGTGTTTTCATTTTAACAGCTGTTATTTTTTAAATTAATAGCTTTCGCTAAAGTCAGTAGATTTTGAGAACATCATGTTTTTACACTGTAAGACACTGAAAAATAAATGTCTGTTTAGATCAGGAATAGCTACAGACCCTTAGCACATGGCGGCTTCTTTGATGTGGATGTAACATCTTTTCCATGTGAAATGTAAGAAAAGGTACTTTTGAGTTTAGTTGCCTTTTTCATAGCATTTTCTTTGCTATTCTTGTTTTCTTTTCAGCTTATTAGTGCATATTGGATATCAACTTTTGGGGGGGAATGCTATATTATTCTTGGAATGCAGAATGCCATCTATAATCTAATGGGATTATTTTTTTCAGTGTGAAAGTCTCCTAGACCTGCTCTTGAAGTGTTCTAAGCATATTATTAATCCTAAGCATGCACTCATTGAATTTTACCTCTAAAATGCAGTAAAAGTATCTCTTTATGCTGAATGTTTGATGTGCTTTAGTACCCATCAGCGATGAAGAGGAAGGAGGCATTCTCTTTGATAACATTGCCAAATCTGCCATTGACCCCTTTGACACCTCTTCTGGATCTGTACAGCTGATTGCTATCAAACCTGTGGCACTACCTGCTGTTCATGCTGCATCAGATAGAAGTCAGGAATCTGCCATCATTAATGGAGAGGTAAGGACCATCTGATAATGTCTGCAGCTATTTCCTTGGCTCTATCCAGAGGTGGCATCATCTTAAGCCTATTGGAGTTGAGGATTAGTAGGAACTTTTCTCTCTGATTCTGTATAAAGCTCCAGGTACCACTGTGGGCTCTGAGGTCAAAGAATTTAAATCTGTTTCCTTATTGCGTATGTGAATGTATGTGACCTTGGAAGAGGCAACTTTCTATGTTCTTAACTTCTTAATATCCTTCCGTTTTATCATATTCATTTTAAGAGAACAAGTAATAAGAGCAGAGAGATCAAGATCTTTCTCCGTGTGAATTTTGTAGGTAAACTTGGAGACTGTAGATCATCTGGATCCCAATCTACCCTTTCTATACTGAGCAGTACTTCTCATTCAAAGTGAGAAGGCATAGAGCAGGACCATGGCTTTGCTCAGTCTGCATTCCAGCCTGTGCATAGAGGGCACAGCTGTTTCCTGAGAACAAGGTGGAATGGCAAAGATTGAGATGCTGACTAAAAACCATGCTTTGACTCCTATACTTGTGTATTGAGATTATGTAGGTCTTTTTTTTGAGAAATACATTCACGAAGAATTGAGATTCATATGGGGGGGTTTAGAATTAGATGATCTTAAAGGTCTCTTCCAACCCAAACTCTTCTATGATTCTACATAGAATTATTAAAGAGGATGTACAAGCCTGAGAGGTTTCTTGTTTGCAAACTTGCACTGCAACAGCTATTCAGAGATCAGCCTGAATCTCTCTGCTGCTGTTCTGTGTGCTGCCACCAGAAACGCAGTAACAGACGGTGTCATGGCTTTCCCATGTGGGCCTGGATTAAGCAGTGTGTCACGGTCCATTTCATGCTTGTATTTTAAGCCCTGATGTGCCACATAGTTTCTAAATGCAGGGAAAGGCTTATATAAATGATGAATTCTAGATAAGCCAACAGAATGATGTTCCTAGTTCTATGCATTTTTCTGTACATACATATTTTGGAAATTGTGAGAGGAATGTAGAATTGCCTCTGAAATGAGCAAATCCCAAGCAAATTACTACCTTTCCCATAACCAACAATGTGAAGCAGGAGATTATGATTTTTTTTTTTAATACTTTAGAAGTGTCCATAGGAATGTGACATGCACCAGGTCAGACAAAATACCCAGTTTATTTTAGGTTTTTATTTCTGATAGGGTCCCAGAACAAATTTCTGAGATAACCGTACACGAGCCTATGATGACATCTCACCAAAATATTTCCCCAGCCATCAGTGATGAATTATTTGTGGTTTTCTTTAGCCAGAGGTGATGGCTCAGTACTTCCTGGACCCTGCAGTGATTTTCATTAGTGACTTCTCCCCAGTGTCCCCAGAAGCAAGTACTGCTTTGGGTCACAGCAACTGACTAACATAATCAGTGTTTTTCTTCGGTGGGTGTATCTGAGTCACTGTTTAGATGGTACATAGATTTTAGGCTAAAATTATTTAACCATCTGCCAAGCCATAAAAAATGCAGCAACTCTGTTCACTTGCAGTTCCTCGCTGCTTACAGATGGCACGGTGTGGTACAGAAAGCACTCTGTAAAATGACACATGAAGCGCATCAAACACACTCTAAGAGTACTGTTTGGAAGCAGTCAGCCCAGCACCGTCCTCGAAACATCTTTTTGCCTTTTAGGTGAACAAGGCTTTGAAGCAGAAGTCCGATATAGAGCATTATCGCAACAAGCTGCGTTTGAAAGCCAAGAGGAAGGGGTACTATGATTTCCCACAGGTTGACAACAGCAAGGGGTTGACAGACAGAAAAAGGATGTATGAGAAAAACCAGAAAGAAATTGACCACATTTTGGATCCTGATCCAGATGTATCATCTCCGTTTGCTGAGCCTAAGAACAGGTGAGACTTTTTATATGCAGTTCTTCCTCTGGGACGGAACTTGCTGTCCAGGGGTTTTGAGGAATTTGGAAGGTCTGTTCTTAAGCAGGCAAATGTTTGCTGATTAATCCCTCCTACTTCATGAAGAAAATCAACATAGCCCGTGATTCTTTATGAAGGAACATAATCTGATAAAAATGGCATGTGATTAAAAAGAAGTGAATTGGAAGGCAAAGAAAATATGGGAAGGGACTGTTCCAAGTTTTTCTGTCATTTTCCAAGTAAATAAAAAAAGCAGTATAATTTTTATTTGGAAATACGAAGAGTAGACTTGAGCCAGAAAGTTAGCATGTGAATTATTTTCCGAAGTTCAGTGATGTTGTTATTTTGGTACTATCTTTATCAGAATGTACCTATTGCAGTAGGCGTAGGGGATTGCAGCCTCTACAATGCCTGCATATTCAGTAAATCCTGCAGGAATACCTGCAAGAATGTGCATGTGCCTTCCCGTGTCCTAAACAGAGAGAGTCAATTCAGGTGAATTACCTGTAACATGAAGCTAGCAGGTAGGTTATGTAACAATACTGTGGTTTGGTTAATGCTTCGTTGTCTTTTGAAAGTAACATAGCAACGTTATTTGTCTCCTTGCTTTAAAAACGAGAGGGTGAGGTAAGTGCCAACTCTGCCTGAGTAGGTGGGTGGACCTGCTCTGCTGCTGGATGCTCCTTGATACACAAGTTGACACATTCAGAGGAGGAGATGACACCAGTCCTAGCCAGTGTAGCCCAAGAGAGGGATGGCGTAGAATTCAGTTTTCTCCTTCTTAGGGGTGATGAAGATGCAAGAGGGGAAGACTTACTAAAGAGTGTGTGTGCCATTGCACCTCTTATCACAAAGGCTCTGATTCTTGCTGTGAATGGGGAGTAGCAGTAGTTGATCTACAAGAGGAAATTAAAGTACATTTGCTCTGGAAATGGTACTTTTGCCTTGAGGTATGGTCTTGCATCTCCTGGAAAGTTCAGTCCCAAGTTTTCCTGTGGAAAAACAGTGTTTTCAGATGAAAAAGACTGTAATGATAATTATAAAAGCAGTTTTGATCCAGAATGTGAGCAACAACTGCAATCAGGTGTACTTTTTTAGGCCTAGAGTCAAATGGCAGCCCTCGATGGACTGGTGACAGTGTTGCATGGTCCAATAGAGAATAAAGGTGGTGGCTTAACAAGGTGTTTTACATCCTTGCTGGAAGGCCTCAGGCATGAATTTCTTGTGCTGTTTTCTAGTGAGTAGGGAATAAGCTGCTTCAAAAGCAATGGAAAGTTAATACTCTGAACCCTTAGCACGCAGGAGTCCCGCTCTGTCTGCGGTCTGTCATGAGATGCAAATGAAGACAATAAGAATTCTGATGTGGCTGTGGTGCACATATAGTGAAGGACTTAGGCATTACTTTGGATGTTTATGCTGTGGCATGTGGGAAATGATTAAACTACTGCACATGAAGCTTTAATGCTAACCGTCTGCTCTTTGTTAAATATACAAATGCTTGCTTGCTCGTGTGCCAATGTGCTGAAAGGTTCACAAATGCTTTTTTTCCTGTGTGCTTTCTAATGTGGTGTGTAGATCTGTCATAGTCTATTTGAGATTGTAATTACTGGCATCATAGAAACTGCTCGAAGGCAGGTGCACTACTGTAGAGAAATGATTCCCTTCTGTGGCTGAACCATAAGAGACTGGATTTACTTGTTGAATATATAGTCTGTATCCGTACGTAGTGAGAAATAGGAACCACTTACAGCGCATTTCTCTATAAAGATGCTAAGCATTTTGAGAACTTTACAGATGTTGCAGATGTTTAAGAACTTCTTGCCAACAGATGTGTTCTGAAGTCTGTATTAAAACTGGATGTGCTAACACACACATTGCAGCATTTTTGCCTTCAGTTTGCAAGTAAAAGAATGATGACTAAAACAACATACTTCTAGAGGAAAACCTTGAATAAAATTTCAAGGTAATGTGGCTTATGTTACTGCTGAATGAATCAACACAATTGTGTTTCCGTAATGAAATAAAAACTCTTAAAGTGATCAAGGTTAGGATGAAATCAAAATACTGGATTCACAGTGTTTCCTGCTTTGTATAATTGTTTGGATGGCTATTGTTACAGCACATAAGCATCTATTTTAAAATGTTTTCTTTTAAATCATTAAGAAGTTAGTCAAAGATCTCAAAATTTCTAGGGAAAAGTCTGTTTTCCTTTTTTTCCCCTCTTTTGTGTGTATTCCACTGGCTTAAATAATGTTATTCCAACATTTCCAAAATATAGTGGATAAGACAGGTGCAGCTGATTGCATTATTCAAGATCGCTTTTGCAATTTGGTTTTGTTTGAAATGCTGTTGAAAAGTGATTTACAACAAATTGCCATTTAATAGTTTGATTTGTTCAAGAACAAACATTTTTTGTGCTCTTGGTTCTTTTGAGTTTTCTGCACACTAAAATTAACGTTATAAAATGTTTCAGTTGTGCTCCCAGGAGGCATTCGCTAACCCATTTGAATGCCAGTTGTTAGTGTTCATACCTCCTTTCTCATTAGTAAAGCTTTCACAAATGAGCTAATTGGCAGTCTCCAGGCAGTTTTTTAAAGATGTTTCTGATTATACCTCCTATTCTGAGTTTTTCCTTAATAGTTTGTAATCAGGTCAAGAATCTGCATATGTTAGAGTGTTGTGTACCTGAAACCCTTATAACATATCACAACTGCATCAACCAAGTATTAATGTGCCTGTTATAAACCTTGTACAGAATTTGAGATCTTCAATGCAGGAACATAAAAATTGCCAGATCTGATTTACTTAATGAGAAATATAAAGCTTGGTTGCTGTTGAGTTTGGTTTCTTTTTTTGGCCTATGCTTTATCCATCCTGATTTGTGTAAACGTCGGTCTCTCTGGGTCTTTTGTAACTCTCTTTCTGCCTTTTGTCATTAACCTCAAGGCTTTTACCTCCAAGATGCCCCAGAGAATTTCTAAGAGCTGGTCACTAAAATCTCTGTAAATGTAGCAGTTTTTAATTTTTCTTTGTAAATCTATCCCGGTTTCATTATAAGAAATATTGATGTGGCATCTTGCAAGCAGTTCCCTCCCACTCCTGTCTGTTTTCTCATACACTTTGCTGGATGTTTGTTTCAATGGAACATTGTTCCACTTCTTTCTCACTGCTCACAATTTGTCACCAAAATCTCTGTCCCCCCATCTGAGTGTGTGAAAGGTGTTACTTTTTTTAGGAACAGCACCTACTTAAATTTAAAAAATAAAGTCATACCAGCTAACACTGAAAGGGTTCTGATATCTTCTAGGGATGTATTTCATTTGATAAACTCCACCATATGGTGCCTGTATCTTAATTTTACTTTCTTTACTAGCAAACAAAATTTCCAATCTCTTTAAAATACAGTTGATTTCTGGGAGTTCCATATACCTTCTATAATAAAGTGACATTTTCTTTATGATCTTTATGATGACAAAATAATTTTTGTTTATATTCTGTTAATTTCGCTGTTTTGTTGTCTGATGTCTTATAGGCAACAGATGAAGAACTCAATATACAGAAGCCGACAGTCTTTGAACAGTCCTAGCCCAGGAGAAACTGAGATGGATCTTCTAGTGACTCGAGAAAGACCTAGGCGTGGAATCCGTAACAGTGGATATGATGTAAGTGTATCAGGTGTATCCTGTGAAATTGGCTCAGCCAAGACTTAGTTCATTCCTGAAAATGGAAAACTGTTGATAAGCTCCAAGCCAGAGTGTCCTCGGGTGCTTGACCTTACAGGACGTTATGTGCACTCAGCATCCTGAAAGAGGCTCAGGATATTCTGAGCACAGACTGCTGAACATACTTGATACTTTACATCATTTTGGTGTCCGAAATGGAAACAAAATGTTCTCGGAACATTATTACAAAAGTACTGATTTTTGAATTTAGATAGTTCTTTCAAGTATGCAACTGCTTGCAGGATACCAATATCTTTTCAATGTGATTAAGATCCTATTTTTTCTTTACCCCTTATGCTGCTCTCTTGATTCAGAAGAATGGACAACCAACTTCTAGGAATTGCACTGAAGTCCAGATGTCAGTGGTTTGTGGAAAACCCCTAGGAAATAGCCACATTCTTGTTCTCCTCTTACTATCTCAGAATTGGGAGAATTTTGAATATTTAAATGTTAAAACCAGGCAGAGTAGATTCTGCACTGGTTTATGGTCCAAGGAACTCATACAGCCAGCATAAGTTTAGGGTAGTTGTTTTGTGCAAGGTGAACATACACTGGGTCTAAGTTGACACAGCATGCACCCAAACTGAAGATGAAAAAAGCCCATACTCCTAAGGTAAAGTAGAGTATTTCAGTCCATTACGTATACAGAAAGCTGTAGCACAGCCATCCCTGAAGATCGATTCCTGTAGAAGATCTAAGCATTTCTGGAAAATGAGAAAGTTAATCTGGTGATTGTTCATCCAACTTGGTTAATTGTTAACTGTCAGCTGGCAGGGATGTATTTTTAGCAAGGTGAATGAATTTATCAAGGTCAAGGAATGTGTTCAGGAAAGTTTATTTTACAGAATTAAGTGGGGCGGATAGTGATTTTTGGAAGTCAGCTTTTGAATTTTTGAAAATCATTTCCTGCATGTTGACACTTCCCATCAGATTGTATGAGTCAGGCTGTGCCATGTAATTGGAATGACTGCCTCACTGCTTTCTGAGGCATAAGAATATACTGCACTAACCTGCAAAAAAAAAAGAGAGAGAAAATGAAAGAAATGAAAAGAACCACCCTGTTGCACTTAAAACAGCCTACATTTTGCAAAAAAAGAAAGGTTTTTGTGTTTACCCTGCTTATGTGTTAACTTTCTTAATAGTTCATCATCAAGCTGGACTTTCCTCTGTATTCTGAAAATCAGGTGTTTCAAGAAGAGCCTGGAATTTTTTTTTATTGTACTAAAACATACTTTCTCATAGGTAAAATCTTTCTGAAATGAATGTTAAAAGCACTCTAGCAGCACACATGGCCCCCTGCCAGTAGTGCAGAATGAGCATGTCATAATATGTATCCAAAGATGTTAGAAATACACTTGGGTATGTTGTGTAAATTGCATAGAAAAGATTTTCAAGCAAAACTTTTAAAAGCCCTGCAAGTGGTATAATGAGCTCATGCAGGCTCATGATCTCCTCAGCATAGTTACATTCTCTGACAACAGCATATCTCACACAAGATTTCCTTGCTTTTCTTTTTGCACTGTGGCAGAGGGAATTGTCCCTGGTGTAGTCCATTTTTTTTTTTTTTTAAACTGATAAGTTACATAAAATTCTCTTTGACTCGTGCTGCAGATTCACTGCAGTGCACCTCTTCGAACAGTGGAAGTATTTTTGTCTGAAAGCAGAAAAATGCCATGGGAAAATGGAACAGGATGTTGAAATCCAGTTCTCCAGCCTCTGCTTGCAGCGTGGGCTGATCTCCCTCCCTCCTATTTGAGCTACCTTGGTGCTTTGCCAAGCTTTTGACAGGCTTGCTCTCCCAGGCACAAGCTGGCGCTTAAATCTGCGTTAATGCATGGAATCCATGTTGATCCCATCGTGGTGCTTCAAAACACCACTGTAAGTCTGAGCTCTGGAGATGGGTGTAAGTATTTCAGACATTTAGAGCTGAGGTATTGGCCCAGATAAATTATTTTATTGGATTAGTTTCTTCAGCTGTTAGGGCTATGTGGTGGTCCACTGAGAAAAGGTGTTAAAAAGCTCAGTAATGCTATAATGTGTTTATGAATTAGGGCTGCTTTGTATGCTGGACCTCGTGTCCTTTTTTTTTTTTTTTTTTACCTAATAACATCTTGTACACTGTTTTGACATCTGCTTTGCTGTTTTAAAGGATCCACTCTTTTAACCTTCTCCTTCTACTACATGATTTAACATCAATTTCACCAACTTAACATGAAAGTTGTGTTTGATAAGCCATTACAAATGAGGAAATTCATGAAGTGGATACCCTGTATTACCTTCAAGTCATGAGATTTTTGAAGAGTAACAAATTGCTTTTTTATTTTTTGAGCTGTTACCAGCCTGCCTAGGATACGTGGTGTTTTAGCTTCCCAGCTATGACAAATGGTGGTGGTTGCGTGTGGGGTTTTTGTTTGGTTTTTAAATAAAATAGATTGTTTCCCTAGAATCTTGAAGAAAGCTTGAAAACGGTTAGATCGACATGCACGACAAGATCACAACGGTTTTTGGGTGATCTGCCCAGTTTTGCCCTGCTCTGTAAATAGGAAAATAAGAGCTCGAAAATCTCTCACTCCATGCTAATGTTTTATTTGATTTTTTTTATTTAATATTTTGTAAATAGTTTCCCTCAGATAAAGATGTCTATTATTTCAGTCACAGTTGTCTAAAATATTTTATTCCCAATAATAATAATCAGAATATAAGGTCGGTAATCACCTACCTGTCTGTACAGAATGTGTAGCTTTTTATGCACACTGTTTGATATTCTCAGTATTCTCAGTGTTTAGTTTTATAGCACCTTTTTATCAATGGGTTATTGTTGAAGGATACCTATCTTCTAATTTTAACAAATCCAACCAGGGTTTGGGGATGGTCACCTTCACCTAAAATGCAGACAAAGGAAACTTGAACATGTTTATTACTTCTGAGATCTTCAAAGACAATTATGAGTAGAGCAAATGCTGTAATGGAGGAGTCTAGAACCTTTGAGCTGCTAATGAGCTTTATGCTAGGGCAGAAAAAAAAATAGGCAGTTTTGTGTAAAGGGAAGAAAATGACCTCATTATAAAAACCTAAGAGTATGAAAATCTAACTGTATTGATACAGTTACAGTAATGCAACTCCTCAAAAAGCTTTGAATTGGTGTTCACATGAAAAAGTTCATGATACAGTGATTTCATGGTACTGTTGCAGCAGCAGAATGTTGCTAGAAATGGATAAACTCCACCTCTGTACAGGGCTTGCTTTTCCTTTTTGGTGTGATTCTAGTATTACATAATAAATGTGCCTGAATGGCTTTTAAATGTCTCTAATGTCAATGTTAATGTATAGTGGTGTCTATCTACAGTACTTACATCTTTCTATTGATAAAAGAGAAAATAGCATAGGCAGTGATATGAGGAAATAGGCAGTGATATGAGGAAATAGGCAGTGATATGAGGAAATAGGCATGAATTTTAAAACTTGAGCAGAAGTGTCACCGGTCTGCTCCCAAATCTTAGTGCCAGTTTTAAGTTGATAAGTCAAAGCTGGCTTAATGTCGACAATGACTAAAAATCTGTTATTCATATGATTTATTTTAGACATTATATTCTTCTACTGGACAGAATCAAGGAGAGTTGTAGTGGCTTCACCAAGGGGTTGTAGCAGAAAGCCTGATTTATTTCAACACTGGGTACCAATAAGTCTCTTGTGGGATTCCTTTCGCTGATATTTTTACGGTTATAATGAAACAGAAGAAGCATGGCTATTAATCATCCAGTTGGACAGTATGATTCCAGAGGCTTTTCCTTGGTTGCAGTTATTATCTTAGAAGGGACCCTGGGAGTACCTCGAGAGAGGGGCTGAGGCACTGGGGGTTGTGCAGTCTGGAAGAGAGGAGGCCAGGAGGCAACCTCCTTGCTCTCTGCAGCTCCCTGAGGAGGGGAAGCACAGGGGGAGGTTAGGAAATTTCAGGAGAACTCCTAAACCTTAGATCTTCTGCAACCTTAATGTATGTGAGTAAACAGAAGAACCTCAGTCCATGTAGCTGAAACAAGCAGTCCCTTGTATGCAGTCCTTCATAGTAATGGTGCCATTTAGGGATCTGTACTCCTGGTACAGTTGTATCCCATTGATACTAACAACTAAGAAAAGAATTTAAACATTAATTCTCATTGTTTTTAAGTGAATCCTTAACAATTTAATATGCTACAAGAGCGTCTCTGATAGTTTTTGCTGCAAACAATGAACGATGTGAAAGAGTCTTTGAATCCCTGGCTATTATCCTTGCCTGCATGATGTAATTTCTTTCAAATTCTTGTCATGTGTCTATACTGTAACAAGTCTTGACATTGCATACGTTAAATCAGTGTTTGAGAATGTTTTGTGTGAAGCGGCAGAAATGCTGTCCTGTAAAGCTTTTATGTGTACATACTTTTACTCCATCCAACAGACTGAGCCTGAAATTATAGAAGAAACAAATGTTGATCGTGTCACTGAGCCTCGGAGCTACACCAGGTCCCGTCAGGCCAAAGGCCACTCAGAGACCTCAACTTTAAGCTCTCAGCCCTCCATTGATGAGGTTCGACAACAGATGCATATGCTCTTGGAAGAGGCTTTCAGCCTGGCCTCTGCAGGTCACGGAGGACAGAGCAGGCAGGAGGCCTACAGCTCCGCACCACACTTGCCCTATTCAGAAGTGGTGACCAGCGCTCCTGGTACCATGACCCGACCTAGAGCGGGTGTGCAGTGGGTGCCCACATACAGACCAGAAATGTATCAGTACAGTCTACCAAGACCAGTAAGTGAACTTCTCTTCAGTACGCTTTAATACCATAAAGATATTTCTATTCTAAGAACTTTTTTTTTTTCCTTTTTAAGATGGAGTCCCATTTTCATGCTTAAAAACAGAGCATAAAGCCATGTTTACAGTAAATAAGTTTGTGTAGTGGGGCATGTTTCTCTGTCTTTACACATGCCCATATCTTGCATGAAGACTCTTAGAATCTGTTTTAGCAGCAAGGTGACCTTATTTATGTTTTGCTTGAAAGAATAGGCTGCACTAAGCTCCGGACTGTTCAACGGATAAAGAACTGGTCTGCATGTCTCCTGTTGATTGAATGCATATTTGGAAGCAATGTGTTTTGTTTTTTTTTTTTAAAACATCTGGGCATGAAACATCCAATGCTTCTGCACAAATTCCACCAGTGAGAAACATCAGCCTAAGCCAGGGAACCAAGTGCAATGCAAAATCTGCATGACCTGAAATGTGGGCTGATATTGGCAGCCTTACAGTTATATCTGTTGGTGTGGGACTAAGAGATGGCTTAGTGCCACAGGTTTCTCGGCTGACCTTATGTAGGTCATTCTTGATGCTTCACTTGCTCGCCTCAATTTCTAACTAACCATTTCTTATCTCACAGAAATAATAAATATTTTGTAGATATATAGGCAGCAATAGCAGTAGTGCTGTGGGCATCCTTGGTAGGTCAAGCTACCTCTGAATTCCAAGGTACTGTTACTCTGAAACTGTATCTATCCATCTCAGTGGGGGGGGGGGGGTGAAGCTGCATTAAATTTACATTGTTCATTTCAATGCATTTTAGGGGTTAGAAATGATTTGTTTTGTTTTGAAATAATGCATTTCAAAGTGAGTCCCCTAAAATGCCTAGAAAAAGAGAATAAAGCAGAAAAAGTGTCCTCGCTTTAAAATAACTGTAACTGTGACTTCTTCTCATGACAGTAAAAAGTACATTAGAGGATGCTGCTTCTGAACTATTCTAAACATAAGTGAAAGTCAGTGGCACTGCCTGCGGAGGCTCACGCTGGTGCTATTTTAAGTCATGCGAAGGGATATTTTTGGCCCTTTGAAACTACCACAGTGAACTTCATATATGGCATATAATGGGATTTTATGGCTAGAATTCGATTAGAAGCTCAAGAGACAGTTAATAGCTATCCAAATTACTTTGACACTTGAGAAAGACTTTTTGAAAGGAAATGAAAATCATTATATGGAATGAGATTTAAGAAAATGTAATTGCCATACTTTTTTGGTGATTGCTTCACTATTTTCAAACTCAATCATCTACTTGTTTTCTGGGCTTTAAAGCACTTGGTGATCTTTCTGGGGGCTTGAAGATAATGTTAAGCACTTCCCTGAAGACACTTATATTTTAACTGGTTGCTGTGGGGTAGGATAGTTGCAGGCTAATGGTGCTTGGATAGAGGTTGTTCATAGTTTTTTGCCAATCTGTTTCTGAGATGTAAGTCCTACTTTAACTGAAATGTTTACTTGTTTGTTCTCAATTGGGGAAGGAGGATTTCAATTAGAAAAACCCACTTGCAGTGTACGTGCAGAGTGATGTGTGCAGGAAAAATATGCAAGAATTGCTGCTCTCGATGTTTTAGTACCTGTTTGCCTGCCCGTGATACCTCTGTTTGGTAATCCTGACAGATGCTGAAAAGGGAGGCACCAGGGAGTTGATTGGGCCAGAGTACAGCAGGGCTGGCCGTGGAGCAGCTGTAAAGTGGCTGGTGTACTGAAGGTGTCCGTTATGATTGGAAATTTGGATTTAAGATTTTCCTTGTTAGATGGAACAAATGCAGACATTGTCTTTATTTGTGGGTTTCTAAGTACAATGTAAGCATGAGGATCTTCAGCCCATCACTCTTTTCTGAGACGTGGCCCTTCATGGCCCGTACATTACACTCAACCTTTTAGGAGCTCGCGCTGTCTTTCCAGTAATTTGAGTGCACTTAAGCCAGCATTTATTGCAGAGATGTTTTGTAGATGATACAAGTGCTGAATAAGATTTCTAACACTTGCATTCTCTACTTTTATACAGCATAAATAATAAGATTGAAGCATATGTCATATGTCTCCTGGACCCGAATTCTTACAGCTTTCTTGCTCAGCTGTAGTTATTACTGCACTGGTTTGCTTTTAAGATTCTCAGTGTTTTAGCCAAAAAAAAAGACTCACTGATGTTTCTCTCTGGAAGGGAGGTGTGAGGTCTGCAGTCTGATACTTGTGCTATCTGAATTTGAAATGTGATTAATTTAACAGGAATTGTTGTCGGCTCCATATTACACAAGGTCTCATTTTTGGACAAAACAGGGTTTGGAATCTTTTCAGAACGCTCCTGTATAAAAGTTTGTGGTTTTTTTTTTTTTTTTTTTTGAGCAAAGCAAAACTATTGCTGTTCAAATTTGCAAAAACAGCAAAAATCTTCAGCACCTTCATTTTGAAGAACAAAATTAGGCAAATTTCTTGTGAAATCAACATCTTCATATATGCTGGCTTGTTTTTGCTTTTTAAATGTTTTTTTGTTTGTATGTGAGTGCTTCTTTTGTAAGTTAGTTTGCTTGGCTTTCTAGCAGCGTACAAGTTTCAGTGAAGTTGCATTGTTTCTGTAATTATGTCAGTCTAGTACCAAAGGGCTCATCTAAACCTCCAACAGACATGCCTCTGTAGTCTCTAAACATTCTTATTCTATTTGTGTTGCATGTAGGAAAAAACTAATACTGCAGCATAACATCTTACAGAAAGTCTAGAAAGCTTAGAGTTCCTTGTCATAACTATTTTGGAGGAAGCTCAGCACAGCAGAGAACTGACTGCTCTCCACCAGAGTGGACGGTCCCTTGGTGAGGCGCAGCAAATCTTTTGATAGGATTTTTCACTTTAACAGGATTCCCTTTGCCCAGTTGTTAGCGACACGGTGCCACTCGTTCAAAATTGTTCATCTCCTATTTAAGCAGCAAAATAAGTGCTTGGATTTTCTACTTCATATTTTATTCCTCTCCACGTTTTCAGTGCGAGTTGCAGGAAGTTTGTGAGGCATTCATTGTGGTATCTTAAAAAGCTTCATTTGATGTCCACTTTTCAAAACATGTGCATTAGTACACAAGAGAAAACCCATATCTGCCTCTGCTCCTCTCCATCAGCCCTGTTGTACTCAGTAGCATTTGGAGTCACCAACCACTCTGAAACATATGCTGTACCTTTAAGATAGGGAAAAAATAGTTTCATGCTTAGTACAAATGTATGCTGAGGGCAAGATGTAGGATGAAAGGGTTATGGAGCCAGAAGGAAGTGTTCAGTTCAGCATTGCTAGCTTTTCGGGTACAAAAGAAGCATTGCAGACCATTTCAAGTCCAGTGTTATTAGAAATGTAAATTAAACTTTGCATATAGCATTTTATTTGTTCTGTACGTTTATTTCGTTAAAAATCAAAATCAGTATTTCCCACCCCTGGCTAGGAAATGTGCTATTGCATTTTCAGTTTTTCCCACCTAGAGATTGAAATACTTCAAATGTTGTAGCGTGGTGAAAGTGAATATTTAGACACATCATAGGTGGCGTGAAAGGAAAAACGATTTTCAAAGACATGCCTTTGAGGGGCCCTACCCTGCTTTAAAAGAGACAAGGATGAGAGGTGGGAGAGAGATGCTTGGTTTGTATTGCTTTTTCCTTAGCTATGCTGGCATTGAAAGTCAGCTTTTTGTTAGGTTATCTTTTCCAGTTTTGCAGCAGAGAAAAAGCATAATGGAACACTGTCTAAAAGTGTGATACGTAAAGGTGATTGCTGTATGATAATGGTTTTAGAAATTTAGTGTGGGATTTATATTGCCAAATTCAAACCTAGATGTAGGTGTTAAGTCTGAGCTAATAGTATAAATCCTGTGGGCTCTTTCAACAGGCAGGAGGAGGGTGACTCATCGTGGTAACATGTTTTTAGCTTTCTCTGCTGTTTGCTGAAGCAGAGTCTCTGACTGAAGCAGAATCATCTCATGTAGTTCAAAGCCTCACGGTTGGACTTTGGATGCTAGTTTTTGTCAGAATGCATATTTCTTGATACTGCACAGCCTCCCCCAAGTTTGCTCTCTTTCTGATCTCTGTTTCTCTGAAGTGTTGTCAGTAAAAGCATAATGAAGAACAAATAAAGCATAACGGGTAGAATACAGGTGTCAATACTGTAGAGACTGATTTACCCCCCCCCTCTACCTTTAAGCATATTTAGCCAAATTGTGACCTCTAATTTTCAGCATACCAAAGAATTTAGAAGGGGCGTTCTGTCCTACAGGCCACAGCACACAATTACTGGTCCTTCACGTGCATTAGTGATGAAAGCCAGAATAGCTATGAGCAAGATGCTCCATTTTGTGAGTTGGTGAGCTGATTGCATGCTCCTCTGAATTTAGTTTCAAAATAATTTGTATTGTTATTGCTTTAGAAAGATACAGAGCTTGGGGTTTTTGTGAAGTTTTCTTTTAATCTTTCCGGGGCTGAAAAAAGTTGAAAAATGCATTGCTTGTGGGCAGTTCCATTTCACCAGGCAGAAAAAAACTCTGAGAATGTTTTATGAATCCTTAAAATGTTTTACTTTTGGAAAATGCCCCATCCTTGGAGACTTTCAAGACCAGGCTGGACCAGGCTGTGAGCAACCTGATCCAGCTATGGTGTCCATGTTCATTGCAGGGGAATTGGACTAGATGGCCTTTAAGAGTCCCTTCCAACTCTAAGGGTTCTGTGATGCTATGAAGTGAAAATTCAGAGATCTTTTTTCCTTTGAATCCAAATTATCTGTGGAATCTCACATAATTGTAGCAGATCTACTTTCCCAGCAAGTTCAAAAGTGTCACAAAGGTAGAGTTTAATAAGTTCTGTTTTAATTAGACTGCCTTGCCTTTGTGAACTCATTTGTTCATGTTTTCTTTCATATCCTAAAATCACCCAAGCTTTGTAAATTCTCTAATAAAATTCCATTACTAGTGGTGCCACAGAATAATAGCCTCTAGTTGGCCAGCACTTGAAACGAGTATTTCATTTGAGGTTATTTACTTTTTAATTTGAACATGGATCTCTTGGTGTTTCAGATAATATTTCTCTCTCCTACAGGCATATAGATTTTCTCAGCTTCCTGAGATGGTGATGGGATCTCCTCCTCCTCCTGTCCCTCCTAGAACTGGTCCTGTGGCTGTTGCCTCTCTCAGGAGGTAGATAGCTTTTACTTTGTTCTCAATATGAACTCTAAAAACCACAGTTTTTTGTAAGAACTGAGACAAACCCTCAAGTAGCACTTGTGAGCCATCCAGTTAATAAAGAAACACTCATGGAATTAGAAACATGCTATTTTTTTCATTTTAACATCGAGAGGAAAGAAATAACAGCAAATTCTCTTCTATTAGCTCATCTTTTTCAATAAAATTAGGAAATCCTTGCCTCCAAATCACACAGTACATAATGAAATGTTGTGTAGCAGATGTGCAGCAGATAGCTTGCACCCTGCTGTTCTCTGTTCTAACAACCTGCAATGTGATACTGATAAGTTATCAGTATCCTGGGTCTGGGGGGCTTCCACCTAGCTTTCAGATATCTAACACCTTGCTTTACAAAGCCAAGTATGAGTAAATGCCTGATTCTTAGCTCAGTGTATACTGCCTCTTCCTCCATAAAAAGCATTTCAAGGTATTTTCACACTTCTGTGGTGCAAGAGCTGTGATTTAGCCTACAGTGCTGTGCTGTTGTACACTGCAGAGTTCCAACTGTAATTCAAAGGCACTGCAAGCCTACTGAGGCTGTAGAGTACTAAGAAGAAAGGAAACTTTTCTGAGTGTCTGCTAGCTGCATCCAAATATTCGGAGTACGGGTTCTTTTCTGGCATATTGTTTTATAACTACTATGTTATAGTGCTATAAATCAATATAAATCAGTAAAGCTATAAATCAACTGGGACGCATCGTTTCATGAGATGCTAGAATTTCCCATGTGCAATTTAGACTACTTTGTGACACCCTATCATCCTGTGTTTTCTATAATCTTGTATTGATGAGCTGCGTATCGTAGGCATTTGCTTGAAAATCCAGTAAAACTGGGTAGCTTAATCCTAGCAGGCTTGTCATACTGTAGCTCATAGATGCAAATATAGCTGTCCTGTCCAATAGTTGGGATGTTAAATGTTTCTTTTCTTTTTTTTTTTTTTTTTTTCATTTCTAATGCTCAGGTCTACATCAGATATTGGCAGCAAAGTGAGAATACCAGAGTCCAGTGGGGTGGATCAGGCCCAGCATCACGATCCTGCATCTTATGCACCTGGTTCAAGAGCTCCAATGCCTGTAGGCCCGCTTGATCAATCGACTTTTCACTCAGGTGAGAAATAGACCTGCAGACCTAACTTGCAACTTCGAGACCCGCGTGATTTGTTTTGCATGTAAATGAGCTGATGAGAAATAGTAAGAACACAGGATTATTTGGAGAAAGAAGGAATTGGGTATTTCTCCAGGTACAAATGAAGGGGATATATAAACGACTGCCTCTTTGCAAATGCAGAAGCAGCTACACTGTAAAGCTACATTGCTCATCCTGCAAAAGGAAAGGGAGACGGTCATTTCTGAAGGTGAAAGACCCCACCAGGTGATCTTTGTTCTAGTATGTCATTCTGCTGGCTTACCTATCAGGACTCTGAGCCACTAAGGTCCAGTAGAAGAGTTCATCTGCACCAAAAATCTGGTGCAAATTGTAAGGGAGATTGTCTAGCTGATACAGAGGCTATTGGCTGTCAAGAGCACAAGTTATATTATTGATGGGGCTCAATGGCAAGAGGCAGCTTTCTGGCAGACCTCTGAACACACAGCAATTGTCATGTGTCTAAACAAATATGGCCTTGCATAGAGAGGCTGTCACCAGCAAATGTCAGAGAAGACTGGAAGCAACTTCTAACTGGCAAAATGTTTTCTTGAAGACCTGTAGAAAAAGGCTTTCAAGATTAGAAAAATTTTACACTGTCATTTCAGTTTTGTAAATGGCAGATTCATTAGACATGACTGCTAATCTGCAAATAATTTCTTTCTTATCTTTCTCAGAAGTAATTGAGAGTTATCTGCATTGTATTCAAAATCTGCTGAGAATAATGCTGTGAAAATGCATATCTGCCGCCAATTAATTAAATACAGTAGGTTTGAAGGATCCACTGTGCACACATTCTTATCACAGTACCTTCCTCAACGTGAGTCTAAAAGGAGCAGATGCCACCCTTTCATATAAAAGTGTTTTGAACTATAAAGCATGCCACGCTGCCAAGAACTCTACTGTCGTGACTGCAGCAATGTTCTGCGTGATATAGCTTTCTGTCATTTCCAGTGATGCAGGGGTTTTATTGCTGTATGTTACGAATAGGTATGGTGTGCTACCACTGAAGAGTGCATTTCAGAAGAGACAAAATGACCTTAGTGTACACTGTGGAGTCGGCCAGATTTATTCTAGGATTAACTGGAGGAAAGGCTCGTGTGGGAGAGAGCATTTAAATGGCTCTAATGCAGGGAAAGATAGAGTTGTGAGAAATCTGCAAGTGTAACAGATGAGGATTTCTAATGTTCTAATTGGAAAATAAATTTTTATCAGATCAATAGGTGGAAAGGCTATACTGCAGATGCTGATTGGGCATGAAATGGCCAAACGTTGCCCTTATGCAGCCCATCAACATCAGCTTTAAAATAATGATTTTGCAGTAAGAGTTGGGGTAAGACAGTACTTCAGCTTCTTGAGTGTTCAATTTGTATAACTGTTCATTTTGCTGTGGTTAAATTAAGAGCTTTTTTGGTGAAGAGAAGCTGTGTGTCATCTGCAGGAGCAACACTTTTTTCGCAGTACAAGTCTGAAGAATACTTTGGACAAGTTAGCCTCGCTAATCACTCCTCAGTGAAGATGCTCAGTTGTCTTTTTATTGTGTTTTTTGCATTTACTGGCTTTTCTGCTCTCGCATCAATGATTTATTTTTGCTATACTCTGTGAAACTTAAAACTAAAATACATGGCTGTGTATTACTGAGTACTCAAAATATCCCATCCACGTGCTTTGTTTGCTACGTGGTAAAGACAGTAGAGAGCTTTCTTCCCCTCTGGGTTTAGGAATGAGGTTGCAGTGTACCAGTGATGCAAATGCTGGTGTTTGTATCTCTATCTAAAGAGACACTGGTGGAAAGAAGTCTTACCAGGCAAGCAGATTGTACTTTACTCTAAATTTGGCAAATAGGTGGAATTATGATGGCTTCTCTCTAGAAATAGTGGAAGTATGTGAGGAAATGGTGGACTTCTAGACTGCCTAGTTACATACTGTGTGTAATCTCAGTAATGGCAGAATGAAGTACCTTCTGTTGTGAAGGACTTAACGAGCAGATATAACCATATCCAGAGATCTGGTTGAACCTTGTCTTGGGAAAGCAGTTTTCTCCTACTTAACATCAAGTAAGATCATGGCATTCTAACAGACAACTTCCTGGACATCCCTATGCATATCTCTTGAAGAAGACACAGGAAAACAGATTTTATGTCAGCAGGTTTCCTTGGAAATATTTATATAAGTGGTAGCTGCATAATTCGTTGCAGTCATAGGCTGTTGCTGGGAAATGTGTTGAGCAGGCAGAGCCTTGGTGGTTGTTTTTTTTCTTTGTTTTTTAATGGAAGCATAGAAATTTTATGATGGAGTTGTTGAGATTACAGCCTTTTAAAGGTATCACTCAGTTTTGTAGGTCTTGTGTCTAGAGACATTAGGATAGTGTAAATATAAATTTAAACTGAATGCTTTGTAGCCTGCTGTTGAAAAGAAAGATGCAAACCCTCTGAAACCCATGGTAACAGCAGCTAAAAATTGAATACAAGGAAACAAACAAAAGGAAAATGAACCCTTTTTTCTGGAATGATTTGAAGCTTTAGGGGGAGTCGTTATTACAAGGATCCAAGTCCTTAGGAGTAAGTCTTCATATCTTTATCTAACGGTTGTGCATCACTATGTGGACAACTGTCAATCTTGTTTTCTCCAGTATTTTCTGCCGTTATAAAGATGTGTAGTTGGCTACTTGGAGTCTTGCATCCAACCAATGCAGATCATGTTCTCACTGGGGGAAAAAAAAAAACAAAAAACAAAAAACCTTGAACATCTACTTCATAAGTAACATCTTCTAATTTTTAACTTAAAAGATAGGTTGCTAATTGTATATGATGTCATTTTTTTAATAGGTAATACAGTACCAGCAGTGTTTGCCATACCAGCAGCAAACCGACCTGGCTTCACAGGCTATTTTATCCCAACACCACCCACAGCATATAGGAACCAAGCTTGGATGCCCTATGCTGGGGAAAATGAATTACCAGGGCAGTGGGCAGACTCAGTAAGTATCCTAACTTTTCTAACGATATGCGTTTCTACACAAAAGATGTCTTGAGTGATGCTAAGCATCAGCAAAGAATCTGAGCAGGGTGATTACTTCCTGAATGGGAATAATCTCTAGCAGTGAGGATCTTTGTGAGAGGATACAGATATTTATCTGTCCATACAGTGGACTGTAAGCATCATTCAGTAAGTTAGAGGCTGGCACCCATTCAAAGATGGTGAGACAGATACAATTTTCTTTCCCCAAGACAGAGCTTAAATATTTGGTAGGCAGTGAGTGATGCTGTTGTTTCACGAAGTGGCTTTATGCTGTTTGAAAGCTGGGGAACATCTTTCTACCCCGAAGACTTCTCTCAAGACAGCCTCACTCCCAGATACTAGCTCCCAACTCTGCCACAGCCCTGCTGTGCAGCATTTCTGCTGGGAGTGACAGATCTTAAACTAAATAATTAATTGCACAATTCTACCCTTGGACAGATCCAATTGTTAGTCTGAAGTATACTCACATTTCAAAGAAATGAAACTGAGATCCTAAAATGAATTGCAGTAGTTCATCATGTCTGAAACAAATTCTATCACTTAGGGGCTTTTTTTTTTTTTTTTTTAAGACATTTAACTTCAATGCTACTAAGGAAAAAAAAAATGCAGGATTGACTCTTTTGCTTGAGCTTAATTCTAATGTTTATGCAGAACCAATTCAGCTAAACTGGGAGATGGATTCTATTTCTTTGTGCAGATAATCAACAGAATATTTTAGTGAACTGCACTTGGAGACAAATAGTTGCCTTGGAGCAACTAAGCAAGAGACAATAAGGTCATATAGATGTTCCTGAGGACAGCTCTTTTGTGCCAGATCTTCATGACTGCTGTTGATGTATAAGAGGAAAAGAATTCAATTTGATACTTAGATGCAAGTCTGAATTTGTAGTCTGAACTGTCAAGAAAAAGGATATTCATATACAAACTGTATCTGATGGTGTGCTCCCGATAGCTGAAGGCTTGTGAAGTCATACAGATTCCCTTTCCAGAATGAAAGCACAGAAAATCTTTGTTAAAAATGTATTTTTGTTTGTAACCCTACTGACATTTAGTAGATTCAAGAGACCTACTTGTATCTGAACTTCAATTAGAACTTCTTCATTAAGAAGAAAAAAAAAAAAAAAAAAATGGGAAAAGTACTTTGTTGCTTGTATGTTCTTTTTCCCTTTTGCTGTGACATTATAGAATTCAAAGGAAATGAATTTTCCTTTCAACTTATCTGTTACAGAGGTTTAAACGACTTCTTGTTATCCAGACTTTTAGCCCTTCTATGATATAACAGAAGGAAGGAAAGAAATGTAAAAAACAAAACAAAAACAAAACAACAAGCACTTCAGTTCCTTTAGGAAGAGCAGAGACTTAAAAATGAGATGCTGTACTTCTCATGCATTCCCACTAACTGGGTTGTAAATTAAACACCAAGGTTGCAGGTGAAATGGGAGTTGTCCTGTAAACTTAATTTCCTTAAATGTTGCTTTTCAATTCAAAGGTAAGTATTGAAGCACTAAGCCTTGTGAGAGAAGGGAAATGCATTTATTTTCCAAATTGATAGATGCTGCTTAGTGAAAGTAGGAACCTGGTGGCCTCTAGTGGTATGTTCATGTGTTGTGCTGCCAAAATGTTTGTCTTCTGGATAATCTATGGAGAAAACTGAAGAGGCAACTGCATTTGTCACTTTTATACCATGCTTGTTCCCTGTGTCTGTCATCACACCACACCGAATGTGTGAGACATATGCCAGGCAGCCTGTATTACGTATTTGTGCAAGGTTTTAGTGCATTTCAAAAGCTAAAAACATGTAGTCTTCCCAATTAGATTGATATAAATTAGTCAATTAACTTTTCAGTGCTTAAATGCAGTGGTAGTTTATTGGTTACCTTATGGTAAATGTGGTATTATCAGCCATCCTGTTCAAAATAAACATCACTGGACTTCTCTTCCTTTTCATTGGAGTGGATTATGGTAATAAGTTGGTGGATTTTTCTTCAAGGAGAAATTATCTTGTCCTAGTAATATGTTATGGGTTGCCTTCTGTCACAGCATAAAACCTTTTAACATGGAGGGCTGTAGCTATCTATTTTCTAGACTTTTGCAAAATATAAATGAATGCTATTTTTATTTGCTGCATTAAAAAAAATGAGAACTTAAGTTTACTGTGAATTGAAAACTGGTATCGTGGATTTGTGTAGGAAAATTAGTCACGAGGACTAAACAGCCCCCCTTATTGCTGCAGGTCAGAAGATTCCTCTGTACTGGGTTTTCAGAGTCCTGAAGTACAGCAGAGCTGGCTACTTAAGAGAGGACGCTTTCAGAAAAGCCTCCTCCTTGGTTTTTTTACAGTGACAATAAATTTAGTTGTTCACTGCTGCCACACTGAGTTGAGTACCTGTCTTACTGATGTGTGTGCTTAAATGGCACATGCAAAGATGCACATTTGTCAGCTGACACTTCAGGATGTAGAGTTTACATTCCCGTTATAGGTTCCTATCTGTCCATCTTATTCTACCCCGTGTAGGTTTATGTTACCTGCCAGGCAGCACTAAGGATAAATTGTTCTGTATAATTTGGTGTAATTACGATGCTCTACAGGTTCCGCTCCCTGGATACATCGAGGCTTATCCAAGGCCCCGCTACCAACACAATTCTCCTTCACGACTGCCTCGCCAATACAGCCAATCAGCAAGCATGCATCCCAGCTTGGAACAAGCTCCTTTGCCCTCTGCCACAGCTTCTCAACAGAGCCTGACAGAAAATGACCCATCCGATGCTCCTCTCACCAACATTTCTACAGCTGCCTTAGTAAAGGCAATAAGAGAAGAAGTTGCTAAACTGGCCAAGAAGCAAACAGATATGTTTGAGTTCCAGGTTTAATGTCTTTTGTGCACAGCATTTGTATCATGTAACTTGAAGCAGCCAAGAAAGTGACCTCTTTAATTCTCACTTATAAACCTGCAGTGAATTGTGCAAAGTGATGGCATTTTTCTCCATCTGAACAGTCAACACTATGAAATGACTTAGAGTAGAGCAGCAGGACCCTGAAGATATGTATTCTCCTTGCCAGCTGAGGAAATGCTGCAAGGTAACTCTTTGAAATGGATAATATTGATCACATGCGAGTGTTTGTCACTTGGCACTCATACTGTGACCCATCACCACTAGAGATGCTGCTGTACATGTCAGTGCCATGCAATGTTTCAGTTGCAGGCCCAAATACAGAGCTGCTGAAGAAAATGTCTTCTACATGTCAAAACCTTATTTCTTTGATTAAAGAAGAAAACGGATGGAAAGTAGCAAGCTAAAGGCCATGGTAGGCATGGCAGCCTCATTAATTTTTTGTTGTGGGACATTGTGCAAAGAATGTTGATTGAATTTATCTGCGTCACTGCAGCCTTTTCATTCTAGAGACTGTAACCAAACCAAAAGAATCTGAGATGAGTAAGTAATACTAATAAATGTCCTGTGAATAGCCCCAATTCTTTTCATCCTATTTACAGTGTAAAGAAGTGAAAGAAGAGAAGACTGTGAGGAGACTAACGATATTTTGATAGTTAATGGTTACCTTGTCCATGAATGCCACTGATGAGTTATGGAGATTTTTTCTATGTGAGAGAGCACAATCTGTGAAGAGCTAACAAAGGAAACTGGTGCTAGAAGTTTCCAGGAGAAATGAAAAAAGGTTATTTGTGTTTGCTCTATATTCAGGCTTTTCACTCTGAATGCATGTGAAGCTGGTAAACATGAGACCTTTGAGCAAGCCTTTCCAACCTGGAATAGTAAATACACCTGCTTGTACAAGACAACCTCTGTTTGACACAGTGCTTTTTTCTCTTTCTCAAATAATGCTATCTACTGAATTGCTACCTGAAGCCACAGTTGATCAGTCTGGAACAGTGTATACACATGTAGGAAGTTCTGAATGTAGAGGACCTGATTATTATATTAACATGTAAATAAGAATACGGTTAAATGGATTAACAAAAACACTGGCGTGCTTTGAAACAAGAGGGCATTTCTGGAAATGATGCTGACTGTACATTGCTCAAGATAAAAATAACTAATAGTTAAACTGCATTATTGTATGAATCCAATCCTGAAAGAAAATCAGACCAGTTGAATAGGACAGTAGTTTGTCTTTTGCAGTTGTACAGAATAGTTGGAGATGATGAACAATTGTTTTCAGTTCCTTTGGCCACTAGCTTTGGGAACTGAAGTTGTTGCAAAATACATTGTATTGGGCATGTCTGATGTCAACTGGAGTTAAAGGTAATGTCCTTCATTTCAGTAAGTTATTTAGTTATTCTCAACTGCCTATGTTATTTTGTTTGATCATTTCATTTTCTTGAATTTCTTTGGTCTTTACCAAGGTGAGAAAGAGAGCTTAGTTTAGCTTTTTGGCCATCAGTAAAATGAGAGGTATGAGACTAGAGCAGGGGAAAGAGGAAGAAACTGATGAAGCACAAACTTTTAATACAGCACTATTTTTTCCCCCAAATGATTATATAATAAACCCTGTTAGAGATCATGATATATAGTTATCCTAGAATATACTGACATCTGCTCTGAGACCTCCGAGGTATTGCAGAATCTTTAGGAATGCTAGCTGATCTTTAAACTAGTGTGAAATTTCATTTTTATGATTTAAAAATCAAATATAAATAAAATGTATTTTTGTAATCTCAATGTATATACTTGCTGTATGTTTATACAAGTGACTGGTCTGCAATAGTTGGAAAATTTCCATAAACCAAGTGCAAAAAAAAAAAAAAACAAGAAAACAAAAACAGAGAAATAATTTTAATGATCAATAT
The DNA here is from genome assembly GCF_023343835.1 of Lagopus muta. Taxonomy (NCBI): domain Eukaryota; kingdom Metazoa; phylum Chordata; class Aves; order Galliformes; family Phasianidae; genus Lagopus; species Lagopus muta. Next base: position 640,128 of record NC_064438.1, on the reverse strand, counting down.
TAACATGCAGCATCTGGTATACACAAATACACATTTGGGTGACTTGGACACTGAGCAACCAAAGAAACTGGATCTCTTGTGTAAATACAAGTTTGCTAAAGACAGGCTATCATCTCATTTACCTGTCAGCTAATTAATACTGATCTAATCCATGTAATACAAGACATCCAAATGTCTTTTTGTGTTAATAGCTGCCTAAAAATGTTGTGTTTAAAAGTAACTTAAAAATAAAGGGCCAAACTCAGCATGCCATAAAGTGGTGTGTTCTGTTTGGCTTCAGTGGGAACTCAGCTCTCTGAGAGCAAGGCTGAGCTTTTCTGTTAGCTTTTGTTCAGACGTGCAAATTTCACTAGAATCACCTGAGCGCTCCTGTGCTTATTTTTCATTTGCTGTAACAGAAGTGCAGACATAATTTAAGAGCAGCTTACAGTTATTTAGCCTGAGCTGGTTCATAACCAGATTAAGCTGCCTCGGTAAGGGAAATCTGCGTTAAATTGTGTCAGCCGCTTTGGGCATCAGCTTTATTAACTTACATTTTGAGTGATTATTCTAGTTATTCCAGTGAAATTTTGTATGTAGATAGGCCCTTCTATGCAATGGGAGTGAAATACCCTATGAAATAAATTTGTGTCTTTGACTCGAGTTTTGCAGTGTTATCTTAAAACTGCATGTGTGGACGCAGCAGCAGCCTTGCAGACTGGGAAAGCTCATGATGCCACGTATCCCCAAAAGAGTCAGAGGAGGTAGGATGTACCAGATCTAAACAGCATCTTTGGGACACTTAGCTCTGTTTGTAAATCTGTACCCATTCTTCGATTTCAGTGATTTAGTAGTTCCATCAGAAAGTGTGTTAATGTAAAGCCTAGCATCTATCTGCCATACTGAAAATGAAAAAGTTTGGAAATTGCATGCATGTTACAGGGTGTGAATGCCCATATGCAAACAAAATGAACAAAATAGAAAACCCTAACACCAGAAGAACCTCTTAAACATCCTTCTAGAAATACAAACTATTCCCGTGAAGTTAAACCAAGTACTCCTCATACAACTGAGGAAGACCTGTTAGACTTCCAAAATTAATTTTGTTTGGTATTGTACTGATGATGTGCAGTCTACTGAATATCCCCTGAATCATCCCTCTGAAACCATTGTGGTGCACTTTATTCACAAAGACGTTTTACGTTCTTCGTTCATAATGGCTTTCTATCTTATTTGTAATATGTTTCTGTATTTTTTTGACGTACAAAGTAAGATTATACCAAGACAGTAAGGACATTCCTGTGTAAGAAAAACATGCTGTAATATTTATTCTGTCTGAGCACAAAGCAATGATAAAGTGAAAATATAGTGTACAAATAATTTGTAAAATAATAAACATTTTGTATGGCTACAATTAGACTATAGTTTTTCAGTATTGATTTCCAAAAAGAAAGTATACATGTTTAATGCTATGATCTCATCAGACTGTATTCCTGTCATATTCACTTTTCTACTAAGTGCCCCAATTTTCTTTGAAATGTTGCCAGATGTTAAGGTGAAAATATTGTTTTCTGTGTACAGACATGTTTATGTTCAAACCAATAGTTGTATCCAGATTTGTAAATCATTACTAGAAACATCTGCAAGTAAAACGCACATAGAATTATTTCTCAGTAGGTGTGTAATGGCCACTCTCTGTAAGTGCATATACTGTGTGTAGTGTTTTATTGGCATGAGTAGAAGAGTCACTTTAAGGGGATAAGAGGGCATTCTTTGGCAGTCGTTTTTGAAGTAAAGTATACTTTTGTGAGGAGGTCAAACACACTGCAGAAATATGAACAACTTTTGTATCTGATTCCATTCTGTGGATGGAAGTGCATGTAAATCCTATATAGAAATGGGGAAATTGTTATAAGCGATCTTTATTTTTTATCCACACTGACTTTTAATAAGGGGAGGCATGGAGGAAAGTGAATGTGAGGAAGATTAAATGCAAAGCAAGTGGAGAAAGCAGCATTGAAGTCAGTAGTAGAACTGAAGTGAGGCCTCTGTCTCCTTTAAGGGGTGGTACATAAAAACTAATTGCAATTTTTGGCACAATTCAAGATGTCTGTAAAGGATGAATTACTTTTGAACGTATATTTTTCAGGCCTGCGTTGTAAATATGACAACTCAGTGCTTGCTTCTAGGAGTCTGAGGGAACTTTAAGAGCAATGATATTTTTTGGAGCTGGCACAAGGAGTTGCTTCATTTAGCTGACCTTGCACATCCTGCCCGTGTGTATGCAGCTCTGAGTGTGGTGGAACAAGGTTACTGTAAATCAGTGATGGTCTTGATCGTGTTTTTCATGTACATAAGCATATCTTAGTGGCTTTCCATTTCTCACTGACGTGCAATTGGATAAAAAGAGCAAGCGTGAGACAGTATGAAGAACATTAACAGGTAATTAACAGTTCTAATAGCCTGTCAACGAGACCAAAGACTTCTTCTGATGCTTGATAAGTCACACCTACTGGAAAATGATTCTTTAAAGCAGCTTTCCTTGGAAAGGTTTATTGCTTTCAGTGCTAATGACCAATAAGTATAAATTAAAACTCATTCTATCACAAGAGAGTGTGTCAGTTATGGCTTCCACTCCTTTGTGCTTATTCTGTGTAGCCCCACCTGAAAAATTGCCAAAATTCACGACTGCTTTCCAGCTACTTGGAGTAAGCTCTCATAATGAAACACCAAGTTGTTGGTCATCTTACATAGATTTTAGTACACCATTTGGGTAGATGTTCAGACAATGTGTTAGCGTACTGATAGTATCAGTCTTTTTTCTTTTATAAGGGCTTTGTAAAACAGGAAAGCTTGGTCTGCTGAGATAGGATGGTCCACTTGTCACAGTGGGTGCAGGGAAACAGCAGCCTTCTTCTCAGTATGCTATTAATGTATCTCATGGATCAGTTATTTCCTCTCTCCCCTCAACTTCACTTCTGAAAGAATACAAACATACAGCTTTCTTGACTAAATAACGTGTAATTTTTAAAATAAGTACATGGGGGTAGGTGCATCTGCCTAGTTCTCTGTGATATCTCCATGTGCGCTGCTGATCTACTGAGCATTTTATTTAAAACAATGCAAGTTGGAAAAGCAACAAATCAGCTCAAGCTTCTCTGCTATGTTATTTACAAGCATAGTGTAGATTTTGAAACAGGGCTATATGGATTCAGTATGTCAAATGATTACTTAAGCTTTCTGTGCTAGACTTTTTCATGCGTTAATTCTTTTGGCAGTAACTCCAGGACTGTGTAAGATTTTATTTTTTGCTTATCAAAATACTTCATAGTTATTTTTTTTCCCCCATTTTAAAAGTGTAGGAATGCAAAATGAGGATGAACACTCATTGAGAATGCTTTTATGAACTGTTGCCATTGTCTTGTCAATAAATAATGCAAAAGTTTACTTGTGGAAATGATATTTATCTGGGTCAGTAAATGAACTGGGTACTGATTTGCTCTTTAGAAGGAAGTTTCAAGATGGCCAAGATGTAAAGGCGTGTCTGCAGTGTCTTCATTGAGAATAACTGTATTGAACACTGATTATTATTTCATCAGAAGTATTGGTTGCATTCTGCGTGCTGTGTCAAAAATGTTTGGCAGTGCCCTGTGGATGGAAAGCAGTCAGAAAACTGCACACATGGGGATTCCTGTTATCCAGGAAAATCTTGGTCAGGGCTGCATAAGACACGTGGGAGTCGGGACAGGGAGTTTAGTGGGGCTCTGAGGTGGATAAGAAATATGTTTTAAGTTGCTAGGTGGCCAAATGGCCAGCAGATGTATTGAGAATAATTACAAATACCATGAAGAGATATTTCGCTGATTTCATTCTTTTGCATTTGATAAAAAAATAATTATTTTAAGAAGTGCCTGAACTTTTGAATTTCCAAGCTTGATGGTATTAATTCGAATAACTTGAAAATGTACTGTAATCTGTAAATAGTGTTGTAACACTGCACATACGAGGCAATAATGGGGCCCAAGAATTGTAAACAATAGAGAAAGTTAATTCCACTCAGCTTGATATTTATGGAGGAGGTGATTTTATTTTTCCAGAGTTTATCCTTCAGCTGTGGCGCAGTGCATTTCTGTGTTCTGTAAAGCAGTGTCTCAACATGGTGTAACACACTGGTGTTTAAGTCTACCTGGCAAGGAGTACTGACTCTTTGCAGGCTCCAGTGTCACCTGGAATGACAAAAGAATGTCTGCATACGTGATTAACTTCTTAAGCTATTAAAACCGAAACGTGTGGGTTCTTCACTCTGGATTCTTACAGCGATTCAGCGGCTTTTAGATCATGTTCACCAGTGCATACTTTGAGATGTGATGCAGCAGAATACAGCAGCCTATGCCAGGCATTTAGTAGCATCTAAGATACAAGTGACTGTAGTGAGGGACAGATACTAAATCACCTGTTTCAGTAGTGAATGGACACCAAGTATTTAGGGACTGATAACTATGGGGGAGCAAAGACTCTGAAATTAACTGCTTGGAATCAATTTTATGTTTTTTGTTAGCTTTTAATTTCGTTATTTGTTGAGGCAGTAGAAAAATAGAAATGTTAAAATAGAAATGTTAAGAGTGTATTCTATTTCAGAATTATGAATGAGATACAAATGGAAGGAAAATTGAAGTTTATTCTTTGCCTTTTCCTTTATCTACTGATTTCAACACTGCTAACAGTAAAACAAACAAACAACAACAACAACAAAAAAAACCCTCCAGATTAATTGATTACTTCAGATAAATTAATTTTAATATTACTCCCTATGGTGGGGAGGCCAACAAAGCTTTTGTGTGGGTATTGAGTTCTTCAAATTGTACTCAAGGTAAATTAGATAGAGAAAATGAAATGGAGCTCATCTTACCAAGGCATGGATGTTGGTTTAGGACTGAGCAATCCAGCAGTAAGAGCTCCTTGGAGGAGCTGTTCTGAGGAGTTCTTTGGGTCTAGTTAAGGCAGTGTGCACAGCACAGATATTCCTGCCCTATTTGACTCTCCATTTTTATTCAGCAGTTTTTTTTCTCTGCATCTGTGTATTTTGAATTTTGCTTTTGTGTTACTATTGTCAGACAGCTGCACTCTTTAGCTTGTTGAGGTACAGCAGGGGTGACAGAGGTATTGACTAACGTACGTAATGCCATTTTTAATTACCTGTGACGCTGCATGGCTTTGTCCTGTTTACCACTGTGTGATGCTGACAGTGTCATTATGGTGACATGAATACTGGTAGTCTTCCATTGAAGTTACTGAAAAAACATTTGCTTCGAGGAGAGTGGGATTGATCCAATATTCTCACAGTGGTTTAACCATTTTAAGTATCTTGCAATTGTGCGAAGACAGGGTAGTAGCTGGTTATGGATAACTGGAAATTAGGAACTTGGACTTCAGTTGTCATTTTTCCAGTTCTGGCTTGGTCCTGGGCAAAGCACGTAATCTGGCTGTGCCTCAGCATTGCTATCTTTAAAGCATGGTAAAGGTGCTGCCCCTCCTCACCTTGCTCGTGAGGGGCTCATCTAACTGATAAGGTTAGGAACAGTGGAACCCTGGAGCGGAAGCTGACACGTCAGTATGAACCATTGTTTATTATTTCATGCAGCTTGGTAATTGGTCAGGACTGTAGGTTATCCAATCCTTTGGCAGCATTAAAATATAGGGAATAAAAACCTCTTGATACTATTTCAGCATACTGTAGGAAGACTTTCTAACAACAGCTTCTACTTTTTTTTTTTTTTCTTACAGAGGTGCTATATCAAATACATAAATTGTCACTCCCCATGCAGCACATCTCACATTGATGACATGAACTTCTCTTGCGTCTTTGAGTTACAGAAAGGACCGGCTCTGCATTATTACAAGTATCCACGTTATCTTTGTTACTCACAGCTTGATTCAACTAAACTGTAATGGCTGCATCTGAGAATAACTAAAATATTTAAGTGTGTTTCAGCTGGACATGCTTATATTAGGTTGTTTCTAAAGTCAGTTAGAGTTGCAGAAGTGAGAGTGATTTGGAAAGCCATGTCTAAAGACTAAACTGAAAAAGAAGAAAAATAATCACTTAATATATTATATTATGCAATTGGAAAGGAGATCTCCAAGAGCTGGTTCCTTTTGCAATTACAAAAGTTGCCTGTACCCGAATTTGAATTTTACATATCACTAAGGAGGAGACAATTCAGATGTTCTGGGTCATTACCAACTGGCTTTGTTTGTACTCTTAAGTGTAAGGTGATTCCAGAAATGAAGTTTATCTCTGTGTAGCGTAGTTTTTTTTTCATGTTAGTTGCAATAGCTTAGTTGAAGTTGTACATGTTAATTCTTGGCAACTTTGCACATTAAATAAAAGATGTCTTAAAATCTATGTTGCTACTTAGTGATTCTTCCTGCTGTGTCCTCTTCTGTAGATCAGCTGCCTTTAAGCATGAGCACGCCTTTTGGTTGAACCAGCCAGACTTCTGGGCCTATGTAGAGATACCATCAGTTGTGCTCTCAGGGGTGAACCTGGCAAAGGACAGGGAGGGAATTTAAAAATCTCCAGAGGATAAAATAGTGAAATGCAGCAGTGGTGCTCTCTCTGAAGAGATGTATTTGCTGCCTTCCAGAGGTGAGCAGAAGAGTAATCTGCAAACACAGTGATTTTGAGGACATCTTGTAATCCTCTGTTTCCTTTGTAAATTTTTGTCCTTGCTTTCATTTCCTGTTTGTTGTCGTCTTTTTATTATTCAGTTTCTGTTGTTTTCATAAGTATATATTCAGGCCTAAGTTTAATTTGCTATCAGCCTGAAGTGAAATGAGAAAAGAAAATACAGGTATGTGTGTTGGACGGTTTGTGTGATTTGTGGCGCAAGAAATTTGAGATAAAAAGTTCATTTTCTACAAGGAAGACATCTTCCCTTTCCTCTCCCTTGTGGTTTCAGAATCAAAAAGAGGTAGGAAAGGATCTTCCCAACATAGAAGTGAAGATTCTAACATATATCACTGCTATGGTTCTGGACAGATGGCGTAGTTAGGATACTGTTATATATATATATATATATATCTAAGTTGTCACTGAGTGCTTAAATTGGCTCAAGGGATTGTTCTGTGTTTTCTCAAGATAGACCAAAATCTCAGCCTATTTTGCAAATATATTTTAACTGACTTGTGTTGTTAATCATTCGATGTTTCCTTAGAAAGGCCGAGTGCTCCGCTCATTGGCTGCTAGAAACTCTTCCTGATGAGCGCCTCCAATTAACTTACATTCATTATGTAGGTGTCAGTAACCCAAGCAATCCAGAGAGGCCAGAATTTCTAGAATTAAGTGCTGCTCTTGATGTCCCTGCCTTGTGTATGTTAGCACTGAATATTCAGGGCAGGCGATTCTGCCAGGCAGCATTCAGTACTGAAAACAGAGAAGTTATTTTATGATAGCTTAGTGCTTTTGATTTCCTCTGTAATCTGTCCCAGAAATAATTAAGGCAGCTTTGCTTCAAGATTAATTTACATTCTAATGATCCACTGTAATAATCCAGAGTCTCTATTTGGAGAATTTTAACATTCTACACTCTAAAATAAAGGAACTGCTTGAAACTTGATGGGCCCAACTGCTCGATGTAAAATACTTTATTTTAAAGCTGAAATGCATTCTTGCTTTCCAATGGCTTTCTATCTAATGTTTGCCATCATAAAGCAGCTGAGGTTTCCTAGTGAAAGACCTGAGAGCACATGACTGTCATTGCAGCTGTAGGCACTGTGCTCTCGGCAAGATAACTGGTACTGCTCAGCCGTCAGGTTGGCTGAGAAGATGCTTTCTGAGAAGCTTTCTTTGTTAAGAACTGGAAGTGAAATGGAGCAACCTACTTATATTTTGAGACTTTTGCCCATGCATCCAAATCATAGCCAAATATTTATTTCCTGCATGTGACAGGAAAAGACTTGAACTGTGTCAGAATCTAAATGTTAGGTTTAAACTTTCCTGAACAGTCTAAGATAACAGAAACAGTTGAAAAATAGATGATATATGCTTTGAGAATAAAAGGTGTGCAGTAAGAACACTAATATTCTAATATTTACTTTAATATTCAAATATTCTAATATTTAGTTTAAATATGATTATTTTTATAAAGGAAACAATCAGTTTTGAGATGTGCTGATTTGAAAGAAAAAACAAACAGTGCCTACAGAGATGAGAGCAAATTACTGGATGTAACAAGGTCAGGTGAAAACAGAAGAAAAAGGTGAAGTGTTCACAGCCAAGCGGCAATCAGTGTATGCTTCATTACTTACAACTGGTTGTTTGCTCAGGGTATTTGTAGAACTTATTTCTCTCTAAATTCGTGCACACAAATCCATTAAATATTTCTAGCTAAAGATACTGGCAGTGATTTAATTCCGGGCAGAAACGTTGTATAGAATTTCCTATTATTTTTCTCCAAGTTATTTTTTTAAGAGCTGCTTTGTGAAGAGAAGGCCAAACTGGCCTTCCAGAGAAGACAGCCACCATGCTTTGATGACCTTGGGACCCTGAGAAGCTTTGATAAAAGGACTTTGACCAAGGTACCCTGAGAACACACTGCTGGGGCTGAAGCTGGCCAAGGTAAAGCCTTCTGCCTTGTTTTGGCATGTCAAACAAATGATTTTCCCTAGAGAGATGCCCCCTAGATTTTCAAGGTATTGGTACCTATCTGGTTCTTCAGGCACCCAAGATCTACCTTTTATGTATTTACTGACTCAGCCTCTCAGATCTGACTGGAAAGAGATAAATATCTGTGGTTGTGCTGTTTCTGTGAAATGTGAGAATTTCTCCACCCCACAATTATCAAACACAGGGAGCAGGCTAACAGAAATGCTGAGAAAAGCTTGCCCTTGAGGTTGCCTGTGGGTCTTTTGAGGGTGTGATGTCCTGAGATGTTTAAAAAAAAAAAAAAAAAAAAAAAAAAAAAAAACCACCAGCCAAAAAACATACCAGCTGCCTTCTGTGGGCTCCACCTCTGTTAACTATGTGCTGACCAGACCCAAGCAATTAGGGTGAAAGCCATCAGCTAATTAGTCCACTTTAGTAGTTAATTGCAGTGTTGCTGTCTCAAGTGAAACAAGTTACAAAACGCTGACTGGTGGGCAGAGATATTTAGTCAGAAGCACAGAGTTAATTAGGCTCTAAAGAACTAAGTCGCAATTAAAAGGTGCCAGGGTGGGCCTAAAGAATAGCTTGAAAACAGATGGAGGACAGAGAGAGCAAACCATGCATTTGTATTATAACTGGAGAAATTCTCTGTTAACTTCTCTGATTTAACTCTGTTAAATTCTCTTGTAAAGCTGCAAGTGCGCCTCAGGCTGTGGGCCCTTGAGGGCACCCGGAGGCACCTGGCCAAGCTCCTTAGACAGCTCCACTTTCTGTCCCAGTGGCCTGAGAGGCTCTGGCTCCCCTCAGCCTGGGCCATGTTGCAGCTATGCCTGTGGCAGAGCATCCAGGTCGTGCTGCAGACAGGCAGGGCAGTGCTCCAAGGATCCCTGCTCCATCCAGCGCAGCTTCAGGTGTGGTCCCTATTTGGAATGAAGACCCATGGGTCTGCTAACTATTGCTTTGCTTCGTTAAAAAGCATGTTAATTAGCAGGTGAACTGTGAATTGCCGTACTGGTGGAGACCTCAGGAGGACGATGGCAATTGTGGAGGGTAAGATTCGATTTAAGATTTCCCAGCTTCTCTGATAAAGGTTATTACAGCATGGTGATTGACAAATGGAAGTTATGAACTGGAATTATTTATTTTTTAAACGTGAAGCCGCTGTAGTGTAGATCAAAATCTGTCTGGAAAGAGCAAGAGGAAAGAAACAAAAGCAGCGGTAGGAAATAAGATTTTGATATCAGATTGTGCTGAAATGCTTCTCAGCTGATCAACTTTAATACAATTTAAAGCATAGATTAAAATGTAGTTATTTGCAAATAACAAATAGCAAAGCCTTTGACATGGTCTCTCACAGTATCCTTCTGCGGAAACTGGCTGCCCATGGCCTGGACAGTTTTACCCGCCGTTGGATAAGGAACTGGCTGGAGGGCCGTGCTCAACGGGTGGTGGTCAATGGAGTGAAGTCCAGCTGGAGACCTGTTACAAGTGGTGTCCCCCAGGGGTCGGTACTGGGGCTCATCCTGTTTAATATCTTCATTGACGACTTAGATGAAGGGATTGAGTGTACCCTGAGTAAGTTTGCAGATGACACCAAGTTGGGAGGTGGTGTCGATCTGCCTGAGGGCAGGGAGGCCCTGCAGAGGGATCTAGATAAGCTGGATCGCTGGGCCGAGGTGAATGGGATGAGGTTCAACAAGGCCAAGTGTCGGGTCCTGCACTTTGGCCACAACAACCCCATGCAGCGTTACAGGCTTGGGGATGAGTGGCTGGATGAATGTGAAGAGGAAAGGGACCTGGGGGTGTTGGTTGATGGTCGGCTGAACATGAGCCGACAGTGTGCCCAGGTGGCCAAGAGGGCCAACGGCATCCTGGCCTGCATTAGAAATAGTGTGGCCAGCAGGAGCAGGGAGGTGATCGTCCCCCTGTACTCAGCACTGGTGAGGCCGCACCTCGAGTACTGTGTTCAGTTTTGGGCCCCTCACTACAAGAAAGACATTGAGGCCCTGGAACGTGTCCAGAGAAGGGCAACGAAACTGGTGAGGGGTCTGGAGCACAAGTCTTATGAGGAGCGGCTGAGGGAGCTGGGATTGTTCAGTCTGGAGAAGAGGAGGCTCAGGGGAGACCTCACTGCACTCTACAACTTCCTGAAGGGAGGTTGTGGTGCAAAAGGGTCTGGCCTCTTCTTCCAGGCAAATAGTAGGACCTGAGGAAATGGCCAGAAGTTATACCAGAGGAGGTTTAGGTTGGATATTAGGAGAAACTTTTTCTCTCAGAGAGTGGTCAGGCACTGGAATGGCTGCCCAGGGAGGTGGTGGAGTCTCCGTCCCTGGTAGTGTTCAAGAGGTGCCTGGATGAGGAGCTACGAGAGATGGTTTAGTGCTTGTGGTACTGATAGGAATGGGAGGGTGGTTGGACTAGATGATCTTGCAGGTCGTTTCCAACCTTGTGATTCTGTGATTCTATTTTTCTTTTTTTTTTTTTTTAAAAAAAAAAAAAAGCTGCTTGTCAAAATATGACTGCTTCCACAGTGGTAGCAATTCACTCTTATTTCATACTGCCACCTACTGCACTTGAATTAGAGCAAGAAAAAGCAATTGATATCTACCAAAAACTGTATTGGTCTAAAGAGCTTGTCTAATTCTTAATAGTGTTATTTTTGATACCATGCAGTATCAAATGTTCTCCAGATCTGTAGTTAATTATTGCTCTCTCAACCTGTTCGTCTCTCTTTCCAAACACGAGGTAGTTGTCACTCCTAAAGCTGCCCTTGGCTTTATCCTATGTGCTATTAGTCCTAAAATAATAAACTAACTGGAAATCAAATGTTTTACAACTGTTCTGTTAGAAATCAACTTAACCTGTCATATCTACAGTTTGGTGCTACACTTAAGAAATTATTTTTGTTTGCAACAGATTTTTGTGCTATCACAAAAGTTTCCTAAAGCTCCATTAGAGGCAGAGGACTTCTAATTGTATTTATGTGGCTCTCAGCTGCACTTAAGTACTTAAAATTAAGGGTGAAACAAAGCTGCTCTGGATTAGGATTACTACTTCTCTGCTCCTTGTGTCTTGAACCTCATCACTGAACTTCTGGGAATCCTGACATCAGCACTGTTAATTTCTGAGTGTTTTCGAGGTAAGCGTTATGCACCCCATTTGCTTACAGTCTTTAGAAGGCTGTTGAAACATATGTCAGTGTTATCAATATCTCCTACCAGAGAAATGACAAAAATTGTTAACAAGAGAATATAACAAATTTTAATTTAATAAAGGAATACTATGGAAGATCCATTAAAATACTCCATAGTACGGAACATCCAGAAGACACAACTCCATCACACTGGGGGCTGCAGCTTCTGTTTCTTCACTGCTTTCAAGCATTCTATCTTTTCTTCTCTCTGTGCCTTCAAAAGTTTATCTAAACAGGAATGAAAAACAATTGGTCACCAACTGTTTATTAAAAAAAAAAAAAGTAGTAATTTGTGAGGCAAGTTAGTAACTTTCTGTAGCATTTCTTGTTTAGCAAATATCTGAAATCCTGAAGTTTCTCAAATGTGCTGACACTAACAAGTATTGAACTGTATTGCTATGACTGGGGGGGGAAGGGGAGGAGGAGGAAATCCCACCATGATTTTAGCGTTCTAAAAAGTAGTGTATGCAAACTGCACATCACAACTTGGGATTTTCCTTCCAGTGTGTGCCCCATGATGCTCTCTGTGGCCCTGGGGAGAAGACGTCCTTCCCGCAGCCCTCCCACGCCACTCTGAGCTGCTCCACCCGGTAGGTTCGGAAATAAAAACGCCAAACTCATTTAATTTTTTTTCTTTTTTTTCCCTAAGCCTTTGACCACCTGCGGCCACTACTGGCCGTTTCTTTACACCCGTGATGCTTTGCAGCTGCAGGGCCTGGCTGCTGGAGGTTGGTACCTCTCGGACCGACCAACTCCCTTTACGTTGAGCGCTTTGGCTCTCTTTGCTAAGCCCTGGGCTGCTTTGCAGGACTAACAGCCTCACGCACACTGCTGCGCGTCGAAGTCTTCGCCGATGAGGGCGAGCAGCTCCAGCTCCTTCACGCGGATGCCCAGCTCGCAGATCTCCTCCTCCAGCCGCGACGCCTCGTCGGACGGCTTCGCCGCTCTCTCCTCGGCCGCCGGGGGGCTGAAGAAGCGCAGCGGTTCGTAGTCGATGGGCGCCAGCTCCGCGGACGAGCGGGAAACCCCGGAGGGAGACGGGGACTGCCTCGGCCAGCACGCAGCCGTCAAGGTCTTCCACGGGCCGCCGTCGGGCTCGGGGCGGTCGTGGAAATGAGGGAAATAGCGCGGCCGCTGCGGAGGCTGCCCGCTCATGGCGCTGCCCGCTCGCCGGTGGCGCTTGTCCCGGATAACGGTCGCACACGAGACCGCCCGTGCCTCGACCTTCCCCGCGGCTGCACGCGGTGAGAGCGCAACGCGCTCCGGCGCAGCGATACGAAGGCCGGCCGTGCGCCTCTTGCCATTCCCGGTGAATTGAGGAGGAGAGCCGGAGGAGCTGCAGGGAGCGACGTGCAGACGCAGCAGCTGTAAGTGCCGCCTCTGGGGGGAATGTGCTGGAAAAGTCAATGAGCTGCCCCTATCTGGGGCTCGGAGTGCTTTTAGGTGCGCGCAGCGCTTTGCTTGCAGCGAATGTGCAAGGAGCTCTGCTCTGGAAGCTGCCAGGAGCTTCCACTTACCCGCCCGTATGTAGCTTTCTGTTTATCCGTGTATGCAAAACAATCAAACACCGCAAGGGACACGTTGCTGTTACATCTTAATTTGATCCTGGCTTCATGCTGGTCAGACGTCTGCCTTCAATTTTGTCACTAAAACGTTGTTTAATTTAGTTTAAAAAAAAAATAGTAAATTGAGATCCTTTAGTCTTGAGTTCTGGAAATGAGAACATCACGTAGACAGGAATCTTACGTAGCTAAACTGACCGTAGGCGTTATGAAGGTGAGAGCTGTGAGAAGGAGTTTGTATGGACTCTCGTAAGCCAGCAATTGCAGTACAGTTAGTTGTGCTGTCAGACTTGATCCAGTAGAGGGAGGAATATGCACGCTCTTGGTAACGTGCTGTAATTTGGTAAATTTAGCACATCTTTCAGAACGTGTTGATATTTGAAGTCTGCCAAGTGACGTGCTTATACATACACGTTCATTTTGGAGAAGCAGGTCTCTTGTTTATGTACCCAGCAAAGACAGCAGCTGACAGTATTCCAGCCAACCCTACTCTACAGTAATTGAAACTGGCTTGGGAGCATCATTTGAAATCCTTTTCTGTAGAGAGAAGTTAAGGTTAGTCAGATAAAGTTGCAGAGCCTGAGTGCCACTAAAATGTGCTAGCAACAGCAGGTGGTGCAGTTTTCAGTCTCAGTGAGAATATTAATGTTTCAACAAAGGCAGGAATGGCAAACTGTGCTGTAAACTGCTTGCGTCACCATACGATTTGTGTGATCTGAGCAGGCGTTTTGTGTGTGCCTTCGTTTGTGCTAGACTGAAACAGCACTGAGGAGGCTGCCTTCCTTTGGCTGCTGTAGTTAGAATTTGTTGCCAATGCACAGATTAAATACTGATACTCAGAAGCGTCCAGTGTACGTGTGTGTGAATGTGTGTACGCTGGAAGGATGTGTCAAAGCTACAGCTTTTCCATTTCTACAGTGGATTTTGTACCATGTTTAAAAAAGAGCATTTCTGCCACTGTGAGACGACATGAAAAATTGCACGTCAAAAAGTTAGATTTCATATCTGATGTGCTATTTTTAAGCATAGGCAGATACATCACAGTTCTTCTGCTCCATTTAAACTAGTCTTGGTCTTTCAGCGTGGATGTTGTACCATCTCGTGTTGACGACAGTTTCCAGTAATTTGTGATCAACCTGTTTGTTTTTTCCTGAATTCTGCTGTGTTCTTCCTTCTGCATTAACCAACCTCAGTTTTCCACATGCTTGTGTCTATACTGTTACTGCATTCAGTTATCTTTCTATACAGTATCTTTAGTGTGCTGTCTCTTAATGATTCTGCTCATCACTTTGTCTTCCCTCAGTCGGTCCAGAATACCACTGATGAAATTGTTCTCCTTTCTCATAGTTACTGGTACATTTATCCCACGATTATGTTCCCCCCTCATCTGCATCAGACCTTTTTCTTTCAAGGCTTTCCACAATCTAGGTATGTTCTTTGTAGATATGATGTTGCCGTTCCTTTCTGGTTTAATAATGTACTTTATACTATCCGTATATCAGTATCAGCCCTTATTTGCCATCATTCAGATTCTCCATCAGAAATTACTGGCTTTTCAGCTATTCTTTCTCCTTTCTAAGAGAGAACCTAAAAATCCACGCGGGAGCTGCTGTGATACACTTCAGAGCCACGTATTTGCAAGCAGTGAGCTGTGACTTTCCTGCTCCTCTTGCTCTTATCTCTTCCCTGTGGATGTTGTCTGTCACATTCATGCCATTTGTCATGCTGCTTCCCAATGAGAAGAAGAGGTGTCCCACACCTTGAACTATTGTACTGCATCTAATTTGTCACTTGTTCCTCTTTCTTTATGTCTACAATCCCTTCCAGAAGACCTTCTTTCCTGTGTTTGACAAGCTGTCAGATCCAATCCTGATCAGGAATGTGGGCTTCTACTACAGTCATTTGAATAAATTAGTCTATATTACTTGCCATTAACAAAATATAATGATATTTGCTGGCTTCCTATTGTTTTCAGCCTGCAATCTGTAGGACTCATTAGTGGAACTGTTTTCAGAAGCATGCCACTCCCTTCCTTGCTGAATGCTCCTGGTCTGCTGGATGTATTTTGTTACAGCACAAACCAATGTGCAGAGGGCTATTTATAGAGTCTCAAAGCACTGTGCCAACAAACTTAAAATGAACAGTGAGCAGTTAATCAACAATTACATGACTTGAAAGAAGTGCTAATTGGAAAAGTTTTTAAGGAATGAGTTTACAATTAGAAATAGAAAATAAGGCAGAGACTTGATGCCTGAAATAGCATTTTGGACTGATGAGCAGAAATGCAAGAAGTATAAGAGAAAAAAGAAAGAAGGAAAAGAAAAGCTGTATAAGAAACAAACTTAATTTTCTCCTCAGGTAGCTCTGTGACAGTCTTTAGGATCTGAAGAACGTTCTCACTTTTGGATTGAAAGCGTATAAGTCAGTATAGTTTTCATTGTTAGGCATGTTGGGGGTGTGCTCTGTTACAGGTTTTGTTTTAGTGACCATGACTGTCTGTATCTTTCTTCTGACTTACGTGCTACTGTGTTCAAAACACATGCTTTATTCCAAGAACACAAAAACAAATAAAGAAGTTGCCTGAAGGACTTAAGGTTGCTTAAAGGCATTCAAGTCTGGTAAGTGAGAAGCTGGGAAGCTTTGTATATTTTATATTTTTTCTTTATTTTTTTCTTTGCAATTATACATATATATATATATATATATATATATATATATATATATATATATATATATATTTTTCCCCTTTTC
The DNA here is from genome assembly GCF_023343835.1 of Lagopus muta. Taxonomy (NCBI): domain Eukaryota; kingdom Metazoa; phylum Chordata; class Aves; order Galliformes; family Phasianidae; genus Lagopus; species Lagopus muta. Next base: position 623,996 of record NC_064438.1, on the reverse strand, counting down.
ACTAATATACCAAGAATTGGAGTTCAGTGGATTCAGAAGTGGTGTAGGTGATACACTGTTACAAGATGTAGAGTTGTGAAGGTGCAGATATTGAATAAATACTATTTAAAACTTACCTGTCTGCAGGCTCACTGAAAAAGATCTATTGAAGGTGCTTGTTCTCATGCATTCTACCTTGTATGTAGGGTGCCGGAGAAGGAATGAGATTACTTTGGTATGAAAGAGTAGCATCTGCTTATTAATTCAGTAGATGGTTCCTTGGTGATATGTGTTTGCCTTTAAATACTAATTGGCACTTTCCAAACACAAGTCTTTGTCAAACCTGCTTCTTGTTACCAAGTATATCCCTAGGGTGACTTTCTTTTTTGAAGTTGTATTTTTAACAGTCTCTTGTCAGGAAATCCTTGTCTAAGGTACTTGGCAATCAAAAGGAAGCTACTGGATTTAATTTTTGCTTATTAGCAGCAATCATGCTGTAATTCTTAAGTGCTGGCAGTAATCTTTGGATTTTTAAAGATTCTTTTTATTTCAACAGCAAGATAAAGTATGGATATATATATATATATCCATGAATAACTATGTCCCACTGCCTGTGTTGTTGATGAAGGTGTTGAAGAGTGCCAGACACAAGTTGGACACCAGGGGGCCACCTCTCGTGTCCGGCCTCCACCTGAGCATAGAGCTGTCAACAGCAACTTTCTGGCTACAACAATCCAACCAACTCCTTATCCTGTGATTCCACTGGTCTTCAAATCCATTTCTCTCCAATTTAGAGATAAGGATGTGGTGCCAGGCCATGCCAAAGGCCTTGCAGGAGTCCAGGTATACATCAGTTGCCCTTCCATTGTCCACCAGTGCTGCAGACCCACTGCAGGTGTGCACAAAATATGCTCTGGTTCATACTGACAGAAACAGGATCTGAGCTGATGAAATCCTTGGTTGCATACTAAGTGTATGTAGACCACAGAAATTTCCAGACAAGCTCAAGTGAAACCTTAAACTGTTTTTCATCCTAAAAAAAAAAAAGAAAAAAAGCTATTACCAAGGCAATGTGTAATTTCTTGCTGTGAGCTGCGACGCCTTGGATCTTTAGGAAATGTTGTCATTCTTAAGTGCTAGAAGAAGTATTTGGTGGATTTTTTTTAAAGTTTTTGTTAATTCTATAGAAAGATAATGTATGGATTGCTGTCATGAAATAGAAAAGATAGGAAGAGGATCTCTATGCTACTTCAATGTATTTTCAGTGTATTGGGGGTTGATTATCATAAATCAGTGCATTTTTAAATGATGATTTGGCAAGTAGATCTCAACATTTATTTGGGAGATTTTATGCAAAATCTCTCAAATTCATATGGATGTTACTTTGAATACACCTATGCTTGTAACTTAGCTCAAAGAAGCACTAACAGAAAAAGCCTTTGTATGGGTCTGTAAGATCTCTGTCAGTTGAAATTGGGGGCTATGGATTGTGCCAGAAACCTGTTATATTTTTAAGGATTAGTCTTCACTGCGGTGCATTTTCAGAACAGTGAAAATATTATTATATATAATGTGGTTTTTGTTCATATTTGCCAAAAGTTCCAGTAAAAAATAGGCTTCAGTTATCCTTGGGATCAGCTTTGCTGCATTTTGGAGATGTGGATGGTTTCTAATTATAGCAGCCTTGGGATGTGAATGGTCTCTGACTCGCTAATAATTTTCTTCAGAGCTGCAGCCCATCCTATCAAGGCGTGTGAAAACGTATCAGTGAGTACAATTTGCTCTACTTACATTAACTGCTTAGAATAATGGAGTCTGGCTCCCACCAAACATAAAGTACAATGATTGCAATGAAACTTTGTTATAATGGAACATTGAGTTTCATTAAGAGGCGTTTTCATCATACAGCTTGGCTGATTCAGAGCAGAGATGTCATTCAAGTATTCAAGCCCAATATACCTTTGCTCATGTTGCTAGCACCGTGTGTTGATGGAAAGAAATTGTGGTGTAGGTAACATTTTCTTTGAAGCTATTTTAGGCTGACTTTTTGAGCATACAAACAAGATCTATATTTCATTAACAGGAATAGCAACTGGCATATTGACTTTTTAGAATAAAGAAGACTGAATTAGGAAGGAAGACTAGGAAGACTCTTTCAGTTATGTCCACTGAAGGGTTTTTTCAAAAAATGTTTTTTAGATGAAATTAGTGAAGTGATTTGAAATGTTTAAAGATTCTGAGGAGAAACGATTGGGGATATTTTTTCCTTTGCTTTTATCATTGATTAATATACGTTTACCTTAAAGTATTTATATTCTTTCTAGAGCTTCTTTTCACATAGGCAGGTCCTGTTATTGTCTCTTTCTCACTGCTTCTCAAAAATGTAATTCTTTCCCTATCTCTCCAATTCCTTCTACTGTTCACATACCCTAATGCAATGAAAGACGAGCTTTCAATTCTGGGGTGCCTCTGTTGTTTTCTTACTTTAAAGACTGAATTTTACCAGGAATGCAGAAAGGGCACCCAACTTAAACACACACTTCAGAGGAAGAGGCAAACACAGTGAAGAAATTAATGCTACGGCCACCAGCTCAGAAAAATAACAAAGAAGGCAGTCTCGTGAAAGTGACTTGTATGGAAATAACTGGAGAAGGGAACAGGGAGGGAGAAGCGTAGAAATAAGGGAGCATAGAAATAAGGCATAGAATGTGTTTTTATTTACATATTTATGTTAAGAAGGTGCTTTCCCAAGACCCAGAGATAAATGTGGGGAAGAGCAGTGTGACTGTCACTCACAGGCACCTTCCCCTGTGTTGCTGCAGCAGGTATTTCCTGAGCGGGGCTGAAAGAAATGGCTTTGTGGATGGCAAACTTTAAAATTAGATGGAATAAAGTGCGAGCCAGCTGCATCGTCAATCCTGCACTAGCAATGGCTAATTCTGTGCTTCTTTGTTTCTTTGAAACATCCTCTACCACACAGTCATAAATGTTATGACACCTGTGGCTCATTTTTCCCTTGTGCTCTTGATAAAGTTCAAAATAATGCTGAAGCAAACCAGTGCAACGAGGCTGTGGCTGAGTATCCTTTGAAGACATTGGTGAGGGAGGATTTTTCCCTTATAACCCATACGAAACTTGTCCAAAAATAACGTTTGGCCCATTATAGTGAACTAGCTCAAGCACCACGATGTTGGCTGCGGCCTTGTCTCTCTGGTGACTGAATTTCCTCTGGCTTCAGTGCAGTTGCTGAAGCTGCTGTTTTGCAATGTATCATCAAAGCTCGATCCTCTACTGTTAACTGAGATATATTAATTAGTTATTTTATGGCATTCTGTCCTCAACTCAGGAATATTAGAGGATGAATAGCTGTAGAACACCTTGCATATTCAAACATCAAGAGAGATTTACCTCTGGTAAATAAATGCTGCTTGTATTAAGCTGCATCCCAATGAAAACGCTTGTGAAGCAGTGTGATGTAGCAAATCAGATCCAACATAAACAGATGACGTGTCGTAAATGAAACAGGATGCATCTGGAAAACGGTGTAATGAAAGTAAATGTATGATTTCAGCAGATTGGGATATTCCTAATTAGCCCTGAATAGCTCATTTTCACGGTTAAGTATACATCCGTGTAATTAAAGGCCTAGTGCCTGGTGATAGTCGTGATGAGTGCTCTTTCCTCTTATTGCCAGCAGATGTCTCTCTTGAATGCTGCAAAGCAAGGCGACGGATGAGCTCAGCTCTGATGTAAGGTCCTGGCCTGGGTCGCACAGCCGTGAAGTGCCTCATTCTGGCTGGTTCCCACTTAACTGAATTTCTCCTCTGTGCGGCAGCACGGCTTTGCGCACAGAAGGCTGAAAATGTATTGTGTTAATGGCACCCAAGAATGCATGTGCACAAGTGCCATCAAGATGTGCTTCAGTTCCATCAAAGATAAGAATGGAATGACTGCAGGAATGACAACTTGAAAAATATCTTGTTTGACTTCATCAGTGAGGACTATTACAAAAAATTGAGGGCCTAGTTAAGGTTTGACTAATCAAACAAAAAAGATCTATCTAAAGTGTAGAAAACTTTGTTGGTTTGGTTGGTTTGGTATAATAATGAATTACTCAAGTGCTACTTTAGACCCTACTCCCTAATTCATATTTTGAGCGGAAGCAAGGAAGTAGTCTGGATAGGGGTGGCAAATAATATAATCTCTTGTGTTTTACCTTACTAATGCTGAAGGAAGATTATCAATGAGAATGTGGAATTTGCTGTAAGGAACAGGCTGGCTGCCAGAGGCTGGGGGCAGGGAACTGGATAGGGGTGAGATGCTGAATGAATGGAAGCAAGGCCAAAGGGGGTTGCTAGAGGGACAGGTCACAATGTAAGGTGGTTGAAATATCAGCTGCTGTGTTGGATGGCAGAAACTTCAGTGTGCTACAAAGGAGTGGATATGTGCTAGAAGGCCGAAGAGAGAGAAATCGCTGTGGGGGGAAGCAGACATTGATGAAGGGCTTTCTCCTTAGCACAGCATGGTGCACTAGCTGGATCCATAGGAAAGGGCTCACAAGAAGGGTAGAAAACTACAGAAATTGGAGTACTGACTACTGAAAATGGGATGGGGGGGAAACGTTCTGGTTTTGCTCATGATGTAAATGGAGATGTTGTGTCTGTGAAAGCACATGTGGCATTAGAGCCTTGAAAATAATTGTCACTGAAATACAGACATGTTTTACACACAGTTCTCAATCATGATTGAGAGGAGGAGAGGCTGTGAGGGCAGAGATTAATTGTCCTACAGGAGAGCCAAATCATTTTTCTCCTCTGAATACTCCTCAGGTACCACATAAGTACAGCAGTAGAGTGGCAGATCTAGTCTGCTACCTCAAGCTAATATTTTGTGTAGCAAAATATTTTTTTTCTAATTCAGTCAGAAACGAAGTCTGATAAAAGCCCTGAAGAAACATGCTGGTTTTAGTCTTTTTAATACAAACCCTTTAGGAAACTGTGGCGCATCTCCAAAAGGACAGATACTTCAGAAATGCACTGCTAGAAATGAATTCTCTTATTGTGTTTTGTGTTACTTCTCAAGTTCTTTTACCTTATGATATGAAAAGCTATTTCTCTTTCACTGTGGGAGTGTTTCTATGGGAAATACCTATCTGATAACAACGGATTCCACATAGGGTTGCTTCAGGGATACGTGTAGTTTCTGAGGGCACAACTTCTATTGTAAGGGGAACTTAAGTTCTCCTTTTTTAATGAACCATGCAGAGGAAGAACAAAGAAGGCCTTGATAACTTTGTAATGAAGAAAACGAAAAAGTCTTATTTTCAAACCTGCAAGCACAATTGTGTGAGTTCAGAATTCTAGATATGCAGAGAGAAGAAAAATAACCTGGATGGCAAATTATTTTAGAAAATATATGGAAAATGATTGTCCATTTTCCTAGCTGGCTTAGCAAATTAACTTTTCCTTATGATTTTTAACCTTTTAAGAGAGGTGGTTTAGGGCTGCTGTCCTGCCACATCCTCCTGTTCCTGGAAACAGTGGAGCATCTCTCTAGATTAACATAACTTGAAAGCTCTATTTCTGCACAGCTGGTCAGACCTTACTTCTCTTGTATGTGTATAAGGAATACTGTACAAAATGCTGACTGTGGGTGTTGGTGATAAGTAATTGCTGATAAGGAATCTGGTTAAATTGCTGATCACTACATTAATGTTAATTCACTGCATTAACGCACTTTACTGGGAAGGGATTGGGAAGTGCTACAGGGAGAATCTTTCCTTGCTTTCTCTGTGTGCTGTGGAAATCCAGGTCACTTTATCAGCAGTTTGTTCCTGCAATGAAGGGAAGACCATAAGGACTCTGGCCATATCATCCCTTTTGTGCTGGCATCCCCACGTTCATTCTGGTCTTCCTCCTCTGAACAGAAATGCAGTTTGACCTTTGTTCACTACCGATGTGGATCTTAAGATACCAGAAGTCATGTCTGGGCTTTGAAATGTCAATAAATTTATGACTGCTAACAGGACTGCAGTTTGCAAAATTTGAGAAAACATGAATCAAATAATGCTCAGGATCTCTGGTGGTTGCTGGTAACTGGGAAAAGCAGCTTTTTTTTTTTTTTTTTTTCTTCTTCTGTTTGGGGAAGGAATATTTGCTGCCACTGTTTCATGATGTCCAAACTGTTCCCAAAATGCTATTATGACCCTTAGTCAATATTTTATGCTCAAACATGTAAAACGAGAGCTACTCATAGTCTTGACTATTTTGATGTGAAGATAACTATTTCATAATGAAAAAGTTGTGCATTCTTGATGGATGGGCGTTTGATAAAATAACAAGGGAGACAGTGGAAATATTTAATCATGTAGAATTGACAGGATCTTGGTAAGAGCACCAGTCCTCTGTGATTTTCTTGGTGTACTCTAGCAGACCTGTGTTAACCACCTCAATTACAGTATGTGTTTGCATCTCATTGGTCTTACCTCCATGCTGAACAACCAGGAAAGAGGTGGCTGCACTTAAAGTGGATGCCACACGTTGCCAGGTCTGGTTTTGGTTCAGCTGGAGCATGATCAGGAGGAAGCATGGTGCTTTGGTGCTGGCAGGCTGCATTTGCCTGTTATTTATTATATGTCTGCATTACCCCATTTCAGTGGAAATAGTACAATCAGTTTGAAAAGCTCCAATTTGAAAAGTAACTCAGTGCACTGCTTGCACCTGAGCTCCACTGGGTTGGCCCTGCCTTCTCAACAGGTGCTCAATCACTGATACATGCTGTGACTTAGCATTTCCACTGCATCACTTGTAGGCTAAAATACTGAGAACTCCTAGAATGTTTCCTTAAGGTGACTATGCAAATTGATTTGGTAATTGAAAATTGATAGGAAAAAAACATGCTTGCTAGTGGTGCTCGAACATACAATTAATACAATGCTTAAAATGTGTAGCTATTAGAAAGATCAAAGCAAACAAGATTGTTATTTTAATAGTTATAATTAGGTATTCTATAGGGAAGAATATTTTTAAGATGTTGCTTCTCATACAGAAAGGCATGGCAGTGGTAATGAGATCTTTTCAGGAAAAAAATATCCCAGTAGTTATTTCTGTGTTTTTTCCTTCTGGAAATATCCAGACCATAGCAAAAGTCATGCATATGTTTGAAAGCATTAGAGAGAAGCTGAAGAAGCAGGGGGAGCTGTGTGATTTGAAGTTATGTGGACAGGAAACAGCCCTGTCTGCTTCATCTGTTCCTTCAGGCAAGGGTTGGATTAGCAAGTGCTGCCCCAGATAAGGAAGGAATAATCTTGCCTTTTCAAAACATCACTATGACATGATGGAAATAGCTTTGAAATACAGGAATTGTGCTTCAAATCTTGGGCTTTTTGTTCCACTTAAAGTCCTCCACAACATCTAGAGATAAATGGGTCATGTTGTTGCTCCTGGTCCAGTTTTGCCAGAGTTAACCTTCTTCACAACAAAATGCTACTTCCGTGCTTGGGAATACGGTGCTGAGAGATGACTTTAAATCTTCAGAGACAACCAAGACAAGGGTTTGTCTCTTTGTTCCTTCATGTGCACTGCTGTCAGTTTGAATCGATTATGCTGACTCTCAGGTTGTTCCTAGATGCAGTTTAAGCAGTTGCTCTGTTTTGGGTATTATTAATGTGAGGAGCCATTTGTCTCTTTTTGCTGCAATTAGGATCAAGTCAGGCATTTGAACTCTGCAGCTCACTTGTGGAGAAAGCCTAATATTCCTCTGCTTTGATATGACATGCATGTATTTTATTTGAAAATCCACTGTTAAAATGTGTTAAATTTTCAAAACCAGAGCCAATACCCAAACTTCTCACAATCCAGCTATCTTGGCTTCTTGCCTGGCTAGAGCTGGAGTCTATCGTCGTTTCACAGTACATCAAATACTAAATCAGAATTTAACCTAGTTGGAATTTACAGGAATCAAAAGCAGAGAATGTGATGGCATCAGCTGCTGCTTCCTGTCTGGAAAACATGGCATTTAAATCTGCAGCGACTGTTGAACAAATCTGAAGAGCTGTTTCCTGGTCCGTGCTGTACGTCTTCTCTTCTACTTTGCTACTACATTTATACACCCTGTTGTTTCAGCTCGATGTCAGTAATTTATGTCTCAAAATACAGAATACAGCCATTGTCTTCTAGGTTCCTCTTATGCTTGAGTGTGCCTTGTTTCTTCCTGCTGAGAACTGAGCCCTAATTGACATCTCGAGGGGGTGATTCCCCCCTGTGCTGTGGACCACAGATGCCTTTTGTGTGCTGTCCCAGCCATGGCCTCAAGGTCACAGCCCTCACGTGTTTGGTAGCAGGTCCTTTGCTAATACTGGGGCTGAAATTCTGCCCCAGAGTTGGGAATGGCCTGCAGCCCGAATTATGGATGCACTAGGACCTGTGACCACCTCTTTTGTATGTTTTGAAGGTGAACGTGGCTTCAAGAAAGACACTGCCTTTATTAACCATTTCAGGATGTAGCTGCTCAGCTGCTGAGGTCAGTCTCCTGCTTTCAGCCTGCTTTACAGTGCGATTCATGCCCCACTCTGTGGTGTCCGCAGTTCACAGCAGAAGACTGGTGAGCACAGAGAGTAACATTGTATGATCTCCCTGCAGTTTGGTTTCTATTCAGCAATGCTATTCTGTTGTCTCCTTGCCAAAGCTGATCTGTGGGGTACTTTCAGATGCCAAGGAAGCTCCGAAATAATTGTCTCCTGCTCAGCTCAGGGAGGTTTATTAGCTCAGCTGGAGTACACGAGGTTACACACCTGCTTGATTTTCCATTCCAAATTTCCACGTGTATGACAGTAATGTCAGAATAGTACGTCATTGAGTTGAAAACATCCTGCATGTATTTTTGCAGAAATAACCACACAGCCTGGCAGATGAATTGGCTTCCTACTGGGAAGTCCAGTGCCTCTGCCACAGCCCATGTGCAACTAGACATACCCAATGTGGTAGAGTTGCTTCTCTTCCCAACCAGGCATAGCCAGAAGGTCTAAACCTATGACTTACGTAACATGATTGGATGCAATTTTACAACAAAAGCTTGAAAATCAGATTGGAAGGTCTGTTTCTGTGTACTTCAGACAAGACTTTTTCTTCTAGCTCAATGAAAGGCTCGTGAGCCATCGTGGTTACCTTTAGTCTTGGTTTGAGACTAGAGCCAGGGTTTTGCATGATCACAGGCTTTTTAACCAGTATTTCCTGTTATAACTCATCCTCCAGTTTTGAGAACTACTGTATTTTTTTCTCTTGCCTTCTTGAATATCTTTCCTTAAATTATTTCAGATTATTCTCTTGCACTGGAAGAGGTGTCCTGAATTTTATGTATTAATTTATAAGAAACCTCCCACTGAGAGTGTTTCCTGCAGAACCAGAACTCTTTTTAATACAAGGGAGACTAAAAACTTCAAATGAAGCTCTGATGAAAGGAGAGCTATAAAATAAGGATATGGTTTAAAAAAAAAAAAGAAAAAAGAAAAAAGAGGTGACTTATTTCCCTTGTCTTCTGCTATCAAAATAGCCAATGCTTGATTTCCAAAATAGAGAGTTCACAGTCTCTAGTACTTTATAAGAACTGCAGGTCCCTAAAGATCAATAATAAACATTTATAGTCAATGCTGACGGTTTCATTTTTAGAAGAAACTCTTTTGAGTATAGGGAATGAATCTCTGCTGTTTAATTTAGTATTTATTGTGTGACTGCTTGTCTCTGTTTGCTTTGGTGATACTGAGAACAGAGAAGTTTACTGTTATTCTGGTCTTCCACTCTGCTGCTTGATGCTTTTAATAAAAGCAAACGTGGAAGGTAGGCACCAGGCTGCACTAGAGATGTGCTGGTTGTTACAGTCAGGTGTACTGTCATTAGTCTAAACTCAACATCTGGTCAAGAAGGGGACATACCCTCAGAATGCTTTTGTTCTGAAATAGTGGGAATACTAATAAATTTTAACTGTGAACCTTTCTTTGTGGAGGTTTACCAAACAGGTGTGTTTTTTTCTTTCAGTGCTCACAGTAGCTGCTAGTATGTAGACATTTACTGCGTTGAAGTGCTTGCCATTTTAGACCATATAACTTTTCCTAGTGCATTCTGTGTTTGTTTTGTGGACTAGTGGCTATGATGCAGTTTAACTATGCTGTGATGGTGGAAGTCCAACACAGTGATGCACAGGTTTCTGCAAAAGGCAGTGTGTGCTACTGAACCAACTACTGCTCTGCCAGTTGGGTCCACTTCAGGCATTGCCACTGATATATGAGACAAATCACCTTGCATGTTTCCTTTTCTATTTGCAAATCTAAATCTTAAGATTGGCAGTTCTTGTAGTCTGTGTTTGTGCCGTGTGAAATGGTTAGAAATGGTTATTTGTTGAAGCACAGCTTTGATAGAGTGGACTTATGTGGTAGTGATGATGCAGCTCTAGACCTACAGTGGGTAGGACTTCAATTTATATGCATTCTTTCTGTTTAATACAGATACTGAGTGATTAATTTTTAAAACAGGTCTCTGCTGAAATCTAAAAAAAAATAAAATTAAAAAAAAATGAAGCAACAATTTCATTTGGTGCCAAAATAGTTAATTAAACTAATGATTAGTGTTTCCATGATCTCATCCATTCAAAAACGTTTTAAAGACTGAATAGATTAATGCTCTTTGTGGGCACGTACTGCATTCAAGTGCTACATTTAAATCTGGAGATTGGAACCCATATTGTTTGCATACCCTAAAGGATATTTAGTAAATATTTAGTAAATGCTGTCCTGCAAACAAATCACCCAGGGTTTAATAGTAGCCTATGGAGGCTTTCAGTTTTAGTCTATCCTCTGCACTGATATCATGGTGAATAATGCTTCAGCAATGTTCAAAATAGAAGGAAGAGCTGAAAATGGTTTTCTTTTTAGTTGTCTATATGAGATGAATTGTGAGTCAGCCTTGCTGCCTTGTGATCATAGGCAATGATGTAATCAGTAATTATTATATCTGTTCTAGGAAGTGCCACCTGGAAAACGAAAAGATTGGATTTGTATTGTTCTATTTCTTAGCCTTCTTGGTCAATTTTGAAGCACAGTGATAAAGCTGTACCAAAAATGGGATGAAGTGTCTTGTTCCATTTGGTTTTCTGGACGCAGGATTTGAACCTTGGCTTTGTAAATGTTGTAAGTGTCGTTTATTTAAAAAATAACATATGAGCTTTGTTTAGCTTGTGCTATCAACTCTTATTTCTGCTGCTTCATTTGTAATTCATATTTTTGTGTTAAGAATAGAGTATAATAAGAGATCCCAAAAGGCAACAGCAGTGAACAGTCAAACAATTAATGAGCAGTTAGTGACAGAAGCGATGCAGAAAGTGAAATAATCATCCTAAGTATCTAGGAAAAGATCAGAGAACTCTCTCATCCTTTCATGGTGATATTTATAGACTTTGCCTCTGACTTAGTACACACAGTACAGTTTTATTCCCTCCTTTTTTTTTTTTTTCCCAGTTCATCTGAAAAACCATTTTTTCCAGGAGGGAACAAACTTCAAGTAAAACATGACTTTGTACTTGACCCTTTCTCTACAGAGGATTAACAGGTTTGGTATATTCCTAGTATTCTCCGTGGGCAACGAGCCCAGGTCACATATATCTGTGTTTTGAATGAGCTTTTGAATCTCCTGGACAGAAAGGACTCTGACATTTTAGAAATGACAGAAGCCAAGACAGTGCCTTAAAAAACTCCTCTTGTCCTACTCAGACTTAACAATGTCTACGTTCTATTTGCAATTAGTCTGTGATAAGAGTATGAATGTGCCTTGAACACTGTAGCAAAACCAAAAATGTCCTGCATTGAAAGTGGTGTTTGTTAGCTTTATTGAGTGCTGGTTCAGAAACTTTCATTCTGACTTCCCAATTCCTGAATTTTAGTTATGATGATTGAAGGAGATGATGAAGAAATGTAGGTGCAACAATACTTTCACCTGACTGCATGAATTCTCCTTTCCCCCCGTCCCCGCTATTTAAATACTTCCTGTTGCTATTTCTTAGCTGCACTTTGGTATGAATTAGGTCAAAAGAAGAGATATTTGGGGCTGATAGTATCTTTTGTTAATATCATGATATAAGTGGTATATTTAAGTTATGCATTAGAAATACCATGGGTTTTGTAATTGGACTGTTAAATAACAACAACAAAAAGGGAGTATTTCAATAGGTTCTTATCCACTATATTCCCTCTTTTATGAAACTTTAGCATTGGTCCATTGTAGCTGCAATGCTGTTTGAAGTCCCTCAGAATGAAAGCCTTGCCTCCCCGTCCCCCTCATTTGGTGCCATTTACAAGGTTGCAGGGGGCACAGTCCATCCCATCAACCACACGGAGGTCTGAAAGCCCCTCTCCTGTCTCAGCATGGGTAAAGCTCTTCTCTAGCAGCATCTAGACATTATCTCCAAATTAAAATTAATTTAAAAAGAATCTTTCGCATGGTTACGCATGAGCACTTTTTATTTCATCACTTTCAGTTCTAATTTTAAAGGTGGGAGACAGCCCCCAGACTGCAAATTTGGACTGGAGCTGGAGTTCAGCATTTACTTGTGGCCATCTGCTGTGTTAAAGCTGGCCATCTTCTGAAAGAGCTGAACTGACAAAGCATAACCTGTTACAGCTGAAAAGAGTTTGAAAAAGGTGAAGGGTAGGTTTGTAGAAGGACACTGCACCTTCACCATGCTAGCAGCATGGCTGGCCCTATCCAAAGGCGGTGTACCCGTGGCTATGAAGTGCAAAACATCAGCGCGCTCAGTTCTTGTCCTTTGCTCTAACCACTGACCATGGTAAAATAAATTAAAGGCTTGGTTTAAATCTACCAAAGCAAAGAAAATACACAACTGTTATATATAAGATGCTTGATCCTCCCTCCCTCTCTCCCTTTTTCTCAAGCATTGTGGATTCGTGGGAAATAAATTGGAGAGGGAGGGGGGAATCACGGGCATTGTCAAGGCTGCTATCTGCACACAATGGGGAGAATTGCAAATAAGTTGCTGCCTTAACTCTGCTAGTTTAAGCCGAAGCCACAGGGATATTATTTTCGATGCTCTGCACAGTGGATTATAACTTCAGCTCCCATTACCTTTAATGGGATCTTTGCTTGCAATCTGCCACTACTACAGCAATGAAAATCTGTCCCTTAATGCTATTTTACTATTGCAGGGTTTGGTGTTTAATTATATTATATAAGAATTTGTTGCAGCATCTACATAATTCCTTTAGGAGTGCCCTTGAAATGCTTATGAATTTTTATAAACACAAGCTGTGTGTCGCACTTGGTCTCTCACTGCTTTTGCAAACTATTCTGCCTTAGCACGGTGTCATTTTTTCTTGCTGGATGAGCACCGTCTTGTACAGTGTGGCCATTTTGAATGGCACAAGGATGCTAATGTGTGCAGGTCCAAAATTCTTGCTATTTCCATAAGGTCTTGTAAGAAAACATTCAAGTGTTGTAGCCTGTCCGCACCGAAGTCAGATAGATAAACGTCTCTTAAAAGACTTGTAGATAAAAGGTGCGGCTTTACTCGTAGAATGTACTTCAGTTGCTCAAAATCACTGATGTGGTAAAATGGACGTACTGCTGCATACACAAGTGTATTCAGGCGTTGACATGACGTGGCTTACATTTTGCTCCTGTTTATCAAGTGTAGAAGTACAATTAACTGACCTGCAAAAGGATGAAGCTGAGATACCTAAAGCATTACCGGGTCTGACTTGCAGAGCTCTGGCCTTGCAGCCTATCAGGCTATCTACAGCCTGGCTAAACTAATTTCTCAGAAAGATCAAGAATGAGCATGATGACTGCTGCTCTGTTTTCCTCCTGCAACTTTATTTTTCTTCTTCTGTCCCTTCCTGCATACACATACATTTATTTGTGTATATAAATATAGAGAGAGATTTGTGTGTTCAGAGAGAAAGGAAGATTTATTATGCTCATTTTAATTTGCTTTGGAGGCACTGCTTACTGGGGACACAGTATGTACTGAACAGAGCGTACTAATTAAGTACCAGAAGGCAGACAAACCCATTTACTTGAGACTTCACCACAGACGCAGTAATTGTTTACACACGACTTTGTGTTTTCTTTGGTTTTGAACCATCTACGCCATATATCCTGTCTGCCAGCAAGCTGATCAGCACTGCCCTTCCACCTTGTCAATGTCAGGAAGCATGCCTACTTCTTCTGGGCAAGGAATTAGTCGTCTAGCTACGTTTTGCTATTTTTTATTTTTATTTTTTGTGATGACTTCTGAGCTGAGTTAATGGTTTGCATAGGATGCTATGGGTTATGCTGCATGTTCAAGTTCCTTCATACTGTGGGTGCTAGTAAGAAGTTTTCTCTGTGCTACTCTTAAGGAATAATTTGGGCACTGATTAAAGGAGCTCTTGTTCAGATGTGTAATTCTGCTGAGGGAAGAGTTGTGGGCACTTCCCTCCAGAGTGTTCTGTGAAGCAGGGCAGGCTGGGCTCCATTTCAGCTTTGATCCTTGGGACTGCTAGAAGGGCCTGCATTGAGCTGATACACGGGGTGAGAGACAGGATGCTGGCCTTTCTCACTGGCTGTACACAGAGCACCATTGCAACTCCTTGCTTAAACTAGAAGCTCTGTGTCTACTTTTTATCCTTTGTCACCCTCTGGCAGCACCACTGCTGAAGAAGTGTGTGTAATATGCAGAGCTTCTTTAGTAGTCTTGCATAAAACATATGGAGAATAATATTTTTGACTAACATGGGAATAGTTAAACCACACTGACTCTCTTATTCTCTGAATTACTTGCTTAGCTGTTTCAGATCTCTGTCTTCATGTTTTAAAGAGCTATTGAAATAGAGCAGAGAAGAAAGGACCCCTACACGCAGTGCTTCTGACAAGCAGAAAGGAGGAAGTTTCTCCTGAACGTATCTGATTTTCTGTGTGATTTCTATGGCAGTTGAACAGGAAGAACAGATTTTGAGAGGATGACTGTACAATTTCACTTAATTATTCCATCCTTATTCCTCTCTAATTGCAGTGTTTTAAATAGAAGCATTTATAATTAGTGATGAGGCGCTAACTCAACAGCATTACCTGAAGTGAACTGGGACATTGACCATTTGATGTGTTTCTCATTAGGGACCTAACTGTGTTGTGTAGTGCCAAGTGAATAGTTTATATACAAAACAAACAAAAAGCAGAATTTTGCAAATATCTGTCCTAAGACTGCAATGTAGTTGTATTATTATAACTGAGAATGAGATGATAACCCTGGATTTTTGGGGAAGTCCAGAAAGAACCCAGAACTTTACTTGCTTAGGAGCATCAAAAATAATTGTATTTCTCTGTGGTTCTATGTATCTATGTGTGATGAAAAACACTGTATGTCCACATTTAAACATTCAGTTTTAGATCTGTTTTAAAATAGCTATGCGGCATTGATAAATCCCTATTTTCAGGGAGTTTATACTTTTCTTGCTAGTACTCCTTTCCAATAGTTTCTATTCTTTGAATGTTAACCTTAAATTGCAAATTAAAGATTAAAGTTATTTCAGGAATTGGCAAGAATTCTAAATTTTAATTTATTGAGTTTGACATGATTTGAATAGATCATGGGCTCTAATAATTTCAGAGAACATAAATTATTAAAGCAAATCTTAAATGTAAGGAAATGCTAGCCAGTGAAGCTCAGAAGGGTAAGCTAATTTATAAATATCAAAGCCTAAATTAAGAATTTTTAATTATTTTACAGATGAACGAAGAACAAATTTCTGGTCTTACTGCAGCCAAAATAATTAGGTAACATGAATTACTGAGGACATCCATTAAAATGATGATTTGTAATCCAGCTTTAGTTATTGAAGTCTGGGGAACCAAAGGGTAAGATCCTTACTTTCACTAAGTGAACCACCATGTTCTAGAATAAAAGTAGTTACATTAAATCACTATATAATAAAAACAGATAAATTTAGCCATCAGTGAAGAACAGCATTAATAATTAAAAAAATATATTCCTTAAAAGTGAGGAAAGAAAACTGAAGTAAGCACTTAGCCAGCAGAATACAGTTTCTGGATGGCAGCTCCTGGCATTCCTCTTCAGTGCTGAAAAAACTCATTTGAAGATCTGCAAGAAGGTATTTCATGAAATAAGCAGAATGCAAAGAGTCCAGCTGTGAAAAACAAAGTAATAGGTAAGGGTAGGTATTTCCTGATGATTAAGGAATTGAAGGGTGTAGTAAGTAACTTAGTAGCCATTTTCCAACTTGAGTGTACCCGATACTGTAGTTCCACTGTGATTAATTTTAGAACAAAATAACAATGTCATTAATTCAATCTGAATTTGATTTTTAATCTTTGAAATAGCTTCTTTTCTCCCTAATTTTTCCAATTAAGACACTTAAAGGAAGAAAAAGAAACACAGCGTTAGGAATGATCTATTTCACTGTAAGGAGCCTGGACAAATAACTCGCATAAAACCAACGTAAATAATGGCTTAATGAATCAGCCTATTATGTGCAAGCTTAATAGTTCTACATCCTTTCTCATAAGGCATTGGAGATTGATAACAATGCGTGGTAATTACAAATTAATCATCAAGAACTGCTTTGTGCAAGAGCATTTCGAAAGATGTTTGGTCATTCATCCGGATTAAAGGAGTTCTCTACTGAAGACCTGTTAGTCTGGGGATAATGGTCTTGATTTTCTCTCTGTCTGTAGGCAGCAAAATCTAAACTTGGAGAATCTCTATTGTCAAAGCGGCATTAGAATTTGAAAATTTCTCTTGCATAGGTTTTCTTCAATTTTAATAGCCTACAGTTATTCAACAGCTACTTTCTTGGTTTTAGAAAGCTGTGCTCTCTTGATTCTCTGCAATTTGTTATGTGGAATTAAAGTAGAATGGTTTAATTTTCAGTATATAGGTGAGAGACTTACATTGTCTCCTTTGGGATTTCAGCTCCCATTGTGGTTTTAATTACGTGGATAACTGAGGTAGTTGTGATTGACATACAGAGCAGTTGCACTAGACTGGCGCGTTTGTCAGATTTGTTGTATCCTGTTGAAGTTCTATCGATGAGACCTGTGTGACTGGATTGCTGACTGGCCTTCTGCATTCTGCCAGAGCTGGATCTGGCTGGAGAAGGTCACTTCAGAAGATGCTGTGTTCACAGGACAATAACGTGATCACGCATGTGTCTGATGACTGAAGAGAAAGGAACTGAAAGTGAGGGAAATAAGAGTTTCATAGACAACTACTGCATTCAGGCGAAGATTCCTTTGGCTTACTCCATTTGGACGCAGATCCCTCTGGTTTGGAATTAGCTGAATTCAAAGACTGGCAATAACCTTGTTGTTTCTAAACTGAGTTGTTTGGTTCATCTGATGAGATATTTAGAAG
The DNA here is from genome assembly GCF_023343835.1 of Lagopus muta. NCBI lineage: Eukaryota > Metazoa > Chordata > Aves > Galliformes > Phasianidae > Lagopus > Lagopus muta. Next base: position 606,605 of record NC_064438.1, on the reverse strand, counting down.
TTAAAGTGGAAAGTAGGGACAGACTTTCAGGCTGTAGAATAGCACTGCCTTGCATTTTCTTGCTTTTGGATTTCCATGTTGAGAGATGCCTTGTTTTCTAGTTGAGGTACAGGGATGTTTGGGCAGACCACCTGTGGGGCTGTGTAGGAGTTCTGCCTAGCAAGCCATGTTCCCCAGTGCAGATGGGGTAAACACTATTAATTTTCAGGGATAGTGATAAATTATGTCTTTTGCCAGTGCAGAGACTGTTGAAAACACTGAGTTGTCTTCTCTATAAAAAGGAAGGTAGTAGTGCTGCGGCGCTCACTTGGCAGCACACACGTGCTGTCCTGCCGCAGCAAAGAGCAGCCTGAGCTCACGTGCCCCCAGATCCTTGTTGACTGTTTATCGGAAATTGCTTCACAAGTGTCAAGCAAAACAGATGATTTGAGAAGCTTGTGCATTGTGTGATAAATAGACCATTGTTTCAGAACTTGTAGAAATGATATCGCTAAGAAAAATAATACTCGTATTCATTTTATAGCACTGTAAAGGTAATTTAAAAATGTACTGTCTATAAATGAAAACTTCATTAACTGTGGATACATCCAGGATGTGCAAGGTACTCACGTCGTCTTTTTATTTGCTAATGTCATCTTTGAAAAGCAGCTGCTGTCAAGAGTGTTGAAAATTGCATTTTCAACAGTGTTTATTAACATTGCTAAGTTGAGCTGCTCTTTGTTTTTGCTCTCTCCCTGGATTTACTATGTGAGTACTTGTATTTGGTGGCACAAAATAAGAATTTAGGAGCAACACGTTTGCTCCTTATTTATAACAATTTAAATTTTGGACAGTGTTAAGTGAAAGGTTTTGTTTCTATAATGGGCAGGAATGCAGATTTCAACTAGACTTGGAAAGTCAATTTGCATTTTATTCAGTGAATAACATCACAAATAATGAAGGTTTGGCAGGTCAGATTCTACCCTGTTTTACTCATCTGCTCAACCCAATTATCATCAGATTTTATGTGATGACAGCTGTAGATAGGCAGATAAGTTTTTGGTCCTGTAATTGACACTTGGTTAACAAATTCTGTTTGTGCAGTAGAGAGTTCCACCACTGTTTCACTGTTTGTGACTCTAGAGAGCTGACAGCAATAACAATTGTCAAAAATGCTATTTTTATTTCATGGATTCCAAGTGGTCTCGTCATGCTGGGACTTTGGGTGAGCAGGAGCTTGCAGAGGGAAGGCTTTTTTCCTTTTGTTGGTCAGAGAGGTCTGGTTGTTTGTCAGCTCCTGAGGAGTTTTAAGTATCTGCCTAAAATTTCTACCCCTCTGAGTCTCAAGGGTGTTGTGGCCCATCTCTGTAAAAGTTATGTATGTACCATCTTTGGCCTATATGGCCTATATTGCAATGTATGGCAACTATATATTGCTTGTAGTGGGAATCTTGTTGGCATCAAACTGGGAGAAGCGTGGAGGGACTGTTATTTTAAGCATGCCTCTAGGCTCTGGATTACTTTCTGCCTTTGTCTGTTACACTTCTGCAAGAGTAGAAGGTATTTAGCTGAAACTTTGGGGTGGTTAAACAAATAGATTTGTTTTGGTCCATTATGTTGCTTAGA